>NW_020653743.1:10993565-11051250 GCF_003589595.1 Hyposmocoma kahamanoa | reverse complement strand
TATTTTTCATGGCTGTACATATCTATTTTAGTTAATTCTAGACACTTACTGAAAAATTGTCCGATTCCCTATTGTTTAATATCCAAATCCAAAATATTAATAAAGTCTTATGTAAAAAAAATCCCAAAAAGTAAAATCCCAAACAGACATAAGACTGCAGTCCTAATTAATATGTTTTAGTTTATTCTAATTTCTATTATTAATTAATAATAAATTAAACTTAATAAAAATTCATTCAATAAAATATTTTGTAAAAATTAATGTAGCGTAAATTGGAACGTTTTCTTTGTGAAATTAAAAATAAGGTATTTAATTAATAACTATTGTAACTATAGTGAAAAAAATAGGGTGGTTTGCATCAATATTAGACATAACTGGTTGAAGACTGTACCACCTCAGTCAACCGTGACCATGAGACCTGTAAAGGGCCCGAAACGTCGGTTTGTTTGAAAAAACAAATATACGCGATTTAAATGCGATAAAATAGTTTCATTTCCTATGTGTAACAATCGCGAAAACCTAAGAACTCGATTTGTATATAATTCTTCTGTTACTTATATACTTATTTAGTTCGTATGCCTTAAGGCGCAGCATAGAGGGTCACCGCAAATTTATTTATCACAATTTCAATATGTCTATTGTGACCTAAGTTGACGAATAAATTTATTTTTTATAATTTGAATTTGAAAATTTGAATTTGAATATTTTTTAAACACTCACATATTTTTTAAACACATCCTCACAGGATTATATTACTAATATGGTAAACAACAACTTTAGTTCCAAGATTTTTTACAAAACAATAAATTTGCCAAAAATAAACTTATTATACTATTTGACAGTTTTTAGATCAGTGCCTCTACCATGAAATTACAGTGACAGTTTATTTATTCATTTTAGCGACCGCGTAAAATGTATACAAAATGGTGTTTCTTCTTGTGCCCGCTAGAGGCGCTGTGTAATTTACTATACAAAATTGTGAAGTAAACTTTAATAGTAAACTCGTGGTAGAGGCACCGTATTTGGTAGTTAGCGTAAGGTATAGCTGCCTGCTCGACGACCCCGCGCCCCTGTCTTGCATTTTGCACCAGGTTATCACAGTTTAAAGCAATTTAATTAAATATTTATACTTTTGTATGAAAATAAAACCTGGTAAGTTACTAAAAGTTATGGAACAAAAGGTGTTGTTATTTATGATGTTAGTAATATGGAGTATAATGTATGCGACGTTGTTAGTACTAATATTGTAATATTATACATAATATTTTACATTTTAACAAAAAAGACTTGTCTTCAAAACGTGGTACAACTAAATTTTGTACAGTGATGTCCTGTTTTAACCGCTATGTAAAAAGGTCATTCATTATTTAAAGGTCGGGAAACCACTAGAAAAAGGTGAGGAGAACATTTTTAATACAATTCAATACATGAGAGAAATAGATAGATAAAATATGTATTTGGATCTACAGACACACACACACACAACAGAAAAATATGTAATACCTATAATAAAAATAAAAAAACCGGCAGAGTCGCAGCACTGACGAACACTCAGTTATGTGTGTGCTTTAGCAGTGCAAAAAGGCCATAGCTCAGCGTCGGTGTTTACTCAGGAGCAAACCGCTGATTTTCAGCGATAACAGGATGCCGCGGATACGGCAACCAGCCAGCTGACGCCATTTTCATGTTGTATAAATTAAACAAATAATAATTTCGAAACTAAATAAATACGGAATATAATATAAATAAGTATAATAACTGATATTTTTTTTTACATTTGAAATAACTATGTTAATGCTTATTACATAAAAGTAAATATAGTTATAAATAGGTAAATCCTGTTGCTATTACACAATGTTATGTAGACAATTTTCGCTACCTAAGCAAAGCGCTGTGGTACTAAAATATCCTTTTTTGAGAGTCTAGAAGTGCCCTTACCTTTTCCTTGATTAGATTTTATAAATACGTAAATAATAACGAATATAATGTAAAATATGTAAAAACTGAAACTACAAAAACCCGGCGATATGATTCAAAATGTATAACAATAGTTCATTACCAAATAAACGAAAAAACGGAATGACTCTAGTGCGGATCATACCGATTCGGTACGCGAAAAAAAAATTTTAATAACGGCAACCATAGCTTTATTGACTGAAATAAATACGTCATGGGGAGGTTTATAAAGGGCTCTTTGATCGAAAGTTTATCACACATTGCATGCCATGCTACGGCCACTGGAATCAGCGAAACAAGATCTACAACCCTCTATAATCGGTTTTTTTATATCTTATTCATTTTCAGTTTTATTAATAAGCAGAATCACGGAATAACTATAAGTGCCAATATCTCGAAAGTTACCTAAATGAAAATGAGTTAGTTCTAGTACTCTTTTCTGTCATTTTGGCCTTTTTTCTATGTTTATCGCGGAAATAAGTTCTAATGAGAAGAGCGATTATGAAAATAAACATTTATGGATACACAATAAACCACGTCATCAGAAGTTCAACAGATTACTATTAATTGTGCCTGGAAAAACTATGTCAAATATTACTTTTAATTTTAATGAACCCTTTTTTTAACAATTTTTTTACTTTTTTGTTATAGATCTTCTTTCTTTTTTTTAATTCATTTATTCAAAAAAAGTTTTATACATTTACAACAGTACATCTCCCGCCAAACTGGAAACAGTTTGCTGGCGAGCACGCTCTCACACATTCTATGTTAATTCTTAATTAATGAATTAATAGCACACAATAAAAACAACAAACAACTAATATAATTAATATAACTAAACTTAGACTTAACTTCTACTAACTATCCTAATAATATATTTTTTAATTTAGATTTTAAAATTTTGTCTTTAGTCTTCTATTATTTCTTGGTATTATTTGAGAAAATCACTATGTAAGCCTCGGCGGGAACGGGGATTGCTTGATTCGTATTAAAACTCATACTCGTCCAGCAATCCCTTACTTCCCGGCCTCTGCAATAATGTACTATTTATATAGACATAGGAAAAGGTACTTACAGTTTACCTCTGTGGTATCCAAAATGCAAGCTTTCTTTTTAAAGTACCTGGCCTTTGCCACAGTATACATCATCCTTGCGAAGTAAGCTACGTCGAGCGAGCTGTACAGAATTAGCGCCCCTGCAGCCATACATGCACCCCATGCGGGGACGCATACTGTCCACATTGCCCCCTCCTGGAATCGGTTAAATTAATGCGTGAAATAAAAGCATTTGAATTTGGAAAGTGTGCGCCACAGGATTACAGGTCAAAAGTGCTTTTATGACTATATTAACTCCCGCGGACGTAATCGAGCCAACTGGCATTTTTATTTTTCAAGTGCAAGAATATTTTTTTTTTATTATCATTGAAGAAAAAGTTTTTCCCGGTTTCGCAAATTCAAATATTCAACAAAATCTTTTGGAAATATTCTTTAGTACACCAGTTTCAAACTTGAATTAATATCAATCAAACATTATTTAAGCTAAGGACATTTAATACCATCAAGTATTAAACCATACTCGATGTTTAATACTGACAATGCAAACTGGCTCGAAATACATATATGTCCGGGAGTTCATAAGCACCACATACGTTGTTATGATTCCAAAGTAAAAGTAAGCTAAAGCACTTGGGTTATGGAAATCGGAAACAACGATGGTGCCACAAACACCCAGACCCGAGACAATAACAGAAAAGTTCGTTTTCTACATTGACCCGGCCGAGGATCCAACACGGGACCTCAGAGATGGCGACCCCATGAAAGCCAGTGTGCAAGCTACTCGAACGGAGGCCGTCAAAAATAACTATTTATTTAATCATATGTAATTAATTACAAAAATATTTTGAATTAAATTAAATAAATTATGTATGTCGCCGCTTAGCAAACAACAACGCTTAAAAGTAGGTGGTTTCAAGTGTTTTTATAGGAGAGTGAAAAACCTGCATATATTATTATATAAAAGGCTTTTATAATTTTTTTTACATATTATTAATAATAGGTTAAAATTAATATTATTACAATTACTAACAAAAGGTAAAAAAATCTTTAATACAATATAACTCCTATAAAATTACTTGAAATTACATAAGCGATGTTGTACGATATACATAATTTTGTTTAAAAACATTTTTGTAACTAATTAGTTTTGATTAAATAAATAGTTATATTTAATGGCCGCCGTAGTCGAGTAGCTTGCACATCGGTTTCCATGGTGTCGCCATCTCTGAAGTCCCAGGTGCGACCCTCGGACGGGTCATGTAGAAAACTCACTTTTCTATTATTGTCTCGGGTCTGGGTGTTTGTGGTAACGACGTTGTTCCCGATTTCCATAACCCAAGTGCTTTAGCTACTTACTTTGGGATCACAGCAACGTATGTGATGCTTATACTTATTCTTACTTAGGTAGTAACTTTAATATAGTCATTACGTAAAATTTTATAACTGTCCTAGTGAAGCATAAAAAGTTATGGACCAATTTCGTTCGTAGCTACTTGAACAATTTTGTCATTGTGTAGATGTGGCCTTTATTACAATTTTTCTATATTAATTTCAAAGATAATTACAATTTCACAATACTCGGTTCTTATGCTGCTATTCTTTTTTGTTAACGAAGTACTTAATTTTTTTGCACTAACAACACTAAAATAGAGAAGTCAGATCCAAAACACAAATTTATATGAAACCTGTTTTTAAATTTTGAAGATCTCGACTACAGAAGAGTACTAGTGCTAGGGTAGCTATTAACTGACTGAAGAAAAACAATTAACTCTGGATAGTACACTTAGCTTCAATACGATTGGATCAATGGGTAAAGTAACCAATTACAACAAATTGAAATTGGTCAATTTAATTTACACTAAAACCTTTATAATTGTTTTTCTTGTCGTATCAATATATACACTATAATACAATAGGCCTTCGTGGTAAAATGGATTAGCCAATCGAGGCAAAGTACTCGACGATTGGTGGCCGGGCTACGTGCTCCAGACGCACAGGAAAGGACGTACCTACGTCGTCTTTCACACACCCCACTTTTATAATAATTATTTATTTCATGGTGGCACTTCACTTGGCTATTTGTATTCTTCTTGTTTGTTCTTATTCTTCTTGTCTGACGTTTATATTTGACGTGCCACCATTAAAACAGGGGGACAACGAAAGTTGCTTGTCGCAATGATGTAGTTCCCAGTATATTTTTTTTATTATATCAAGTGATGGGACGAACAAGTCGTGCGCCTGATGATAAGCTGCACCCCTGTCCAAAATAGTTACAGTGCCACCCAGAGCTTTAAATTGCAAAGATGTGAGGGGACTGCGACTGTGCCCGTCGCCCTGAGACATAAGTTCACAAGTCCCATGTACCTGTGATTTCACCAGCACCCTTACCCTTCAAAACCGGAACACTGTAACGCTGATGTTACTGCTTGGCGGCAGAAATAGGTAAGGTGGCAGTACTACCCTGGACGAACTCTTTAACAAGGAGCTGTACTGCCACAAAAAATGTCTGGCGCACCCAACAATCAACAAGAATCTTATTGGCAAATGCCTTCACCACGATGGCAAATACGTCCCATAGTTCTGCATGGCGGCTACTAGCGACGCGTTCGACGTCTAAGAGTGGTTACACACGGCGACATCGCATCGCTAGACTTGGATTTATAGGCGATTGCATCGCGCGCTTATATCGATGTAGTCGCGCGCTTGCATCGCTGCTTCAAATTGCGCACGTGTGTAAGGTAGACGATTAGCGACTGCATTGCTACAGCATCGCGTTTGCATCGCTGAAAAAGTCACCTTGTGTAACCTCTCTAAAATATCCATAATATTAACCTTAGAGTTAAGTCCAAACTCATGGCACCACGGTTTCGTTTAACCAAGGTAAACGACACTTTTATGGGAACTATATGCGTACAATAAGATTCCGGAGCATATATTAAGATTTTCATTTCCTAAGTTCAAAAATTACATTAAAAATATTTTGATTGAAAAGTCATATTACAAAATCAAAGAGTACGTGTTAGATAAAGACGAATGGAAAGACGACATGGCTTCCGATTCCATACAAATTTGATTCAAAGTATATTCCATAGCATGTAAGTTTATTTGAAAGCAATCCCTCGAGTTTCTTACTTGTTCTTCTCAGGAAAGTCAGCGTAGTGAACGAGCAGTAGCTTAAAAGTAACTTAAATGTGACGTTTTGAAGTGTAAATTTATAATTTATTTCACCTATGGAATAAACGATTCTTTGACTTTGGCTTTGACTCTGCGCCTCAAAAATATAGTATAATGGCATACTGGGTCATACATAAACAACAGGCATACAAACCATAAAAAACTGCAACACCAAAAGTATATAAAACACGTAGTCGCATCCAATGGGCAAATATCTACGAGTCCTAGTTCATAGCGTATCGATGGCGTAGGTACACTACAATGCTTGCTATCGTGGTGGAAGGGTTTGCCAATCGGCGTAAGATACTCGCGTGTCGTAAGGTACTCGCGTGTAAGTACAGTCTAAAGGTACGTGTGCGTGTGCATCTATATGACCTTGGCTTGTTGTTGTTGGCCCAAACGGGTTGCACAGGATGTTCCAGACTCGATTCTCGGTCAGGTGGACCTTTTTATTATTATACTAAGTAACAGGACGAATAAGTCGTGCGCCTGGTGGACAGCGACTCGCCTGTCCATAACAGTTGCAGTGCTACTCAGAGCTTTAAATCGCAATGATCTGAGAGGCATTCCACCGATCCACTCGACCACTGGGGGTCGATTTACACGGTATGAATTCCGTTTCTCTGGTACTCTCTCTATGGTACAGGGAATTTCGTACTTTAAGACCAGGTAATTGATGTGTTTGTCTGACATATTATCATAATCGTAGTCGGGGATAGTACAAATCCGCGTATGTGGCATTGGCAAACCAAATTTTTACAGGAGAAGGATTTAACGTTAATACTTTGTTATTTCAATGGTTACAACTTTCACTTTTACACAGTAAGCATTAATTTATGTTGTCTACGGATTGATAACCATAGATTCCCGTAAATCACGCTAATTTAGTTCCCATGACATATAACAGGATTTGATTGAACACTAAATTACCGAAATGGAAACTCATAATCAAATGCTAGTTGATAATAAGATGTTTTGCAGGCAGATTGTATACCTAAACAAAATTAACAACTTCTCAGATGTTTCAAATCATGTATTTATCCGTTGAGATAACTTACACGCTGACTGTACTAACTACACTAGTAACTAATCAAAAAACTACGTGGAGAAGCCCAATGATTTCTCTAATATAAAGGGAAATTACTTTTACCATATACAATTGTGTTAAGTATACGGCAGGACTCTACCGAGTGGAAAATTTTCTAACGAAGTAATCGACATTCTTAACATTTTAAATAGAATGCCATTTTTGATCACTTTTAAAGTACAGTCAAGAGCACAACAAACTTGACACTGGGCTTTCAAATCAAATCATAAACGGCATAGAGTTAAAGGAGTTGTTCCTTTAGTGGCACTAAAATAAATGAAAAATTTAACCAGGCTATTAGTTGATTTTTTGTAAAGAGCTGTCAAAATCTAGAAAGTGTGAATTAAAAACAAGTTATTTTTGACCTGCAATTTCCACAAAATCGTTACAGATTTTTATGTAAACTATATAAAGTAAAACGGAACGCAATCCCACGAAACGGAATGGATTTTTATGTAATTTTTTGGCTAATGGGCCAGTGGCCAATGCCATAAGAAAATATTGACAGATCCGATGTCAAAGTCATTCTTGTTGCAATTTAATTGCCAATTAAAATTATGATTTTGAATATTTTAACGTTTAAGTGTTTCTGCTTTTGGACTTTTTTTATATGTTTCACAGTGTTGCTGGAATTAATTTAACGTATCTACCACACTTTTGTTTTAAACGAATAAATAAAAAATGCAGGTCACAATAATTTTTTTATTGTTTTGCTAAGCTCTTTATTTCAAGCTTAGATCTGGTAAAAAAAATTGAGCCTGGTTAAATTTTTCTGGGAATAAATACTAATTCGGCACAAGTCCTCTGAATCTTAAGTGTCAAGTGGTCAGGAGATAGAAATAAATACAAATCATTCTTCACTCTTATAGTAAAAAGGGTCTGTGCCTCTACCATGAGATTACAATGGCAGTTATCGCTTGCGATCGCGTAAATGTTTGTCTTCTTCTTAATCGCTATTACTGAGAATCATGCCTCCACTTCATCCTGCCAACCATTTGCCTCCATCGGTTGCGCTGTCGTATGACGTAGTGCGGCGCTGACAGGTAGCTCCAGTTGCTCGGAGATCTGATCTGACCACCTTTTGGGACTCCTGCCTGTCTCTTTCATTCCCACCTTCCCTGTCACCATCAAACGTTCGTCGTCTGTTATCAGCATCTCTACGTGCCACGTAACCAAAATAGCGTATCACACGCTGCATGCAAATTGCAAACAGACGCTGTGATTTCTTTATCTTGAGTTTGAGTTTCTCAAGTACAGCGACGGCTGTCCCTTAACATTGTGCGCCAGCACCACATTTCAAAGGCGACACTTGTCTGCCAGTCGGCGGCTTTCGGTGTCCATGTCTCTGCACCATATAGAGAGATGGAGAAGACAAGAGTGCGAATTAGATGTATTTTAGTTACGTTTCTGATATTCCTGTCTATATCTACGTGTTTATATACAAAATGTTGTTTGTTCTTGTGACCGCTAAGGGCGCTGCATAATTTGTCATACAAAATTGTGAAGTAATTTACGCGGTTGCTAGCAACAACTGTCACAGTCACAGAAGAAAAAAGCAATGGAAGTGCCATAAGCTACTATCGATTACTATCGGAACCGAAATCGCCAAAACGCACACTAACAAAATGATAAACACTATGAAAGCTTGATAATGGTTGGTCATAGTTTGTAATTTAAAAAGATGTAACATATTCTGGATTGTTAACATAATTTAAACTTTACCCAGTCGCTATATCGTTGAAAGTTTAATACCTTTATTGCAAGTTACGACGTTTTGATTATATATTGAAATTTTATTCAACATGCTGTCATCTTGCGGTCAGTATCTGTACTACGACGAACGATTAACGTCTGAACGAATAGATAATCAGAAAATTGAAAATTTATTAAAACAAGACAGCGATGATTTTAAATACTACTACGGATAATATTTTTGGTGCAGCTATTATTTTTGCACTCCAAAACAGCACGATAAGGTATTTTTCTGCGATTTTTGAGAATTTGCGCGAAAGAAGGGCACAACTATACCATACACAGCGCAAATGGCGGACTGTGCATCTACCATGAGATTTACCGTTACAGTTATCGCTAGCGACTACGTAAAATGTTTGTATACAAAATATTGTTTCAAATTCTTTTTTATTATATAATAGACACACGCTTGGTCACAATCTGACCTGATGTTAAGCGACGATGGAACGCGTTTGCCCAAAAAATGCCTACTCACTCTAGCCTTGAATAGCCCCAAATTGTACTTTTCGGGAAATACAGATGCAGAGCATTCCATTCCTTTGCCGTACGCATCAGAAAGCAAAGCGTTTAGTGCGAATAGGTGGAATATCAACGACGTAAGTATGGAGTGCTCCGGAACGCTTTTTTTTTATTAAACCAAGTGACGGGACATACAAATCCTGGTATTAAACGACGCGCCTGTCCATAGCCGATGCAGTGTCACTCAGAGCTTTAAATCGCAAAGATCTCAGGAGCACTGCCATTGCGCCCGTCACTTTGACCCATAAGTTTATAAGTCCCGTCTGATTTTAATTTCACCAGCACTCTTAACAATTGACTGCCCCCGTGGCCGAACGGTTACCATGCCGGACTGCCACGCAGAGGTCCCAGGTTCGATTCCCGGGCCGGGAGAAATGTTTGTATGGCTTACATTAATTTCTCTCGTGAGTTTGGGTGTAATTTGTGGTTGTCTATGTGTGTGTCCATGGCACCCGCGACACAGGGTTTTCTAGTGCGGGGCTATGTTGAGTGTGTGCGTTATTATTATGTTATAACCCTTCAAAACCGGAACACAGTAACGCTGGCATTACTGCTCGGCGGCAGAAATAGGTAAGGTGGCAGTACTACTATGAACAGACGAACTCTATCACAAAGAGCTCTACTGCTAATTACTAAAATTATTGTAATATATATTGTTCTTCGCTCATTCGATAATTTAAATGCATACTGTCACTACGCGTATTTTAACCGAATATTTAACCGTATGGGTACTGCATAGGACAAACATTGTAAAAGTGATTAAAAATGCGAGAAATGTATAATGTCATGTAATACATTAGAACGAACGAAACAGGTTAACAACCGTGAACTTTCGTAAAACTCGAATGACTCCGAATCAAGATTGTATAAGTATCTACCCCATGTAGCTATAAGAACATACACACAGGTGTATATGCTGGTTTAGGAATTTGTTAAAAGGGTTATTTCATACAAATTTCTTGTAAAAATACTACAAAGTGATACTACAAAATGAATACTAAATATGATACAGTACATTAATCGGATCTAACGTCGTAAAGTAGTAAAATAATATGATTAAATACAACAAGGTAGGATAAGGATTATATAAAAATATTATAGTCTATCTTCATAGTACGGAATAAAGAAACAATAATTAATCATTGTAGCGCCTGATGCCTTCTGCAGGCAATGTATTTTTTAATTATTAAATAGAATTACTAGTGAATTTATTCAGGCGCGTAAACTTTTAATGCTACTAATTTTATTAAGAATTTGATAAATAAACCTTTGAAATAAGTATAAATGTAAAAATTAAATGCTCTATTGGGCGGCTAATTACTTTAAAACCATTGCCTTTAGTTACATCTCTACACTTATAAATACTTATAAACGTACATGATTAATACGAACATACGTACCCTCTGCAATCTTTAATATCTTATAAAAACATTTAAATACAGCATAATTCGTAATCAAAAACTGACTTACCGTTTTGAAGCCTTAAACACCGGTAGTTTTCGTAAAGAAAAAACAAAGACACATTTTATAAAATACAATTATAACTACTAAAACACGCGTTTCGCACAGATCAAAACAACACAAACAATAAAACAAATATTTAATTATCCGATTTACGATAAAACTAACCTCGTTACAATGAATTTTTTCACGCCCGAGATGACATTTGAAGATTGCGCGCGCAACCCAATCGATTTTGTAAAGTGACACACACGATGCAGTTTTCACTGTTTTCAACTTTATGACCATAACATAAGGGTTGCGGCAAACATGACGTGACTATTCTGAAACAAAGGCGAATGCGAATTGATGGAATCCTATTGGAGAGTGCTAAGCCAATCATATTGAACTAGTTTTCACTGCAATCATTTTTTTAAGTCTCTATTTAATTCCTTTATTTTTTTCCATCCTCTAAGATTTATTCAGGGGCTTTGATCATTATTGAACATGACAGCCCTTTAACAGATAAATCATAATACTACCTAAGTAAATATGTATACCATTGATTTATGATGTATACAAAATCTTCGCGGCACTACATGTTGGCTCTGACAAAACGGATTGAAACCACCCAACATGAAATATACGAAAACCAACACGTGCAAATAACCATACCCTGATAGTTTCCGTCCGAACACACTCAACACTACTTGCATTTTATTCATAAAGGGCTAGAATATTAAATTTATTGCTATAGGTGTACCAGAATCCGATGGTACTTAGACAAATTGAAATTTGTAGTGGACAATATCAATATGGTAGGAAAAAATGTACTAGATACTTCATATATTTTATTTGACCAGAATTGATCTATTCTCGTAAATGTTTTAAGATCAGTATGAATTTGTGCGTAAGAAAGGTAAGTAATTTGTAATATATTTTAAAATTAAACAAAAAATTATCAATTACATTGTGGGGACTTGACAGTGGGTGTGTGGGCTATTTACGTTTGCAGTTTGAAGTAACTCGCATTTACGCCAATAATCTTTTTTTTTACCAGTCACTGGCTTCGCTAAAACTTCAAAGATCAAGTTTATTTACTCCTACTAATCGGCAAGATTTGAGATCCACTTCTAAATCGTGAATCGTGACTTAGATGCACCTAATTCATCACTGATTTTACAATAAACATTATCATAATGTTTTTTTGCTTGAAATACAAGCGGATTCTTAGTAATTATTGCAACAAAATCTTTATTTCAAAGTGAAAAAAGTTTAGCAGACAAGCCATTTGACGTAAGTAATATATTGAATTGACATGTGACAAGTTAACATTGCCAGGTGAAAGTAGTTCAATTTTGCTAATATGTAATGGCATGAGATTCTAAAAGTTTTCGTCGGTTTTACAATTTCAAATTTTGAACGAAGACTTATGGATATGACGTTTAGTAAACCTTAGACGATGGAAAAAAATATTCCATAGTATAAGAATCGAACATTGTTTAAGCTTAGCATTTAATATTGGGAGTGCATTTATTGTGATCAATATTGTAAGCTCTACAAAATCACCAAGATTTTGCACTTCTAGAAAACTCTAAAAGGTACATCGTTTTAGCAGAAACTCTAAACGTGGAAATAAGACGTTGTACTGAAGCTGTTTTTAATCGATTCAAAAAAAGGAGGGTATTTTTTGTATGTATGTTACGCGATAACTCCATTTGTGAACCGATTTTAATGATTTTTTTTATTGGAAAGAGGGTACCTCAGCAGTGGTCGCATTTAAATTTGAAGAAAATATTCGACCTCTAAGGATGGCAAATTAGGTGATGAATGACTTTTGAGGCCGGTTTTTTAATACTCAGTATCGAGATTATTTTAAAGAGTATTTAAATCAAAGTTAAATATATTAACTAAACTTCGTTGACAGAACCACAGAAGAGCTATAGAAGGAAGCCTGTTAGATGTATATAGAATAGGAATAAGAGAATTGTTTGATACACCTTTTCTTCGGGCTGTTGGTTTCATAATTGTGGTGAGAGTATCAACTCAACATCTGTCGAGTTTCATGATGGAGGAGTTTAGGCCGAAGGGTGTCGTGTATCGACGTTTCCGAGGCCGGCTACCGGACACCCATGTTGCGTTACACGTCGCAGTCCATACGTGTAAATAAAGAAATAATATTTTGTTATATTGTTATATTATATTGTATGTATGTTAGTCCTTAAGTTATATATTATATGGGTCATGTTGCCTGTAATAAATAAATAAATTTAAAAAATAATAAATTCCGTCAACCAGGCCAATCTACTCCTCACGTAGATTGGCCTGATTGACTACACATATATATGTATTTTATGTCTGTGTATGTGTGTGTATGAATGTGTATGTGTATGTATGTTTATATTTATATTATGTGGCCATACTCCTTTATACGTTTTACTCTCACGTTGTAGTTAGCAAAATATGTAGTTTCTTTCTATTTTAGATTAGTTATCGTAGTAACAAATTGAGTCGTGTTGAATCTAATGATATTTGATTAAAAAATTCATGGTAAGTACATAACAATTGTATTAATAAATTATGAATAGGATACTTAAATTTAGGTAAGCATCTCACATTTTTATTATTTAGTCATTACATAACACACTGTTTGTTAATTATGTGTATTTGATTGCGTACATAAAAATGTCAGTGTGTCGTGTGTGGTGTTCGTTTGGTGCGCCTGTGACGCACTCCATGGGCTCCACATAATGGCTGTTCTCAGCCACGGCATATGCTTTGTGGTGCCCATTAAGTATCTTAATTTTAGTTTTAGTTTATTTTTGTTTATTTTGTAAGTACAATTTAAAATTAATGATACTGAATAAAATTCTTTCTTTCAAGTCTACTCCTAAAAACTTCCCCTCCCATTGCTAAAAAAAAAAAATTATATTTTTACTTCGTTCCATATAAAATGTCTCATAAAATGATTCCGTTCCGAAATATCGGAAAATAAAAAGAAGTCATAACGTGGTAAGAAACCTGATACTAGTGATAATCATTTCGTGAATAACCACGAAAGTCTTAAAATCTATATAAAATATCTCATGTCGTGTACTCGACCGAGACGTGTTGAACAGCCGATATTTTCTTTCCAACTTAAAAGTGTACCTACCTCTTGGTAAAAGTTATACATATAGATAATACGTTTATAGTACTAACACGTACCTTCAAGTAACTTTTACTGCAGTTTATACCTTACTTCGTTCAAATAGCGTCTAAATGTGCAGTGTAAAAGTGACAGTCTCTATACATGAGTTGAGACTAAAATCGTGGGAATCACATTTTTTACTTATATAGTTCCTATTGGTATTAATTTAGGGTTTGGAATTAAAATTACGATCCCTCCTCCCCTTGTGCCCCTTTATACGTTTTTTTTTCAGTTGTATCACGCAGGATACACTAGTCTAGGAGTTTTTTCACACATGTCGCTAAAGTATAATAAATATAAGCACTGTGTATAGCCAGGGATACATAAGCCTGGGACAAAAATATTGGGTGTATATCAGAGTATACACGTGGCGCTGAACGTGTTAAACACTATCAATATACACTTCCGGACACATCATTCTAGCCACCACGCATTTTCAGTATTAAGTGCCCTAAGCTTAAACAATGTTTGATCAAAAAGTATTATGCAATTTTGACAATAGTATAGTAAACGTCTTTTCCATAAGTCTTTATTGGGAATTTGGATTTGCAAAACTTTTTCTTCAATGATAACACTATTTTTGTATTCTAGCAGTCTACGACAAAAATGCGAGGTGACTCGAATTATGTGTCCGGGAGCATATTTTTGTTGTTTCCTTTATGGCGGCCACTAGGCTTCTGCCAGTCTCAGTTTTTTGTATAAGAATAATATAAAAATTATGGCGATCATTGCCAGTGTCAGTTTTATACGAACAGTGTACTTCCTTTATTTTTTTTCCATCCTCTAAGGTAGCCGCATAATAAAAGATAATACATTGAAGCCAATTACGCAAAGATATTTGCATCAGATTCATTTTGATAAATTAAATATAAACTTTGTTTTATATTTTGAGCGAGATTGTATTTTATTATTTAAGTCAAGCACGTTTACATACAAGGTAATAATGCTGATTATATGCTGATTAAAATATGACTACCAATACAAACAATTCTTATTAGTCATATCAGTATGACATACCTAGCATGACCAATAATAAACGGCCAATTTCGTAAAACACAATGTTTTAAAACGTGACAAGAAAATAAATTATTGTTTATCATATTACAAATCTCTGTTCCTCTCTCCAACATTATGACCGGCTGCCTGTGGGCAGTGGTAAACATCTAGTGCAGATACACGCGCAGATTGTAAGAGTGTTTGAAGACTGCAATTAGATTACACTGTATTTCTAACATTTTCGGAGCCAAATCGCGCATATTTCTTTTTTCAAACAAACCTCTGCCATGTTCGCAGTTGACTAAATAGTTGTTAAAATATACTACAATGAGAAAAGCGCTAGATATAATTTTTAACACCCTTGCTCGTAAAGCTGATGTAATTCCACCGGTTTTAGATATGTAAAGCGGGTCATAAAAAACGCGTGTGTCACCAAAGCAAATAGTTAAGTTATAGTCCATACAAATTCCATAACAGTATTATTTGCCATTTCAAATTTCGAACAAATCGCCGCGCGGCCGGCGCCAGTCAGTAGGCAGCGACGTATCATTTTAATAATTGTAATTTCACTAACTGTTTCAATAATTAAAAATGAACAAAATATAAAATGTTTTTTTTCTGTTTCCTCGCAAATGTGTTAAAAAACGTCGTACGATATACGTGCGTATTGGTTATAACATGCTCGGCTCAATTAAAAAACTCCGCCTCGCATGTTATAACCTTAGAATAACCATCTTTACGCACTAATATCGTAATGTACTATAATTACACGTCGAACCATTTACTGTCAAATAATTAACACTCAACCAAATAAAAAGACGCATGTTGCAAATGAATCTTCATACTTGACACTATCAACATTAGAGCTCCTTGTACGAGTTCGTCAAGGGAAGTACTGCCACCTTACCTATTTCTGCCGCCAAGCCGCAATGTGAGCATTACTGCGTTCAGGATTTGAAGGGTAAGGGTGCTGATGAAATTATAGGCACGTGGGATTTGTCAACTTATGTCTCAGGGTGACGGGCACAGTGGCAGTGCCCTTCAGATCTTTGTGATTTAAAGCTCTGAGTGACGCTGCAACATTTATTCGCAAATGGTTATATTCATTTTATCCAAAATGTGATTATAATAGCCAGAAATCAAAGGAAAAGTACAAAGTGTTACTTTTGCACCCGGTTTCCCCTACCTACGCTTTTTATTATCACCCGATCTCAGTTCCTTTTCCATGTAGAGCTAGCAAGAGCTTGGATAGTGTGCTGAGCAATCATGACCTGGATGTTGATATAATTAATTGTAATGTTGATGCGCTAAGTGAACTAATGAACATTTTATTTAATTTTATTGAATTATTTGTGACTGTTGGCGCAGGTATTGGGTTGTTATATTTATGTGAGTACATATTGTTAACAAATACTGTTTATTGTTCGTTTGTTTTATGCTTGTGTTTGATTTGTCTGAAGCTAAAGGTGGAGACCTGTAATTGGCTTTATGTTTCTTTCTCTCTTTTTATTAAATGGTGGAAGCTGATGGTTTTATATGCATAAATAAATAAAAGAATATATATTCATAACGCTAATAAATGCTATATTTTCATTATAATGCATGTGCACTCGGCGTTTACGTGATCATAGTAATAATATTGTTTGTATCTGAATCATTTCACATATTATTGTATGCATGTGATGATGATGTATGTATACGGGGCCTTAGGAAGTTAATAGTCAGTCAGCTGCAGAAGTGAATCAATCCCGCACATTTCCATTTTTCATAAGATACAATTGCATTATAACTGCGGGATGTTTAATAAGTCTAAATACACCCTTACATTATTCCGTTCCGATAATGCAAGCCCGTCCGACTACTTTTAATTCCGGTTCGAAATCCATCCGTCACGACTAGAACTGACAACCCTTAACTAGTAATAAAGATCTCCCATGCCTTTTATAATTCACCAACATCGTTACCAGCAAGAAAGTTTAACATAGACTGGTCGGACAATAAGTACGGGAAACGCAAAATGTCGGCGACCTCGGTTGTTATTCGCTCGCTCTTTCATTTTTAGGAAGTTAGAAAGAAATAGCATCATACGATACGATCCGAGAAATTCATTTCTCATTCAGTCAGTGACGCGTCACACAGTGAAGCGTAAACAGTGTTTTTAAAGTGTTTTTGTAACAAATTTAATCCTATAAACATGACCAAAGGTTTTAGATACGATGTTATTCAGCTAATACATGCAATAAGGGATAGACCGTGTCTTTGGGATAAGACAATTGAGAGTTATAAGGACAGGATTGAAAGACGAAATGCTTGGGAAGATATTTTTAACATGTTGGATGAATCTTATAATAATATGAGTTTCGAAGACAAACGGATGACAGGTAAAACAATTTCTTTAATAATTATGTAATAATTTCACCTTATATTTTTTATTCGAATAATATAATTATTTTTCGAATAGTACATTATTCTTTACGTCATGTCTGTTGCCATCACTTACCTACATACTAATAAGCTTTTCACGACTTAGGTGGCCCAACGGTTTGCACTATGGGCTTTAACTGTGGAGGTTCTGGGTTCAAATCCCGGTAGGATAAATTTGGGAAAATAATTTTTCTAAATTGGTTCTGGTCTGCGTGTTCTGCGAAGTGGGCCAGAGTGAATTCCGTTGCTCTGGTATGTAGGTATGGTTTACTAAGTATAGTGAATTCTCTAATTTGAAACCAGGTCTTTAGTGTGGTTGTTTAGCACATTATTATTGTTAGAAGTATTTAAAAGACAAATTTACAAATATTCGTCTACCTTTACTTGGAAGTTGGTATTTATTATAATTTTGTTATAAACTACAATTAAGATACTTACGAAAAAACTGGAAGAACTCTATGATATATCTAGTTCCTCCCTATGTATTGTAGATTTGGTCCTTTTAGGAATCAGCATTTTAAATACGGTCTATTTTTAACTCCATTAAATTCGTGTCAGTTGTTTCGGAAAAGGCAGTCTTTTATTGTTTTAAAATAAAGATGATTGAGTAGCATGGTTATCACTGACTATAGTTTCCTAGTGCAAGGTTTACTACGCCTTTACTACGGAATAGTGGTCTCCACCATGGCTTTACAGAGACAATATCGCTGGCGACTGCATAATAGTTATTTGTTACGCAAGGCTGCAAAGTTGTTGTCTGACTCGAGTGCTTGCACTGACCATGCAGTGCGGCGCACAGCACCGACAGGACCGAACTTCCTGCTGCGTCCGGCAGTACCGACGATGCAGCTGTAGGTACCTGTCGCGATTGATTACTCCACCAAGTCTGAGAAGATAGTGGAGTACATCAGACATAAAGCCAAATACACCCTGAGAGTCGAGCGGTTGGAGTCCCACCACAACGTAAATTTCAATTCGTTTGTGGTGAGAGTACCGACCGAACACCTGTCGACCTACATGAAGGAAGAATTTTGGCCGAAGGGTGTCATATATCGGCGATTCCGCGGCCGGTTACCTGACACCAGATTGCGCCACACGAAGCCGTCAAGTGAAATTAGTTAGAAATAATGTTTTATTATATTGTATGCTTAGAATAATAAAGCATAGAAACCTAGTCCGCACACGCTAAGTGAGGCAAATTGAAGCGCGCCAAAAGGGCCTACACGAGCGGGCGGGCCTTCAGTGCTCAAGGTCAACTTGCACCGCGAACAGATCAAGAATTTTAGCTAAAAATGACGAAATGTGAAAAATGATGTGATGTAAATGAGTGTAAAAATAGGTCATACAAACATAAAGTAGATACTAACATCACATTCCACAAGGAAGTAACGCGTTTCAACTTGTATTTTTATATAAATATTCACTAAAACCGAAAATTAACCTACTACTAAAACTAGCCTACATGAATTTGATTTTTGCCTCACTTGTGACAGTTCGTTTGATATGAAACTATCATTCTATGCGTTATTATTCTAAGATTGTATGTATGTTAGTGAGGTGAAAATAAAATTATAATGATAGGTATAATTTTAATATTAGGAACTATGATTAATTACGGGATCCACCCGTTAAGGGCGCCTTCAAATAGAAGCGCTGCGCCGCATCATTACTAATTTTCATACAATATTTAACCCATTTGCAGAGCCACTATCCAGGCCCTGTACTCTCGTTATCCGTCAGAAACAATTACTGTCAAATAAGTAGTACTCGACCAAATTAAAAGGCGTATGATGCGAATGAAGATTCGACATTGTTTTCTAATTTGGTTGAATATTATTTATTTGACAGGAATTGTTTCGGACCGAGGACGGAGAACGAGTGTACATGGGCCCTGACATGGGCGCGCCACTTTTTAACCGACTTCTTTTTTTCTTTTTTTTATAAAATATAAGTGCACATTTGACCAGTTTCTCAATTCGACTGTATTTTGTTTGTATTTATTTTTTATGACATCACTTGACGGGACGAACAAGACGTCGACGAGCTTACCATCAGGCGCACGACTTGATAATATTAAAAAAAAACATTCAAGGGGTCAAGCAAGTTTTTGCAAATTACTGATAATCAGGTGTTTCTATTTAATTTTATTTGACACCGATGGATTATTCTGACCAATTTTATAATTTGAAAATGAAAATGACCAAAAAAAGTCATTATTAAGCTTTGTGGTGCATAGACTATGGGGCCTTTTTTATAATATGAAGTGATGGGAGGAACAAGACGTACGCCGTGGCACTTCAACTTTTATGGACTGGCATGTATTGAGCCTGTCGCTTACGACCAGGCGCACGACTTGTTCCTTACTTAGTATCATGAAAAAAGTTTCGTTCTAAGTACCTAACAGAAACACCACTATGGGAGTTTAGTGACGTCGCGTCGTCGGGTTCGGCGGTAGAAATCTCTATCTAACTCCACTCTCGATTAGCAACTTGTCACTCCATAGAAAAATTAAAAAAATACATATGATCCTTAAAGTTAATATTGGACCTCTGATGCATAACTAATGTATTTACCTCTTCTTTCTTTTTCAGGTGAATACGTACTGAACAAGTGGACGAACATTCGAGATACATTCGTGAAGACACTAAAGAGCAAAATGGGTAAACCAAAGAAGAAATACTTGCTTTACGAACATTTAAAATTCCTTATGAAAATTATTCCGGACGAAGAACAAAGTTTAGAAGTAAGTATTGAATGCCCAGAAAATGACAACAATGAACCAGTTGAAGAAACATTATCCTTCGTGAAACAAGAAATCAGTGAAGCGGAAACCAGTTACACAAATCGCAAGAAGAGGAAAACTGACTACAATGATGGCGATGTTCCTAAAAAGAAAAAGAGTCGAAATGGTGAGAAACATAGAAAGAAGTATGAAAACGATGAAGAGTCTTGTGATACGGGAGAAATTGATTTTGTTGAAGTAGATGCGGAGCCTAGATTAATGAATGAAGATGAAGCTTTCTTTGCATCGCTTCTGCCTACAGTTGTAAAGTATAGCGAGGATGAAAGACTGGAGTTTCGAATTGAAGTTTTAGCTGTTATGAAGAAAATTAAAGATAACAGGAAATGGAGTACGGAGTAGGAAACGATGTAATTATTTAACCGAATCAAATTAGGTCTGTGGGCTATGATATAATAATCGCGTGTAGAAACCCAGAGGTAATGTTCCTCCTAAAGTATAAGCCTTGTATTTTGAGCACCTTCAGTTTAGACACTTTCTTTGGGCGCATTTATTCGACACGACTTTCATCGCGCTCACCCCGCGCGTCCCGGGCACGCGGGCGAGCCTGTCTTGAAATTGGACCACGAAGCGCCCGGGCGGTTGTCTTATTCAGAGGAATTTAAATGTTATTGTCACGAAAACTTTAAAATCTATATCACTAATTGCTTTGATGCTCTAAGACTAATTGTGACTGCAAAAACCGACCTCAAAAGTTCGTGGAATTTCATCTATTTATCAAGTTTTATTGAAATCGGTTACCGGAAAGTGCGCGAAACCGGATTAGTCCCCCAGTTTGCCACCCTTAAGAGTCGGAATATTTTCTTCAAATTTACACGGGACCAATATTGAGGTACCCTCTGTCCAACAAAAAAGAATCAACAAAATCGCTTCACAAATGCCGGAGTTATCCCGTACCATACATAGTTTAGTTTTTAGTAGCAGTAGAGCTCCTTGTGAAAGAGTTCGTCCAGGGAACTACTGCCTTACCTTAACCTTACCAAGCAGTAATGTGAACATTACTGTGTTACCGTTTTGAAGGGTAATGGTGCTGGTGAAATTACAGCCACATGAGACTTATCTATGTTACTCTACGTTACCACCGGGTTCGTACGCGGCCTAAGGGTTATCAATGTCTCAGGGTGACGGGCGCAGTGGCAGTGCCCTTTAGATCTTTGCGATTTAAAGCCCTGCAATTTTTATTGTTAGGCGTGTAGCTTACCATCAGGCGAACGTCTTGTTCACTCACATCACTTCATATTATAAAAAGAGGCCCCATGGTTACAATGCACCACAAAGCTTAATAATGATTTTTTAACACCAGTGGATTATTTGGTCAATTTCATTTTCAAATTATAAAATTGGTCAGAATAATCCATCGGTGTTAAATAAAATTAAATAGAAAAACCTGATTATCAGTAATTTGCAAAAACTTGCTTGACCCCTTGAATGTTTTTTTTAAGATTATCAAGTCGTGCGCCTGATGGTAAGCTCGTCGAATTCTTGTTCGTCCCGTCAAGTGATGTCATAAAAAATACATACAAACAAAAATACAGTCGAATTGACAAACTGGTCAAATGTGCACTTATATTTTATAAAAAAAAAAGAAGTCGGTTAAAAAGTGGAGCGCCCATGTCAGGGGGTCTACACTCGTTCTCCGTCCTCGGTCCGAAACAATTCCTGTCAAATAAATAATATTCAACCAAATTAGAAAACAATGTCGAAGCTTCATTCGCATCATACGCCTTTTAATTTGGTCGAGTACTACTTATTTGACAGTAATTGTTACGGACGGATAACGAGAGTACAGGGCCTGGATAGTGGCGCTGCAACTGGGCTAAATATTGTATGAAAATTAGTAGTCATACGGCGCAGCGCTTCTATTTGAAGGCGCCCTTAAACGGGTGGATCCCATAATTAATCACAGTTCCTAATATTAAAATTATACCTATCATAATTTTGTTTCACGTCACTAACTCGGAAAGGCATTCTTTCTCATTAGATATTTTACATAAATAATGTGCGCGCAAAACAGTTTTCCGTTTCCACGCTAGCGCGGAAAAGGTTTTTGAAATTGGAACTTGACTATGGACTGTGGTGCACACCTAACTTCTCTTTCTATAAAAAAAACATAATGACACGTTCAACTACATTAAACTTATAGGATGGAATAAACTAAATCCGTTGGTATATTTTATGCTTATTATTGTTGACATTAAATTGACAACGATAACTAATTTTGTTTATTGAAACTGATTTGTTATAGTTCCAACTGTTTTTCTTTCATATACCATTTTCCTCGCTATAGTGAGGTGTGAAAAGTTGTGCTTCTCTCGGCAGCAAAGTTCTTTTGCGTGTCGTGTCTTGAAACCCTGGCTACGCTCAGGATTCTATTTTTGAACCACTGGCTTCGCTCGTGGTTCAATTTTAAAACACCTTCGCTTGCTCAGGTTTTAGTACAAGCACTCGCGTCAATCAACAATTTTACAGCCTTGCTTAACATATAATTATTGTACAGCCAACTAAAAAAGTATTCTTACGGTTTGCATTCGCCATTCTTATCTATAATATGGTAAAAACCAAATATTTTTAGTGATGTGTATGCATTGAGTATGCCATATATAACCAGAAACAGAAGTAAGGTCTATCCATCCCTAGCAACTCATCACAAGTGGGCCATAAATCACTTTTATATATCAACTCTCGTTTGCGCTGAAATCACAAATTAGAAAGCTGAAATAGTACAGCAGCGCCAACAACTGACCTGTATACGTCTCTGTATATTCCAAAAATATTCTGTATTTATTGTAATAAATATAATATCTGTAACAAAGGGGGCTGTTCCATTCGGTGGTGTGGGAAAAATAGCAAAACATCTAATTTCAAAGCAAACGGAATCGCATTTCATCGGCAATTAAATATGTAAATTTTCAATTGTCGTCCATTATTGCAAGGCTCAAGTTAAACTGCTGAATTTGAAGAAAAACAATTGACGACACCCGTTAATTTCAAATTTGGGCTGGTCAATCGGAGCGTAGTTGTCACCGTAATGATTTAGCCACTCAATGTTTAGCAGAAAAGTTTTCAAACAAATTAAATGACATTTCGTCTCCATTTCTGGTTATATACTCGATGCTTTCTGGTTGTGTACTCTATTGATGCAAAGTTGTCACGAATACATATATTTTTATTATTTGAGATTTTTTGTGAAAGAACTCCACTAATTTTGTTAGGATTATTAAATTTTTTGTCAGTACAAAGATCTATAACAAAAACACATATTTATACTTTCGACAAATTGGTAACTTGACCTGTGGCTCAGTTGGTAAGAGCAATGCTACGGTGCAGCATGGTCGTGGGTTCAAGTCCCACCGGGTCGAAGTAATGCTTCCATGTTTTCGATCTTTGTATTAATAGTAAGTAATTGTTTCCATACACGATTACGACGTAAGGATGTTATTGTTTTTTATATATAAAGCAGACACACGCTAAAAAGCTACAAATAAAAGTTTGAAATATTTAATAGATAAGTTTTAATGATCATTTTTTTCTGTAGCACTTTAAAAATAATGGTCACAGAATCACAAAACACATTTTCAGGTGAATCAGAAAATAACCTGGCGTATTCCATCCTAACATTAATTTACAGCTAATAAATTTAAATTTCTAAGTGAAAAATATAACAAAAACGCAGCAGCAATACTGTATTTTGACAATAATATCGGAGGTATACTTACCTATAGTTCTGAACAATAACAACACGATGATTTAAATAGGTAATATATAAAATTTTCGAACCTTAACTTTTAGAAATGGCAAAATAAAATCACCAAAAGTAAAACAGATTTCGAAAAACCCACAGATTAAAATACGTTTCTCATTACAATGGATTTTATTAATGATTAGTGCCTGTAGCCGAAATATTGATTTTTTTAGTTAGTAGCGATCGATAAATCGATGTATATTCGATTAATTTATATTTCTCGGACTATAGACGCCAGGCATGACTTCAACTAATATATTCTTACAGCTACAAAAAACGTCCGGAACTATTTGGGTTATGCTCCGACCCGAATTAATACGAGACGCCAGTTACAATTTTTTCACTATAGTAATGACCGAACGGTCAAATCACTAAATTTGCTATATTTAAACACCTTTATCTATTTACAGTAGGAATGAACGTGGCTAAATACGAAAATGCAACGTTTTTGTTTCTTGACAAAAAAATGTATGTTTGTCCCAACATTTACCCGGATTATCATTTATATACATCGGCTTGAAACACTGAAATTACAACGTTCTAGGCTTGCAGCCGGGAACAAAGCGATTGCTAGTATCATACTCGGGTAAAACAATAGATACTATATCATACTCGGGTATCAATAGTGACTAGACGGTCCCCTAAACAAAGTTGGGGACAAAATATATTTACACTTACACTATGGATAAATTCACACTAGCTTACCACGATGCTACTAAATGTTAGATTTATCTAATATATAGCGACAGTGAACGCCCTTTGGAAACGTAAGAAGCACGAAAATTCTTTCCTCAAAAAGTCTCAAAAATAACCATTAAAGCTCGACGTCCTCTTCCTTTAATTTGTGCAGATTGGAAGTTCAACTAAAGCTACGCAATAATAGTATTGGAAAAACAAGAAACATTAATGGCAACGTACATAGGAAATCAATCCAGTCAGTCTAGCAAATAAAGAGTTGTTTTTATTATAAATGGATACAATCTATAGCTATTAAGACGATTAAATTCTCATTTTGAGTATGGCCTGTAATCACTATGGGAAACACTTACGTTTATTTTGGAGGTAACCTAAGTTTTATACAATTACATATTAAAGTGTATGGATATATTACAAGAAAAATTTAACAATCAAAATATAATGTCGAAATAATATGAAACTTTGAACTAATCAAGGGTTATTAACGTAGAAATAACACCTAAAGGAACAAAAGCTTAAGATTAATAATTAACAAAATAAAAATCATTTATGAAAAACCCGCAGTTGAACTTAGCTACCGTATTACATACAAAAATTATATACAAAACAATTTCAACAATTTTTCATTATAGTATACCTAAGTGAAAGTTTCGTCGATAAGGAGATCGCGATCAGTCAAGGTAAACGTGAATTACATTTCACATTGTAATGACACAGCCCAAGAAAAGTACATCTTTAAATTCCGATATTCGTCCAAAAATATGAACTAAAGCTGTCATGAGTTTAGTTCCCTTTACAGAAAAGAGACACATGGTTACTTAAAAGAAAGACACAAGTATACTTCCATCTCTATCTTTCACATAAGTCCGATCTTTTGATAGTTACGAGATTGTGTAATGTCGGAGAATAAATATCATCAACCTTAGTTTTATACGTATTTAGTGATGAGAAGTAAAGTCCATAGTAGGTTTCCTTTGCCGTGGCTTTTTTGGTCTTTGTGGGGTAGGAGAGCCGTTGCAACAGAGACACCCTCGCTTCACAACTCCGCGTCCTGACGCACGCCGTCGCACTTCCAGGTCCGGAGATCGTTCACCAGCTCTCGTCTTCCCCGATAGACTCCTTTCCATGTCTCCTTCCATAGTATGATACATGCGTTTAGGCGGGTAGGTACGCAGCGGCGGATGTGTGTCATCGGCAGAGGAGCCGTCCGCGCTTCCACTACGTTCTAGTCTCGCTTCTTTTATCACCGAATCCAATCTCATATGTGTACCAACCCCACTTGAATCAGTCGAATTGGTATCGTATAACGGGCTCTTGCAACATTTGTCGCTATCACTGCTAAAGTCTAAAGGTCGGCGACCTTCAGACCTTTCAGAAGCTGAATTTGATTCCCAGAACAATTCTGCATGTCTTTCCGGAGACGAGTTGTCGTCGTCCACATCTCCTCTCATAGATTCCAAAGTAGCATCCCTGGAGTCTTCGGCTGTCATTTTCGCGTCATCTCCAGCTATTAGGGCATCAGGTTCATCCATTAAGAAGCTCGTATCTCTTTCTCTTTTATCGTCATAGCAAACCCTTCTGATCACTTGCGTGGTATTTACTGAATGCACTATCGCCGATGCGGTATTAGAAAGGTGCAACTCTCGAGTATCAGTTAAGATGTTATCGAATCTGGTAAGACCATCATCTTTGACCAATACCGAAGATAAATTCATGTTATTGTTATGTGGTCCTGGTATGTGTTCGACGTGATCAATGATATTATCAAGGTCGGCGTATTTGACAGAGTGTGAAGTTGCTGCAGTAGCTTGTGAGATCACGGTGGTTTGTGGAGCTGTCATTAGGACGGTGGCAGGTGCCCGATTGGCGTGGAATATCGTAGATATCTGCCTACCCTTTATTCCTGTTATTGTGAATGGTTGTACCTGGAAAAACCAGACAATTAATTTTAGACAAATTATTTAGTATTTATTTAAATACTAGATAGTGTATTGGATTCTCAGCGCTTGCATGGACCTTTGACATTATTACTTGCTCGAACTGTGATAAAATCGCAATGAATACTTCCCATTAGAGAATCTCCATGGATATTTTTCAATAAAATATTCTAATAATTCCACAAAATACCTTGTTATAGCCGTCATACCTATTATAATTATTAACTAACTGCTGGCCTTATAGGTAGACTTTTTTAGTAGCAGTAGAGCTCCTTGAGAAAGAGTTCGTCCAGGGAAGTACCTTACCTATTTCTGCCGTCAAGCAGTAATGCTAGCATTACTGCGTTCCGGTTTTGAAAGGTGCTGGTGAAATTACAGGCACATGGGACTTGTCAACTTATGTTTCAAGGTGATGGGCGTAGTGGCAGTGCCCCTCAGATCTTTGCGATTTAAAGTTCTGAGTGGCACTGCAACTGTTATGGACAGGCGTGTAGCTTACCATCAGGAGCACGACTTGTTCATTCCGTCACTTGATGTTATAAAAAAAAAATTAAAGTAAACTTAAATTGCGACACGAGTGCTAACAATTACGTCATCAACCATTTCGTCTGTAGTCAAAACGTCTGCAAATTGTATTGTGGCCGTCGTGAATTATTACACAACAATAATACAATAATCACACAAACTCATAGCCCCGCATTAGGCAAACCTAGTATCACGGGTGCCGTGGACACACACGTAGACAAATACAAGTTACACCCAAACTCAGGAGATAAACAAATGTCAGCCATACAAGTATTTCTCCCGGCCCGGGAATAGAATCCCCGGGTTCCTCCTCTCTTCTACCTCTGCGTAGCAGCCCAGAATGGTAACCGTCCGGCCACCGAGGCATGGAAAATTACGACGCCGCTAATGTGATCACCCCATTGGCGCAATACCTTATTCGCGCGTAAAACATACAAAGCTTCAGCACGCACTGCGTCATCCCGAGAAGATAAAGATCTACCAATATTCTTACCTCACCATCTTCCGTAGGCTCACTATGGAAAGTAGTATTGGGATGGCTTCTTGCAAACTCCTCCTGGTCCAGCGCAATAGTGGCCATGCCATCCTCGTTCACAGTCACTATGCCAACGTCTTCAAGTCCAAGGTTCAAGTCTTGTTGGTCGTGAACGTTGTTTTGACGGAGCAGATGGTCTGTTGCCATTTGATCGTCTATATCGGGTTGGATCACAGTTTGGTTCTGGATTATTGGTTGTGCTGAAAATAAAATTTTCATAATGTTAATGCTAAATGAGTCTACATGACAGAACGCTATCATATAAAAGATATTCTTTTTTTAAATACCATTTTTGATATGATGTGGTAACCGAGTGCAGTGCCTCTCAGAGCTTTCACCTTGTTACCCTGAGACATAAATTGACAAGTCCCATATGCCTGCATTTCTCCAGCAACCTTATCCTTCAAAACCGGAATGCAGAAATTGTTCATATTACTGCTTGGCGGCAGAAACAGTTAAAGTGGTAGTACTTCCCTAACTCTTTTACATGAAGCTCTACTGTTACAAAAATTATTAACTCTAGGAAGACAATATATAAAAATTAACATTATGTGCTTTTGTGCCGGATATATTCCACTGTTATTCATCCGATTGCGACAAAACTTTCGTGCGATAGGCAATGCTGCTGAACATTCATTTAAAGGTGGAGTCCTAGGGGTTTTCTTTTGTTTTGAATAATTTCTTAGATAGTAGTCTTTGTTTTCTTTTTTTTTCATACAGTATTTTTGTTTATATTTTCTTTTTACCTGTAATGGTACAACTTACTGTATAACAATTTATACGTTAAAACGGTGTACGGTTTCTCTCTCTAAAAAATTCACAAATCACTTATAAACCACCGCTCCGGATCGTGGTTGGTTCAGCAAGCGTTCATTGTTATCCAGGCAGGCAATGCTACCAGTATAATGGGAACTTCTCTTGTAAATCCCAGTGTTTGTTTTAGTACCTATTGAAGAAGCCTACTACAGATCTTTAGGTTGTAAATTGATCTTTGTAATATCTGTTTTTATTGAAATATATAAAGTTCGAGACCCTAAACATTTCGAGTTGTTAGGTTTTCGCGATTGTTACACATAGGAAATGAAACTATTTTTCCTACAAATTGACGGTATAGCGATGGGCTCCCCGGTATCTCCCGTTGTTGCTGATATTTTCATGGAAGACTTCGAGGAGCGAGTTTTATGGCCCCAGCTAGGCCGAAGATTTTCAAACGGTACGTTGATGATACTTTCACAATATTACCTAAAGATAGCATACCTTCTTTCTTGGACCATCTTAATTCTTTTAGTACTAATATCCAATTTACTATGGAACAAGAGAATTGTGGTACTTTAGCTTTCTTAGATGTTTTAGTTAAAAGAAATCCTAATAACACCTTAGGCCATACTGTATTTCGAAGAAAACCCATACAGATAGGTATCTCAATGGTAATTCCCATCACCATCCTAGCCAGTTAGCTACCGTGGGCAAAATACTTTGTTTCAGAGAGCACATGGTGCCTGCGACAGTAATCATCTGGCAGGGGAACTTCAGCATATAAAGCAAGTCCTACATGCGAATAAGTTGAAGATTCCACGCCAATGCCGCAGGCCCCGTGTGAAACCACCAACAGTCGAGCGAAGACCTGTCATCTTACCTTACGTGAGAGGTGTTACAGACAAGATCGGAAGAGTCCTCAGGCGGGCATCTATCAATACCTATTTCAAGCCCCTAAGGAAGATTTCTCAGTTCCTGAGACCCATAAAATGTAACATCCCCTTACAGGATGCAGGAGTTTACAAGCTTGACTGTAAGTGCGGTCTCTCTTATATTGGACAAACAAAGCGAAGTATTTGTACCCGCGTCAAAGAACATATAGCTGATGTCAAACACCGTCGCGTAAACAACTCTGCAGTCTGCGAGCGTGTCATGGATAAACCTACACATTCAATGAAGTTTGACAAACCCCAGGTCCTTGCAAAAGAAGTCCGTTATCTACCCAGGATGCAGCGAAAAGCCATTGAAATTAAAAAACATCCTAATTTCAACAGGGAAGATGGTTTCTCCGTACCACCAGTTTGGGATCCAGTATTTCCTCTAATGAAAAATCCCAAACAGACAACAACAGTACTAATTAATATGTTTTAGTTTATTCTAATTTCTATTATGAATTAATAATAAATTGAACAAAATAATAATAAATTGAAAAATAATTTGTAAAACTAGTAGCGTAAATTGGAATGTTTCTTTGTAAAATTAAAAATAAGGTATTTAATTAATAACTATTGTAACTATAGTGAAAAAAATAGGGTGGTTTGCATCAATATTAGACATAACTGGTTGAAGACTGTACTACCTCAGTGAATCGTGACCATGGGACCTGTGAAGGGCCCGAAACGTCGGTTTGTTTGAAAAAACAAATATACGCGATTTAAATCCGGAAAAATAGTTTCATACCCTAAACATTTTTCAACTTTTTGAGTTTTCAACTTGTGGCAGTCAGTGTGACGGGCCCTGTGGCAGTGCTCTCAGATCTTTGTATTTAAAGCTCTGAACGGAACTGCAAATGTCATGGACAGACGTGTCGCTTACCATTAGGCGCACGACTTCTTCGTCCCTTCATTTGGTATCATAACACAAACTAGAATTTCCAATTTTAATTTTGGAGTCGAGTCCTGTAAAATGGGAGTCGAGTATTTTTAATAGGCCTTTAAGTCAGTGTCTTTTATCACTACCCACTGGGCTACCACTGGTATTTTATTTGTATCAGTTGATACAGAAACAACGATTTACAACATATTTATAATTAAAGACATGAAAAAGTAAGTGTACAATTTCTCGTACAGCAGTGGGATGTGTAAGGGGTAGATATGAGACGATGATAATATCAAGTTAAGTGTGACTTACGAGTATGAGAATGATGCGGCGCGTCTTGCGCATGATCATGCGCTGGTGAGTTGGCGAATAACAGTTCTGCTTCAGGGAACAGTTCTGATGCCGATGGAGAGTCCACACCCAAGTCTTCGCACTCTTCCGAGAGAGATTTCTGGAAATTAAGAATCCAGATTTTTAAATGTAATGAGTTCTTGACGGCTTCTATTCTCGATATGCGAGTAAGGCCTTCCCATTCCCGCCGAGGCATATACAGTGATTTTCTCAAATTGCGACCTACAAGACCTCAAGAACAAAGGAGAATGTATAAGAGAAAAAGTGAAAAATAATTAATTGCATGACAAATTTTACTTCTTGTATTTAAATTAGAACAGTCCATTATTGTTATTCCGCTCTTTTCTAATAAAAAAATTACAAATAAAAAAAAGGACAGCAAAGAACTTTCGTTTATTTTACTGCTTACTTTATGTGGTGCAAGCATATCCATGCACCAATAAATAATTAAATCCAACATAAGTAAAATAGCATAAAATATATATACACATATGTATATATTTTTAATTCTCGCAATTAGGGACACTGATGTCAGTGAGCAGTTGTCTGTAAGATTGTTTATCTTTAGTTTGTGTATACAGGGTTATTTGTAAAATACTAACAACTCGCAAGACTATATTACTACAACAACTTTTGTTCCAAGACTTTTAATAATTCATCAGATATTACTTTCATACAAAAATAAATATATTTCAATAGATCTCTCTCTAGAGTCGTCGCAGAGGATGCTTGCACGTCTGAACTTCTACTATATACAGACCTAAAAAGTGTCAGATAGTACAACAAAAACTTAAAAGTTTAACTTTGGTTAATTCATGTTTTGTAAAAAGTTGTGGAATAAAAGTTGTTCTTTATGAAGTTTGTAATTTAGTCTTGTGAGGTTGTTAGGATTTTTAAAATAATCCTGTATAGCTCTTTCTTAGTAGAGAGCTACTGTGGACAGAAATGGATTTATACTTATTTTGTCGGCCAAGATAAATGACAAATTTTGTGGGTTCTTTTTGAGTAATGGAATGTTTATTCCATACATGTTTGAGAAAAAGTTATATCATCTAACATAATATCATAAAGATCAAAATTATACACACCTGCAATCTCAACTCATGTTCCAAAATGGCATATTTGTGTCTTAATGCGGCCGCTGAGATTTGCGTGAGCCTATGTTGCCGGTGACCTGTCCCTTCTTTCTTCTGCACCACCTAATTTGAAGAGATAGATTAATATTGGCATGAGTTTGGTTGTTTCGTACAGGGTACTCCCTAACATTACTACAAATTGTAGGAATATTTGGAATGCTCTTTTCAATTTTATTTACTAGCATTAAAATTACAATTTTATGAAAAAAGAATATTTGTTATTCCTAGTCATCTTACTAGTAGCAGAGTGGTAAAAGTGAGCCCAATATAATGTGGACTTGTTGAATGTAGCATCCGATTCTGTCACGTGTTTGGCATATAACCATAGTATAATAAGTCAAGTATGGTGACTCCATAAACCGTAGCAGCGCGACTTGTATGTGTGCACACCCGCTGCGCGACGTGTACGGACGCACACACTCGCCTTTCATAGCACGGGTAGTCGCACGCGCCAAGGTCACTGGGGCCCGTTCATACAAGGTAATGCTCAAAACTCAATGGTCAAAATGTGGGCATATAATAATAATATATAATACTAATAATAATATATAAGGCTAGTTCAAATAAAGTATCACATAAAAATACTGAATCGCGTTTGATATTAATATCTTGTTGAGTCTCCTAACACTTTTATTATTTTATAAGTTTATCGGTGACATGATATACGGCTAATAATTTGTAGTGTGCCTTCCAAAAACTTAATATAATAATATAATATTTTTAATAGAATATTTTTTTCGCGAAAATGCGCAAAATTCTATTGCCAATTGCACAGTTTACTAATATACAAAGCTTTGCCGACGGACCCCAGTAAGCGAAGGTGTGTTTGTGGTAGTTTTTGAACAAGACTGCCTCTAGTTCAGTATTTTATAGTCATAGATACTAATCCACAATGCTGGTATAAAAATTATAATACGTAAGTACCTACTGCATTTAACTAAGCTTATTTCTATAATGGACTATATTCGCACTTTCCACCAGGCGCGGTGCAGTCATTTTGCCGAGTCACAATAAAAAAAAATGTAGCATGAGGATATTGTGATGAACTGCTTATTTTTTGCAAATTATGTTTACACTACCCTACGCTCGGCGGGTGTTGCTTTTACTTGCTCTTATTATACTACGATAGAACCGAGAATCTCCTGATCTTCCTGAAAATACCTTTTAAAATCTTTAATTACATGTTTTACGGATAGGGCGCTGTCAAAATACCATTACAATACAAGTATTTCTCAATATCTTTCGGCTATGTTCGTCTTTCGGCTGTCGTTGGAATTCTATCAGTTGTTCTTTGCACTTGGACTTGCAGATCGGACGCAATCAATCGACTTTCGAGGTATACCGAGTAGCTACTACTCTTTATTTAGCACACTTTTTGGCTTTTTTTTTTTTTTTTTTTTTTTTTGGTACATTGTTAATGAGTAAATGTTACTATTACAAGGACAATGGTTTTACAGTCAGCGGCTATATTAATTACGTTATGTAGTTTATATGAAAAACAAAATGAAGTTCGTAAATCTGAATTAAATTTATTGTAGATGATAAATTCAATAATTACATGAAAATTTGTATTCAGGTTCATGGAAATTTGCATTGGGACATTCGAGGATTGCCGAGATATTAAAAAAACAGTTGTAGTGTACACAAGTAAACATTCACAACATTTACAATCTACACCTTGAACTAAAATGGCGCCGAAAAGAACATAGACAAAATGTATATTAGATTATATTGAACATTTATGTAAACATATGCACATATAATAGTTTTAGGTACATTTAATTATATGTTTGTGCTTTAGAGACGTGCTTCTATGGACAGTTTAGTTTTTTTCGTGTTTTAGTTTATTTTTATTAAATATTAACTTTAGGTATTTTAGATGGGTTTTTTATTATATTGATACAGGCGTAAAGCTTTCAGTTCCGATGAAGTGCCTATACCATAAAACCTATATCTTACAAAGTGTAACAATATAAACTCCTTTCGGTGAGAGAGTATTCAACAAATTTTGAACGCAAAATTGTAAAAAGACTTAATGTCGTTGTTGGATAAAATGAATCTTATGAAAGGAATTTACAAATTTTACACCTTACAACAAAAGCCGAAATTTGAATAAGTATTTCGGTGAGATCCGAGTAAAAGCCGGAAGCTTTTAAACTGTTAAAATTTACACAATTTTAAACATACATACATACCGTGATTCCCAAAAGGAGTAAGGGGCTCTTAGAATCTACCCACTAAAAGTAAACTATTTCAACAAGGCGTGACATGTTGCAAGCACATCGTCGCCGCACATAGACTTAAAACGCTATCGATTATATAGACACTTATTAAGACTGTCGTCTCACAACAATGAAGCTGGGGAAAATCAACCAATCAAATTGCTTGAAAGACAATCTCGGCGGAACCTGACAGGTTATTCAACGTCGCCAAAGTCATGTAATTTCCCACAACTTGATCGGTTGATTATCCCAGCTCTGCTTCGGTTGACGGGCAGCGATGACTTTCAATTAAGACTAAATTTCGAAACAACATCTAAAAATGGAGAATCAAACGTAGACTTGATGAAGGATCATGCACGATATGAGGTTTACTTGACAATGGAGAAGACAGAACCAACGCCATGCATATATTGAGGATTTACACTTGATCGAACCGTGTAATTCAACTGGTTGAGTCATTCAACATATTTTTGCCTGTGGACTAATCAGACATAGGACCACAGGTGAAAAACATCGTTAATGATTTTATCAGGTGAACCACTCAATAGGAGCATGAGTAATATCCAAAATCAAGACCGTTTAACTATTCTAGACTATAGAATGATGGTAATAAAGCTTATCTTTCCTAGTAAAGTGATGGTAAAAATTACAAAGACTATTAAAATTTAAATTAACAGGGGCGACAATTAAAGTCCTTCTTAGCCTAAGACACGAATTTTAGTTTTTATCTTTGATATTGAAAAGGCTATAATTTAGATGCGACATTCCCAATCTTTATTATACCAACGGAACTTATTTTATACCTTGAGAGGCTTATTTATGCAAGCAAGCAAACTGCGGCATGGTGATGAAGAATATCTCTAATAACTAAGCAACGTCGCCTCTAAACTGTTAACCTTTGGAAATGATCTTGCTATCAAAACGTTCCATAACGGCAAGTGTTTTGTCGCTATACAAGGAGTGAATTAATAGAAAGATCTAGTCGGAAGGGGTCTTCTAATTTATTGACATTCGATCGGCTTTACATCATACGACAATCAACAAAATTTTATCAAGAATTGGTTCGGGTATTACAATAAAAATTACATAACAGCGTTCTTACTCTAAAATTTAAGGTTCTATGCAAGCTAGTGGCAATCTATTTTTACTTGATGTTAGATTGTCATACGTCGTCATACGTCGGACTTAAATCAATAAATATGTAGACTCCGTAAAACGAAGAGAACAGCTGACAAATCAAAACGAGGCGTGCACGACTACTGAAGAGGCACTAATCGGGGCGACGGCTCTACTGGTCCTGGTACCTGATGGTAGCTCTTATCGTCGCAATCTGACGCGTCTATATCGTAACCGCAACGCGGCGACTCGTCGTGCGAGTCGACGATGTAAGACTTTTTCGTTTCCACATCAAACATCTTATCGAATATCCTTTGGGCCTCCATATCGGGACTGTAACGATCTGGGATCGGGTCCTGAAGTTGCAAAACGTATGTCACACACTATTTACATACGGCTGCATTTACATCATTAGAAGAATAATAATCATCAACTTGAAAACAAACACAATTCAGTTTAACATAGATATCAATGCTGATGATTTGAATTTATAGTTAAGAAAAGTAAAACACTTACCAGAACTGTTCGACTCAAGCTTTCGGTTGCACGCACGGTCTCTTCATAACAGTAGTCTGTAGGATCAGCTGAAGACGGCAGATGCCACGATCCCTCGGGACTCGAGGTACGCTCCGATGGTTTAGTGCTCTCTGATTGTCTGTCCGTCCATGGTGAGCTTGTCGGATGAGTATCCACGAGTTCTGGTGGTGTGTGGGCCGAAGCAGGCGACGCTGTGCTGTCAGGTGGATGACCACTCGTTGCAGACGCGAGGTTAAACGCTTGGAGATTATGTAGCGCTGCCGTAGGTAATCTCACGTGGCGAACTCCCGGACGTGATAAAACTGGTTTCAGTCCCGCCGGACCAATCAAACGTTGTAGTAACAGTGCATTTGTAGCCCCACTCTCACCGCCGCCGACTGTAAGAAGCTTTGGTACGCGATTAGTCACAATTGCAATCTGTTTCCCCCCTTTCATCATAGATACAGGCAAGATGTAATTTGCCGGCATGAGAACTGCCGCTGTTGGTTTTCCGGCTGTTCCCCTAGCAACGGTAATGGTTTGTCCGTCCGCCACAATGACGTTACGTTGCTGCGGGGCCGGTCTTGGCGGTGGAGTCACAGGACGCTCTGGTTCAAATGTCAGTTTTCGAGCAACTTTGCGTGGGCTATCTTGCGGTGATTGGTTTTCATGACAACTTTCGGCACAGTCTTCTTGCGACGTACCACAGCTACTGTCTTCAGAACCCATTGTGCGGCAAGTGTCTTCTCCAAGAACAGGACTGACATCTCGCGTATCAGACCTTCTCGAACCACTGGAGCTTTTCTTACGTTTGGAAGAACCTGGTGGATTCGTCGGTGGGTTAGATCTTCTACGAGGTGCAGGTTTATCTTTATCCGGTGAATTTTCAACTTGTTCCTTGTATTCCGCCAATATGTAGAGAATCCTCTGAGTAGTTTGTTCATCTTCTAACGGTTTCTGAGTTGACGCTTTTGGAGGCAATGAATTTACTTTCGGGGAGTGGTGGTGTTTAGGCCGGGACTTAGACTTGAACTTTGGTTTTGGTTGAGCATTAGTAACAGTTTCACTCGTAGATGCTTCAATTGTCTGCGGTAACTGAACATGATTAGATGATGAAGGCGAGTCTATTATACCTGAGGAGTCTGGCGACCGCACAAATGTACATGTTGTAGGTGTTGATACTGTAGCTTTTCTGTTTACGTAAGCAACATTTAGAGGCTGGTTGCTACCGATAGAATAAAGCACTTGCGTTGTTTCTGTTGGTGTATTGCTTGTAGAAACAGTGGTGTCTGTAGTATCAGTGGATGAGGCATAGAACTTAAACTTGCTGCTAGACGCTGAATTAGGTTGACCGGTGCTTCGTTCTTTCACTTGTTCCAAAACCATGTCAAATTCTCGTAACTGTTCCAAGGTAGAAGTACTCATATGAGATTCTGAAGTTTGACTTTCAACTTTAACAGACCTTGTTTGTGATTGTGGAAGCCTTATCGTTTGTTGACCAAGTGGGGGAGCTGCTGTTAAAACCAACTGTTGATATACGGGCTGGTTTGCTCCGCCTATAACATTTCTTTGGATTTGGAAAAACGATGGCCTAACAACTCGGGCACCAGGGACCATTTGGGGTGCTTTACTTAACATAGGCAATTTTATTCGCATTTGAGTCAGCACAGGTTGTGGTTGAGGATTTTGATTACATTCGGTTGATGTATTCATTGGATGATTTTCGTCATCAGCGTTTACCTCGGCATTAGAAGCGGCTTGCGTTTGTGGTACAATCTTTATAATAGACGGCTCTATTTCACTTTGGTACTTCACATCTGATTGCTGTTTCTGATTAGATTCGTCAAATTCAGTGCTGGGTACTATAAGGTTTATTGTTTGTCCTCCAGCAATGTTTACTGGTATTTGGCGTGTGTAAATAACACCACCGTGCATTGTTTGAATGTTCATCGGAGCAATGGTTTGCTTCATTTGTTGCATAGGTTGAGGTTGAGACGTATGCGTTGGTTTTCTCAAAAGTAGGGGCGGACTACCTATTGGTCCAATGTGATCTAAATTAATTGAATTTTCTGCAGGCGGAGTGCATTCGGAATTCTCTGTAACATTCACTGAAGTCAAATTATTACCCATGTCATTTTGCTTCTGAGTTCCATCTTGGAATACTTGTTTACCAAAAGCTTGGTTGAACTTGGGCAAACTAGTAGACTTTTCTAGAATTTGAGTTTTCGTCGCTACATTTTGAATGAATTTAGCATAATTTTCTTCGTACACAGAACGCGATTTTATTTCCTGTTGACTAGTAGAATCTTTACCAGATGTAGGAGGGGCTGTAGGGCTTAACTCCTGGTTTTCAAGCTTTGGCGTTGTAGTCTGTACATTAGGAGTCTCGATGGGCTGCAGTCGCAAAACCATACCTCGTTGATTTGCATTCAGTTGAATTGACTTTCCATCTGCAGATTTGCACACAAATTGTACCAATTTTTGCTCATTAGATCCTTGAAGATTTGTTAATAAATTCACGCGTTTAAGTAATTGCCCGGCGTTATTGTTTTTCTGATTTCCTGTATTCACTATGTGAAGAAGTTGGTTACCTCCTTGTTGTAGACCAGCGTCAACTAAAGACAATCCACTGAAGGAGTTCCCTGCTTGAGTTGGAGCACCATTTGTAGTAGGTCCTGAAGTAGCACTTTTATTCTGAACAATATGAAGTACAGGAGTTGCATTTGGGGTATTAATAACAGATGGTTGTGAATTATCCACTAAGGTAATTTGATTTCCCGCCGTATTTTTACCTTGTACAATATGCAATACTTGAGGTGCTATAGCATTTTGATTCGGCTGATTATTTTCTGTGTTGTTAGTCTGATTCAGCGGTGGTGGTAAAATTTGCGCCAATGCTTGTTGCAATGCCATAGCGTTTATAGTTTTAGTACAGTTATTTGCAGAATTTTGCGAGGATGACAAAGAATTCTTAAGCAACTTTTGCGATAAAAGATTAACAAATGCATTTGTTTTACTATTTGCTCCTGTGTCTGTTGTAGTAATACCAGCTGCATTCATTGCGTGAGCAATTTGATCAATTTTTTCTGCCGCTCCATTTGCTGCCTTTTGAATCATAAATGTATCAGATTGTTTTTCAGGGCCAAATAACAACTGCAGGTTTTGTTCAGAGTCTGTTGTATTGTTTGTTTCATAAGAGTACCCGATGTTATTAATATTTGCGTTGTTTTGATCAACACTTGTAGGTTTGTGACTTTCATCGATCTCTTCTTGATTGTCCGAATCAATTTCATCTTTAATTTCAGTTTTAATTTCTGTCTCTATAGGTATGTTTTCATTCGACATTGATATATTTGTCGGATCTGGTTGTTCAATCTTTATTTCCGGGTTTTGTTGGGTGTAATCCTGTACTAAGGGTAACGTCATTTCTGCAGTAGTGAGTTCTGTGTATTCAGTCTTAATAGCTTGTGACCCATCTTGCGGACTATTGTCCAATGAACATTGCGATGGACTAGCGTTAGAAACCTGAGTGACACGTGGATCGCAAGTCACAGGATTTTGTGCTGCAGCACTAACAGGTAGTTGCCCCACTTGGACTACTTGTACCACCACATTCGTCGCGGAAGGTTCCGGTAAGGATGGAATGTACAAATCGAAGGGAAATGATGGCGCGTCCTCAGTTTGATCTTTGTCTTTTTGTATGTTGGGCGTATATCTATTCAATTCGATTTCAATGTTCTTGAAAAATGATTGCACTTTGCTTCTAAGTTGGAAATAATTGAAGCAACGTCTTATTTTGTCGAGTTGATCTTGGTTTTCTATTTGGAAATTGGCATTGTTAGAGTGTTTACGGTTTTCGGACAGTAAAAACGGCTGAAGCAGTTTTACGTCCGACAGAGTCGCAGCCGAAAATTTCGAAATCGCACCATCATCTTCTAAATTTTGTATGACTCTGCCGGACCCTTCACCAAAACCCATATCGGCATTGTTGTCTTCAGTTTTGTCACAAGAAAGGTCTGATATCTCATGTGTGGCTGTTATTTCTTCAGCCACTGTCATTTCCACCGGGTCAAATATAGCACTTTCATTATCGCCTGCGAACAAATTAATATCAAATTCAGTTTTGTCTTTACATTCTTGTATGCAAGGTCCTTTGATGGGCCAATCCTTGATAAGTTCTGATACGTCAATATATTCTTTGCTGTACGACACAGCATATGAAAATTCGATGGTATTGTAATACTCAATTACACGAGTATATTCCTCAATGTATGAGGCCTTAATTAAAGCCGTCCTCAATTTTGGTGAGTTGATATTTTTAACCCTCGTTTTTGAAGCTTTGGAATTTTTTCTTTTTTTAGCAGTTGCATTTACTTCACTGAATCTCAATTTTCTTTTCTTTTTAGGTCGTTTATATGTGACTTTTGGTTCCATTAATTTTAGATCTTCGTCATGGAAATCCTGAGTCAACTCTTCTACTTTTTCGATCTTAATGTTATGATCTAAATCTTTGGCCACGTCCACATTCTCACAGTAGTCAGAAGACTCAGTTGGTGTACTACTTCCTGAACTTTTAGAAAGTGGAAAGGCATAGCATGTTCCCAACTCCGGATCTTCATATTCGATGCCTTTTAAAATAACATCAGAGTCCTCCTTGTATACGTGTGTTGTATTTTTTTCTGCATCATTTTCGTCAAAATCTTCAATACATCCGATAGTTTGTTCTAGGACTATGTAGTCCTGCTTTGAGGTCATCGATGTGTTAATGGAATCAAAAGTGTCACAATTTTTCTCCGTGTGTTTACGGTCCTCAATACTCGATTTAAATTTTTTCAAGCATACATTTTCATCTTGTTTATGATTCGATGATTTTCCAGTTTCAACCTTTTGTTCCAATTCGTCGTAACGTGCGTCATTCAATGGCATTTCTTTTACAGCGGTTTCGCAGAAGTAATTATGATCGTTTAAAATTACAACTTCCTTGTAATATTCATTAATATTAGTCGTGTATTCAGTACAAAAGTCTGAATGATCTACTTCAAAAGTTCTCGCTGCTTGCTCGCTGTTGTTATCTTGCATAACAGATGTCTGTATGGTGTTGTTATTTGTGAGATTTCGTTCTAGCGACTCTGTGTTGATAGGTATTTCGGGCACTTCAGCCGTCAATGTGTAAGAATCATTGCCTATCTCCGTTTCGTGCCCTATCCAATAGATATTTTCATCAGTACGGTTTGCTTCACCATTTTTTAAAATATCGTTGCGCATGTCTGATATCAAAATTTTCTTTAGATGTACTTGTTTATTTTCCTCTTCACAAGATAATTTTAAAATCAACGTATCCTGGTTTTTAAGGTGAGTATCAGTATTTTTTATATGTCCAGGAACAGTATTTTCTGTCTTCAACTCGAATAGTCCACAATCAGTGTTTACTTTATCTAAATTCTCGAGTGTATAGTCGGATTTAGTTTCTATTTCACGTAGATTCGTGATATTTTCAGATGATGTTTGTTTACTGCTTGCAACTTCCATAGCTTCTAAATTTATGTTCTCCTTATTTCCAATTTGTTGTTGTTCTGTGTCCTGGTCAATCTTCTCTTGCTTTATACCATATATGTTCTGGTCAATCTTCTCTTGCTCTATACCATCACCCTTCTTCGCTACAAATAAATCGGCAGCACTATCTGTTGAATAAAAATGTGGTGCTGAATACTTCATCTCATAATGACCATCCATTCTTATATTAGTGTTCATTGTTGTTAGTTCATTGAAACATTCCTGTGCATTTGTTACAAGCGTTTTAGAGGCTATATTCTCTTCAATGATATTACATGTCCCTTTCGCAATTGTTGGAATATGTTGATCCATTTCGATGTCAACATTGGATCCAATAGATTGGTCTGAGTTTATATTCAGTGAATTGATATTTTGTATTCGTGATTCACCTTCAAAACTAACATCATTTGTTATGTCTTGAATAGGTGGACTCAGCTCAGAATTTACAGCGCAATCTTGCAATCTCTCAGACATATTAGTTGAATTAGACTCCGTAACATTGGTTGGACTAACGTTATGCGCAATAGTTACTATTTTAGAACTTTCTGCACATATTTGTATTACCTCGTCTTCTACATCTATGTCTTTGTGAGTATTGCCAACGACCTTGGTTATTTTGTTTGCCACTGTGTCTTCCCCAGTCTGCAGTTTTCTTTTGAGAGGGGATGAAACCTTTTCTACCCCAACATTTGCTATTCCATGCACGTGTTGTAGCCGAGTAACCAAAGGATTATTCTCGAAGTACCGCGCCATTATTGATGTGAGAGTTGGCACTTGGACAGTTTCGGTGCAATGTTTTAGCAGAATAACTAAAGGATTATCTTCGAAATACCTCGCCATGATTGTTGCAAGTTTTGGTACCTCAAAAGTTTTGATGCAATGTTTTAGCTGGATACCTAAAGAATTGTCTTCGAAGTACTTCGCTAAAATTGCAGTAAGTTTCGGCACTTGGAAAGTGTACGTGGAGTCCTCGATTTCCCCATTCGTTAAAACTGTGCTATCGAAGTCACTTTCACAATCAGTCAAAGAGTCTGCTGTGTCATCAGCAATAGTTTCAGATAATACTAAGTTGTATTTTCCACCCACTTGAACTTGGCGACGCAAAGTGGACTTCGTAAGAAACCACTCCGAATCACATAACCTTGTAAGGCATACTGAGACTCCCGGTTTTTCTTTTTCCGCTTCTTCTCCGAATACTTTGGAACGGCTTTGGGCTCGTGCTATTATGTCAAATACCTCAATTACAGGCGAGCTTCTTTCAAGAGCTTCTACGATGCGTAAAGATGAAATAGTTTCAAACATATTGATGACAGGCAAACTTCTGTCGCTGTCTACAATAGGTACGTCATCAAAGACTAAATCATTTAAAATTGAAAATGAACCACTACGTGACAAACCTGGTGAAGAGGAGTCTATTACTGAGCAAACAGCTTCAGAGTCCTCAGCAGCAATTGCGTGATCATTGTAATTTTCATCTGTTAAATCTTGAAATACTTCTTTACTTTTTACCTGATCGTCACATCTTACTAATTTAACGTAGTATTTTCGGTTCATAATGCTGGCATAAAATTCACTTTCTTCTAGGATACAATTCTCGTCCTTTGTATTATTTCTATCTATTTTCGCCGTTATTGCCCTTGAGTTGTGTCGGTTTGTATCATCCAATTTTTCGTCACTTTCTATACCCAAGTCGTTCAACAAATGTTGTGTCAAAGTTACTAGCGTATTTTTAGCAGACTCCTCCTTCAGTGCTGTTTGAGTCGAACTTTCCGAGATGTCATCAACGATACCCGAGTCTTCCACTAGAAAGTTTCCAAAAGTAGTAACTTTTTCGACTGAGCCTAACACAGCAGTTTGTACACTATCATTAGAAGAATCGTCAACCTGTATAATGTCAGGAATTATAGTTTCATTTGAAGTCTTGTCCAGAATTAATAAATCTTTAAGACCTCTACTAAATACTAGATCCACATTTCCAGTCGTACAATTAGTTAGGGCAGGGTTCCTAATAACAGAAACTGGCTTGATAACATCTGTGGAGGTGAATGAAGTCTGGCACCTATTAAGTTTAATTGAACATTTTTGTAAGAGTTTAGCCTGGTGTTGTGTGAATAAATCTTTAGCAATAGATTTTGTTTTGTATTCGCCAAATTCTGTAGCGAAACTTATGGCAAGTGGTGATTCGTCTTCATCATCGCTGATCAGATTAACTGTTTCAACGGTTACATCTTCTTCAGCCACTGCATTCGCTTGTATATTCATTGCTTGCACTTCAGTTTCCAATGTCTTTTTTTGTGTTGTAAGTTGTTGAATGTTTAAGGTGTAACTTTTTTTGTCACAGAGGCCACTCAGAAAAATTTTTTTCACCTCTGGCACTTGAAACAAAGTATCAAAATTAACGTTTGCTTTGCCGTAAATAGTTGCTTTAAAAACTTTGCCATTTGGTGGTTTCACACGAACTATTCTCTTAAAAGGATCTTTAGGATCCCGAAAAGGCAGTTCCTCAAAACGTACATTGTCGATGTAGGACTGACGAATTGGTAGATTTTTGGCATATTTCTGGGGCATTTCGTTGGTATTTTCCTTCAACTCATCGGATGATTTATTAACAGTTTGTACGCCAGTAGCCGTTTTATTTTTACAACATTTCATTAGTCCAGATGCAGATGTTGCCAATTTTACTGTATTTTCAGATACAAAAGTTGTAGCATTTGGAGGATCATCTGTTTCTCTTTCTTCTACAGTATTGTTCATGGTGTCCAATGCTTTACTTTTAACAGTAGACTTTGTAATTTTACATTTTTTATTAGTACTTACATCCAAATCATCTGAATTTACGTCTGTCAGCTCATTACCTTTTATATTCTCTCTGTTGTCAGAAAACTGGACAACTGTAGACTCTTCTATGACTTCGTTTCTAACACTTTCAATTTCTTCAACAAGTTTTGCTACTTTATTTTTAGATGACTTCACGTTTTCTGTAGGAAGTGTAATGTCGTTAGACGTTACACCAGGACCTTTAGATTTTTTATGAAGGTCAGCTACAGAAACTGACTCCCGACAAAACAAATTTATTTTCATTTGAGCTTCTTGTATACAGTTTGATTTAGTTTCAGATGGATTTATCGATAAAATATTTTCTTCTTTACACGTCGTGACATTTGTGTCCGAAAAGGTGTTTTCTTGTTCTATTTTTGTAGATAAATTAATAGCTTTCTTTGGTTTTTGAGTTGTGTTACTTGACATCATGATATGATCTTTTGCCGATTTATTCAAACCGTCGATGGTTTCTTGCGTTAAGCTTTCATCAATTTTAGATCCCACTAATTTATCGTTAATACTCAAGTCGTTACTTATAATATCAGAGACATTCACGTCAGTGACATTTATCACTTGCTTTTTTAAAATTGCATGTTCCTGTACAGAATTCTTGTCGACAGCATGCTTGGGCTGAGAAATTTTCGTTTGCTTTTCTTTTACTTTCTTGATTTTTCTATTGAGTATTCTTTTTGATACACGAGTTGGGTGTGAATTTACTGTCGCATCTATAACTTTGGTTTGGTCACAATAGTTTTGCAGTTTATCCACACTATGTTGTTCAGTTTCAATATTTGGCTCTTTGTCCACTGGCACTTCTGTAAGCACAGGTTTCTCCTTTGCTGCACTAGCAACAGTTCTGTTATCTGACTCAGTAGTATTTATGGCAGCTTTTAGACGGACTTTAGTCTTTCTTCCGACAGGCTTATCTTTGTTTACAAAAGAATCTGCGTTGGAATTCAATTTATGCGTCGACCGTAATAAAATGCTACGACACGAGGGACTCTCTTTATTTTCTTTGCTAGTTTCCTTTGAACTATCCAAACTGTTGGTGTCTAAAGTAGAAGAGTTTATTTCATCGCAATAAGGTTTTAAAAATGTATCACTTTCAGTAAGTCTGTTATTGTCAATTACTTCTTTGATAACTTTTTCATTTTCCTGAGTTTTGTTATCGAAGTTCTGGTTTTTTGTAGTACCTTCCACCATCTTGTCTTCCTGTACTGGTCTAAGAGGAGAATAATTTAACGGAATAGGCGGATTCAACCATTGATTATTTACTTCTCTATTGCGGATCGCCAATCGCTTCGAAACGAGTCTATCAATATTGTTTTTAAGTAGCATTTTTTCATCTCTTACGTCAGTATTTTTATGTGATACTGTTTCCTTTATAGAAGTCTGAGGCGCAACATTTTTTGCTCTTTTGGTATTGTTGTTCAAATTGAATGGTTTTTGTTGAGAATTTTTAATTATTTCATTAGCTTGTGCGGTTTCTTTAGCAAAGTGGGATTTTAATTTTTGTGCAGGAACATTAACTTGCGTTTTTGGGCTAGCCGTGTTATGTTGCGTGTTTTGACTCGCGTCATAAGCAGCAGTAAGACTATTTTCAACTAGATTAGTTAGTATTGTTTGCGTTACTTTCGGTAATACTGTCGCTGGCGCGACAGGAATCGTGACATTTTGTAGTATTCTTTGAGCAGCATTAGCAGAAGCCGTCGCATTCGTGTTGATAGTGTTGAGTGTAATTGTATTGCCTACCAATAGAGATGCAGCAGGTGGAACATATAGCGGTTGGGTCGGTTGGTACACATTAACATTAGGAGCATTCATAGTAATGTAAGAAGTTTGATTCACATTGCAATAAACACTGAACGGTTCATAAACTTCTTCTGAGCCAAGAACAACTACATTAGGTGTTGGTTGTGATACAGTAGTAACATACACGTTAGACGGACATGCATTACTCTGTAGTGGAACTTGATTTTTGTTGAAGTTGCCATTACTAATAGTAAAGGAAGTAGTAACTTTCTGGGTTGGAATCGTAGCCTTCGGAAAGTGATGAACCACATTTGTGGTTCGAGTTGCCAGTTCTGGCATTTTATACATTTCCACTTTTTCGTTCGACAAAATCCTTAGTTTCGAATTTAGACCAATATTTAAATTTGGTTTTGTATCGTGATTAACTCCAGCATTTACGGGCAATGGTAAAACAGTAGGAGTCGTAGTAGGAGCATGGATTGCACAACGTTTTTGGGCACTTTCAGGGTTTTTACAAACCAAATTGGGTTTTTTGATGGTAACACTCTTAATGTTGCTGTTTGTGTTTTTAATACTGGCATTAATCTTCGGTCCTTTGGAGAATGTTGGCGGAAAACTTTCTTCCTCCGATAGCAGTTCTCCTATTTCTTGTCGCAAATCATCATCCATTAGTTCCTCTAAAATTTCGTAGTCAGAGTTAGGTATTCCCGATATAAACGGATCTACTTCTTTAGACATTTCACGCTCAAATTGATTATTTTGTTTTTCACCATCTTTTGCAGGTGACTCTGTTTTTTTAATAGTAGTCTGGTTTTCAAGATCCGATGTAATCGGATGAGTAGATTTTGGTACAGGTTTGTTCTGTGAAACTACCGGAACTGTCAGTATTGCATTAGGTATTTTGACCACCGATTCGCTGTTATTTGTAATCGGGGTTATTATTGTATCCGTTTTAGAATGTTTTTCAAAGGAGTCTTTCCTTAAGAACACGTCTACGGCGCTCGGATCTCGACTTGGTGTCTTTTGAGCTCTCAAAGCGTCCAGTACTTTCGTCCAGTCCTGATTAGACTCGTTGCTGTTTACTCTGCTTTGCTTTATAACATTGTCAAAATTAAGAAGGTCCGATGAGTACTTCTTGGACGACGACTTGTTTATTTCTAAAGCATCCTCATCCCTGTTCGAAACGTTTAAACAAACTGGGGTATTTTTCGTCTTTTGTGGTCGTCTGACTTTTGTTAACTTTGCAATGTTAGGTTTGTTTGATGTGTTGTTTTCACTCACAGTCAAACCTGATTTTACGACTGTGGAGTTAACTTCTGTTGTTTGAGTCTTATTTACAGATTGAATTTGTTTAATTAATTGGCCACCGGATACTTTTGAAACAGATGAACTTTCTGAAAGATTTGTAAATTTGTTTGGATTTTGTTCATTTTGCAATGACCGTGTCGCATTCATTTTGCTTTGTTGTCGTAACAATAACAATAGGTCTTGCTGATCTCTTTCACAGAGTGCTGAAGCTTTAGACGACGTCGTTATTACTGTTCTCGGGGTTTCCCAAGGAGTAACTTTTTGCTGAACTCCGACCTTAGAGTTATGTTTTTTTATTACACTGGTTGCATTATTGTTTTTCAGCATATCGGAAATAATCTTATGTTCTGTTGACAAAGTCGTATTTGCCATTGGTTCTCTTTGCACTTCTACCTTTGGATTATTTTTCATTGTTTGACTCGCATGTCGATTAACGACTAAATCTGTTTTAGATTGTAAGATTTTAGCAATTCTCAAATCAGCGATACGTTTGTCTAACTCCGCAGAAATTTGCTGATTCAACTGCGCTGTAACATCAGAAATTTGCTTGGGTTTCTCACCTTGTTTGTTCTTATGCAGATAGCTAAGACGCGCGAAGGTATGTGGTGCATTCTCTGCTTTCTTTTGATGTAGTTTGGCACTTTGAGACGTAATTGTTTCTGGTTTGGGTGTCGTAATGGGTATGGTAGGCGTTGGTGTAACTCTAGGAATGTTAGTCACATTTGGTGCGACTGGGACAACTCTTGGAACTGGAACGTTCGTAATTATTTGTGGCCTCGATATGTTAGTACTAGATGTACTTGGTACGGTCGGTATCTGTTTCGAAGCCCCATTAAGCACAATATGAGGCACAATCGGCGTCACTCGCGATACGGGTCGAATCTCCCGTCTAACTCTTTCCCTTTCGTCCTGTCTATCAGATTCTTCTGACATGAACAAACCCGCATTGTTGCACGTTTGCAATTCCTTTAGGAATTGCTCGTAACTCTTCAAATGGGTATCTGCTTTTACTTGTTGTGTTTTTATTGGAACTCTCTGAGACTCAATGTACGCGGTTGAAGTTCCAGGTCGGTGAATAGTCAAATCCTGTGCCACGATTCGGGTAGGTTCTGGCATTTGTGATTGTTGGGCTAAGCTTTGAGACTGCATTCTTTGATCTATAGTTTGCTGTGATTTGGATAGGTTTTTACGATATACATCAAATGGTAATGTCCTAGAACAAGTTCCATTGTTTTTGCTGTAGGTTTTTCTCTTGTGTGCAGTTTTATTGGCACCTTCCGTCTTCAATGCGTGTAGTTGCTCTGTGTGCTTTTTGGTTATTGTGATTTTTGAAGTCTTCATTATTTTGGAACCGACAAGTGTGGACATTGTAAGAGGTTTTTGTCGAATAACGTTATCAGTGTGTGTATTTTGAAAAGTTTGATTTGGTGCAGCATTTTTATGTGCATCTGCCTGCTTCTGTTTTCTGAATTGCATTAATTTATTTATACTTTGCTTTACTTGTTCTCGCAAGGCTTTATTTGCGTTAACTTGACAAGTAGTAGATGCATTAGAAGAAGGTGCAGTTGTTTTGTCAATATTTGTACAAATTTGGAGCTTGTTTTCTAAATCTTTTTGTGGTGAAGAAAAACTATTTACAGTAACCCCGCTAGTGGATACTCTCATTTCGAAGTTCTTGGAGAGATTAGTGTTTTTCACAACATCATCCACTGGTCTGTCGGGAGATTTCAATTTCAATTCATCCATAGAGAACTGCCCGTCATACTCAACATTTGGGTCATTCTCTTCAGAGTTCAAAGATGATTTCCCTTGGCTATCGTAATCGCTATCGGTGATACACAGGTTGTCTGCTCTCTTATGGTCTTTTAAAATTGTAGAATGAATATCAAAATTAGCGACTTTCAATCCAACAAGTTCAGCCATGCCTTTTTTCTTTTTCTTGCGTTCCTTCTTTTCTTTTTTCTTTTCCTTCTTTTCTTTGCTCTTAGATCTTACTTTCGTGCTGTCGTGGCTTTGTGATCCTGATATCTCCTTCTGGCGTTCTTTGCTGATCGACCTTTCTTTTTGTCTTCCCGCTTCGTTCAAGTCCTTGGACTTTGGTTTCTTAGAAGATTCGATAGATTCTTTACTTCTTTCTTTGCTGTGTGGTCTTTCCTTCTTCTTTTCCGATCTTTTGACTTCTGCGACTAGACTAAGAGGGTCGCAGTCATCTCCCGATAAGTCTGCTATGTGCCTGATCTTCTTCTTACTTCTTGACACAATGTCGTAGTACTCATTTGAGCTGGAGTCCGCGCTTTCTGTCCGTTCATTGTCCCACGCTAAGTTTTGCCAGATTTGTTCAGGTTGGGGTTCAAACTCGATATGATGCTCATAACCTGAAATTATTTGCGCTACTTAGTTATCATCGTGAAGAATATCGATAAAATAATGCAAGAAAAAACTTAGTCACCAAGGTGCTACATAAACCAATACCCTACCTTGAAAGTCATCAGACTTTGAGCTGTAAATGCTAGCTCCTAATCCTAGCTAATCCTAGCTCCGTGCTAGGATTTAAACTAATATGGACCGAGTCCTAAAATATAATTCGTAAAAAGAAATAATCAGAACACGAAAGAAATAATATAGTTACATCACTTAAGTGTTAAATATACAATGTTTGTTCCTTAAAATTCCACATTGTAACTGTCATCAACAAAATAAAATTAGTTTTTACACAAAATATGTGTTGCACTATAGTGGACGCAGTTCATACTGAGCAAAGTGTAGTCCGTAGTTGTAACTGTTTACCTTTCTCTATGCCATAGTAGATGTTGTTCTCGTCGTCTTCCTCTTCAGGCAGGTGCTGGAACTTTGTGAGGTCGAGGTTGAGGTACTTGAGCTCGGTGGTGAGCGCGCGTGTGCCACCGCCCGTGCGCTCCATGTACACGCGACAATTCTCTAGCAGGCCAGCTCTGTAATTTATTAACAAATGCTCCTTTTATCTTTATATACCTGTAGGGCTATAGTCATTTACGATTGCAACTGTCGTCATAAAGTTACTGTGAATGGAGTCACTCCGTATACAAAGGCGCATTTGATATCCTGTAACAATGACACTTGATTATTCGCTAAATGATATTTTAATGCAGCTGAAAACGTAATACGCGTGGCGCAATATTGTGATATTTGGTATATTACACGATAAGAAATCATTCTTACCTGTCCATGTCCCAAGAAAGAGTTTTCACTCTGGGTCCAGACAAAAGAACAGCGATGTCCTGACACAACTCCGCACTCAGACCCAACGCCTCGCCTTCATTCAATATCGTGGTAGACAAAACATTCGCCTGCTGTTGTGTATGCTTCAGGTTTAACGTCTCGGAAGTTTTCACAAAATTGGTCTGCGAGCGACTGTCGGTCGCCCAGCTACCGAATTCGGAGGTTGCCTCTGGTGCCTTTTGTTCTTCTTGAGTGTCCTATAATTCAAAATTGTTATAAATTTTATGCTGGGTACATATGGACAAAACCTCCAACTTCACTTGATCCTGTCAATCATATTGGTAATCTGCGCCAAATTTTGTGAAAACCGTAGCGCGTGTAGAAGTATATAAACAGCATGAAAACGCAAGTACTCGGAGTTATTTCCTTTACAAACTTTCATATTTCTCCACAATTTATTTTTTTCTACGTCTTGGAAATCACCATGCGCTGTCTTCTCTTTCCCTCCAGTCATAACTACCCCACTTTTTTCTCTTTTGAATCTAATCCAGACCTTATACCATCTACACGTCACATATCATGATAGCAGATCGAGGTCTCTTCTAAAACGTCTGCTAAGTCTAAAAGTACCCCACGTACACTCTTAAAATTGAGTGGTGCACCAGTCTTCAACGTCGGATAAGTCATATTGCCTAGATATAAAAAGGCGAAGTGCCATAAGGATTTGCGAAGTTTCACAGTCAGGCTCCGTCCAAATTAGAAAAAAATCTGTGTCACTATCTCCCCGTATCCAAAATGTACCAATGTTCCTATCATTCTTTCAGCTACAATGGTTCTCAGAGGATCGGAGTTTGGCGCACTGTGGGTAAGTTCGCACCCGTGCGCCTCATATTGTCTGCCTACACAATCGAGTATGTAACCAGAAATAGAGACGAAATAAGGGCCATCCATCCCTAGTAACACATCAGGCATTGGGCCTTACATCACTTTTAAATATCAACTCTCGTTTGCACTGAAATCACAAATTAGAAAACTGAATTGGTACAGCCCCAACAACGGACCTGTGAGTATGTCTCCATATATTCCAAAAATATTCTGTATTTATTGTAATAATGATAATATCTCTAATAACGGGGGGCTGTTCCATTCGGTGGTGTAGGAAAAACAGCAAAACATCTAATTACAAAACAAACGGAGTCACATTTCATCGGTAATTAAATATTAAATATGTAAGTTTGCCATTGCCGTCCATTATAGCAAAACTCAAGTTAAACTCGTCAATTTGAAGTGAAACAATTTACGACACCCGTCAATTGTTTAGAATTCGGGCTGGCCAATCGCAGCGCAGTTGTCACAGTAATGATTTAGCAGAATAGTTTTCAAACAAAATACATTATATTTCGTATCTATTTCTGGTTATATACTCGATGGCCAACACTAATTACTTCGAGATAAACATATAAAACCGACAAAAGCCGAAAAAATGGAAGTCGTACCCTAGCGACGGGCGGCAACATCGGCATAGCCTTGACGCGCTCGTACATCTGCGCCGACGGGTGCACGGAGAAGGCGGTCAAGGCGCACTCGCCGCGCATGCGCGCACTGGCGCCTAACAGCTGCCCTAGCTGCACGAACCACGACGCCAGCGTTTGCTCCAATGCCCGGGCTTCTTTCTCCTGTAACATTATTTTCGTCATAAAAATTTGAACCTATGTGGTTATTAGTAGTGGTCGCAAAAAATGTGTGGCAATCGTAACGCCACAAGTAATCGAGAAGGTAGTCGTCGACAGCGAAAGAAGGTAGACAGATATGTCTGTTCTCAAAGCTGTCATCTGCCACTGGCCAGTTAACCCGTGACCCTGGAGCTTGTAACCGTTCCGAAATATCGGGAAAATAAAAACAAATGCCGTGATAAGAAACCTATTTGTAGTGACTATCATTATTTTCATCAACAAAAGTGTAGTTCTACCTGTGCTTGCACTAATAAAAATGCCCCCGATTTTGTAATAAACTCAAATTATAACTAAATCAAAAGTGCTACCACTCAGTTAATGAATATTTTGAAGACAAACTTATGCAATACTTGTAATGATTATAAATAATTTATAAATAACTAAATTGTATTTTTAATTTTAGCTCACAAGAATTATGGTTTGTTATGACCGTACTGGGTACATGTAACATTTTAAACGTATACTTGTCTATACTACTAATGCAATTGAATGAATAAATAAACAAAAGAAAACGCAATCACAGAAAAAGATCTATGTCCCATTGTATATGTGCACTTATACAGATAATTTGTTAGCGGATACTAAAGACAATGGTACCGGCAGTTACAATCAACTAGATCCTCTACTATTCTTGATACTCACCTTCTCAATGGTCAGTTTGTGTTTCTCAAGCTCATTCATGCCGAATGTGATCGCCCGTACATATAGTTCGCACACGAACGGCTTCATTTCTCCGGCAGCGCTCTGTCAACGAGAAAACTTGTTATAATTTTTTTTTCCTCGGGGTCAACACTTTACACAATTTCCAAAGATTGTCAACTTTCTTCGACACTACTTCCTTCCTTCGAGGTATTCCTCTCGCAGTAAAAGTAAGTAATATTATAGGCGCTCTTAAATTATTCTCGATCCATGTAATTGACATGTCAGTCCAGCGGATATCACTCTGCATTTGGACGTAGTTCAGCAAAAAGAATCCACAAAATTATGAAATATTGAGTAATTTATTTATTTATTTATTTATTCATTTGGAACACCAACAGATTACACAGACAAAATAAGATTAAAAGAAAACATTCGGTAAGGCACAGTTCTTATACATAGAGCGCACTGTAAGTTTCCAGAACTGGCCACTTACATAAACAATATTTAAAAAGTAATTACAACATTTGAAAATGGAACTCTTTGGCTGTAGAATACAGTTTGTGTCATCTCACTGTCACTTGTTTTTACATTGTGGCGTCATTTTAGAAATTGATTGTCTACATCACCATGAATTTAACTCGTGAAAATTTTCGTACTATGATTTTCTACGACTTTAACTGTAATTGAACAGGTCAGCGGAGCTTCGGTCGGTTTCAAACTGGTTTTGGCGATGAAACACCACGCAATACGACTATTTATAGCTGGTTCGCAGAATTCAAACGCGGTCGTGTGAATCTCAGTGACAAATTTCGTGATGGTCGCCCGTCCACTGCTGTGAACAACAAAAACATCGATGCTGTGCGCCGTATGATCAAAACAACAGGCATGTGACATAACATGAGATTCGGGCATCTTTAGGCATAAGTCAAATACATTGGCTGGGTGTGAAAAAGCTGTGCTCTCGGTGGATCCCACACAATTTCACTGAGGCTTAAAAAACGGATCGTGTCAAATTTGGTATGGGACATAGTAACAGGTGACGAAACATGGATTTATAGTTACGATCCCAAAACAAAGCAGCATTCGAGCGTAAGGGGTCTTTCGAGATGAGTCGAAACCAACCAAAGTGGCGCGCGTGCAAAGTGCCTCTAAGCGTATGATTGCTTCTTTTTTTTATTAAAACTGGACATGTGGCTACTGTTGCTTTGGAAAATTGTTGTACCGTGAATAGTGATTGGTACACGACCATTTGTTTGCCGGAAGTTATTGACAAACTTCGTAAAAATAACCGTAAACGCCGTATCATCTTGCTCCACGATAATGCCAGTTCTCACACGGCCAGACAGACAAATGAATTTTTGAAGGTGAACAACGTTGACCTTATGAGCCATCCCGCGTACAGTCCCAACCTGGCGCCTTGTGACTTTTATTTATTTCCAAAAATGAAGAACCAGTTACGCGGTCAAGTATATTCATCACCTGAAGAGGCTGTCGAAGAGTATGAAAAATATGTTTCAAAGATTGTCACGGAGGAGTGGTATAAATGTTTTCAAAATTGGTTCATTCATAAGAAAAACGGCATTAACGCTAACGGAGAATATTTTGAGAAACAATAAATTCATTTCTGACCATTTGTAGTATTTTTTCTTATTCATTCCGGAAACTTATAGTGCGCCTCACGTATGTGAATTGCCAATTACAAGTATCCACATCACTCAATATATACCTAGATACAAAAATAATAACAAATTAAAAACAACTTTAAATATTAATAATCCAATTATTCATTAATGTACTAAAATTTCAGGTAAATAATTGATTATAAGATCGGAATGAATAGTTGATTGATGTAAATATGACAGTGAAATTGTATTAATTAAATATTTTGTGAGACAAAAGAAATAACAATGAATTTACATTTATATTTATAGAAAGAATCATTACAAATGTTAAGACCAGTTGAATTGCAATTATTAATTATGTTATAAGAACGACACATTCTACACAAAGGGGAATTCAGAAGTATATTTGTACGACAAGGTGAAACATAAAAAAGTTTTGTAATTCTGTGCCAGGGATAACTAAATGCAACACAGATTTTTATGCGTTCTTGGATTTGGTCACAACTAATGATACCATTCACAACCTTGTACAGAAAAAGGAGATCAATAATTTTTCGACGTTCGAACGAGAGGCGTTGTTCATATGGGCTTCTACGAGATATGCCTGACCGAATTGAATGCTAAATGTCTTGTAAAGGCGCGTTGCAAGCTCTTTATGCGTACCGAATGGACGGCGTACATCGGATTCCAGACAACAGAAGCAAATTCAACAATACTGCGAGATATACTGTTAAATAATGCAATTTTGGTATGAGCATTAGAACTCTTTGTATTTCGCTTTATAAAACCAATCATTCGTGCAGATTTCTTCACTATTGTGTCAATTTGTGAGATGAAGTTCAGTCGACTGTCCAAAACAACACCCAAATCGCGAATCTCTGATACCTCCTTTATATCGGTGTCATCAATTTTATAGTGTAATGGGATAGGATTTAATTTTTTAGTATATTTTATGTGAAAACATTTTTGGCTTTTAATATCATTCCATTACACGTATATGTACCAAACGGTTCCTAAAGTATAACCTCTTAGATCAGCAAAAAAATCCAACACAAACATAAATAAATATCTCTGGAGTTAATCACATTATATGTTTTGAAAATAAAACAAGAGAGTCAGCGTCTGTTTCGACCGAAATAGACATATTTCTGAGTCGTATCCTTTTCCTCGCTTGAGCCACTACGCACACTTACTAACTTAAATTAATAAGTCATTTGTTGTTTTCTTTTTAGTTGTAATTTTAGATATAAGTGTGTGTAGTGTTTCAAATTCAGTGAATAAACTTCTTTCTTTCTTTCTTTCTAAACACTTTTAAACTTCAAACTGCCATATCTCGAAAGTGACTGAATGTGCATTGGATCCTTTTTGTTTAACTACGTCCGATTGACGCCTATACCCGGCCTTCCATCCTAGACGGAACGCGTACCTGCTGCGCGTGCACGGCAGTGGCGAAGGTGTGCAGGTGGCGCGCCGTGGCGGCGGGCGCAGCCAGAGTGGCCGTGGCGTGCGGCAGACGCTCGGCTGGCAGCAGCCGCGCCAGTGCGCGTGCGCACCAGTACAGCGCGCCGCGCGCTGAGCCGTTGCACTCCGGGATTACCATGCAGCGGGCGATTACCACCTGGGTACACAGCGACTGTTAAGGCCCGCGTATATGGGACGACTTGTCTTCTAGATCCGTCGCTTCACTTATCGAAACGACGAGTCGAGACTGTATGTTAATATCGAGTTCTTAGGTTTTCGCGATTACACATAGGAAATAAAACTATTTTTCAGAATTTAAATCGCGTATACTTGTTTTTTCAAACAAACCAACGTTTCGGACCCTGTACAGGTCCCATGGTCACAGTTGACTGAGGTGGTAAAGTCATCGAATCGTCTGTATACGGAGGCCAATAGCAGCAGAGAGCTATAATAATTAGGAAAGCGCACATTATAAGATCATAGGTCCGATAGCAACTGAATCAGATGCTATCCTATCTCAACTCAAATTACACCAGGAAAGTCTCCTCACTTTTAGTGCACAGTCGCACCCCCACCCTCAATATAGAAAGCAACTTCAGAATTGTACACAGACGTCTGTGTACAGGTACGTACCTGTGTAACAAGTATCGCGACATCTTTGGCATTTTTCCACAACTTCTTCTCTTTCGGAAAAACTTCCAAGCGGCTCTGGAGCCGCTCCACCAACTGGTAAGTACTGTTCAACGGCGCTTGTTTTGCCTTAAAATAGATTATTTAATTAATAAAATACTTAATTCTAATAAATAGTCTCCAAATACAAAATAATTATGTGCTTTATACTTCGTTTCATTCAATTTTCAACAAAATGTAAACAAACAACTCACTGACCTGACCATAGACGGTCTAGTGATGGCCAATGGCAATGGCAACTACAAATCGATTAATTAATTGAATGAATCGATTTGTTCAATTGAGTGATGCCAACGGTTTTACCTACATAACCTATTAAGCATATTTAATACTTCCGAAATCTTAAGTCCTCCTTCAAATTCTTAAACTTAGATACTCGTTCGATTGCGATTGAAATCAACGATTTACTAATCGATTACAAAAATTTTCATTGAATGAACTGAATGTTTTTTTTCGTACAGCACTGTGCAACCATAGACAAGTCATAGATGTATAGAAGAAAAATAACCTCACTTTTGGACTACCATTTTTCAAATACAATTTTATGATGCTATTCAAATAAATATTGTTGGAAAAAGTGATGATATATCAAGTCGAAATCTTCGAAATATACGTGAAAGTGTTACTTATTCCATTTATCGAGTGACTGTTTTAGAATTTTAACCAAATAGTTTTGATTACTTTTTGTTGAAAATGGATTGGAACAGACTATAGTATCATTTAAAGTAATACTGTAGAAAAATTAAATGTAATGCTCGTAAAAAAATTAAATGTAAGGGTTACACCACTTTTAGGCTGATAGTCTCAATTACGAGTCAACCCAAGGCATTTATTTCTATTACCATGGATCGATCAATAACTCAAGAAGACTGCTAATCTCCATACTACAGAGCGTAACTTTCTAAACGGTCAATATCCCTTCTTACATCTAGATGGAGCTGGCGAAATATCCAAAAGTTGCAGGACAAAATGTAGTTTGTTCTATATAATAATAGAAATACCGTATTAAGGGGTGTTTCAAGTTATAAAAAAAAATACTGTAAATGATGACACAGTACACTTATCTTAAAAACAATCACAATCATCCCTGACACCACTAATGAAAAGGAATTATTTACAACAGATAGCGTGCAATTCTAAATTAAACATTATTCCCTGACAAA
>NW_020653743.1:10968089-10988565 GCF_003589595.1 Hyposmocoma kahamanoa | reverse complement strand
TTTTTCAAACAAACCGACGTTTCGGGCCCTTTACAGGTCCCATGGTCACGGTTGACAGTCAACATGACCATGGGCCCGAAACGTCGGTTTGTTTGAAAAAACAAATATACGCGATTTAAATCCGGAAAAATAGTTTCATTTCCTTATTATCATACGCTTATTTGCTTAAAACATGGTATAACAGGAGATGTAACAAGAGACAGTGTTAGTATAAACATGTTTCGCATATATTGAATAGCATGCAAATGTCTGATTATACAATGTCAATTGACTACTATTGGCCGAGCTCTTTGATTTGTGCAGAAAAATCAACACTGAGACAAGTAGTCACAAGTGACTGCGAGTTGTGACAAGCCACGTCAAATATAGACGTTAGCGCTCGCCTTCACTCGGTCAGCTAGGCAAGTGACACCGAACGATGGCAAGGCAAATAGGCTGTGTATGCGTTGGTACTGGATTTCATGGTGAACATGGTCATTGTATTGCTGGTTTTATAAAATAAGAATTTTTAATAGATCCAGTTGTCAGTGGGAATAAGTCGGAAACGAGTGGATAATTTTGTTTTCAGGAACTGAGAATGTCTAGTAAATGGGTATTGTTTAGTCTAAATTAAATATAAAATTATTTACCAATAAACCTAAAGATGGATTTGCATTATCATGTAATCTAGTTACATTCAAAGTTATGTTAAAATTTAACTCTTTAAAATGAAGCGAATAAACGAAGATGGTTTTTGATTCAATGTTTATATTCGGCACTTCTATGATTTCCAACCATTCTTTTTTTCTTTTTTGAATTGTAGGTAAACTTGAAATATTAAAAATAATAATAATAATAAAATAATAAACACCTCGTAGTGAATTATTTTAATAACAGAATATCGATAATATGTACACTTCCAAGAACAACACTATCTCAAAATAATCGTTAGCAATAATCATCAAAATATACAAACAAACAGGCAATTTGAAGAAACCAAAGCAACATTTGGCAAGATTTATGAATAAACTACTTAAATACACATATTTAAGTAGTTTATTCATAAATTACATGAGATATTTGGGCTTTTGTGTGATTTATAGACAGACAAAAAACACAGAACTACAATGTACAATGTTACCCCGTAATGCTGCAACGACGAATTTTTATTAATACTTAATTGTTCTCACTGTCAATATTTTTGTCTATTTTATTACAATACATGCGAATAATTCAATAAAACACTTGGAAAAATATTTGTTTTGACATTTCACGTACTTCCCTTTGACAACTGTATCATGTACCTCATGTACTGCGAAATGGACACGGTTGGCATTTAAGGTGACGTTAAGTATTTTCGATTTCCGTGTTTGACACAGACCAATGTAATGCTATCTCTTTTGGCTTAAGACGGCATGCAATAGTTAAACAAAGAAATAACATGTTTATGTTTTGAACATCGAAATGCATCATATACATATATGGTCTGATTTATAAATGTCAACATAACATGTCCTTTAGTTTCCATAGCCTAAGATTTAGACAGTGAAAACATAAACATTTTAGTGTCTTTGTTTAACTACTGCGTGCCGTCGTAAGCCCAAAGAGATAGCACTACAGTGATTTATGTCAAACACGGGATCTTAATCTTCTTAAATGCCAACTGTCCTTATTTTGCCATTATCGTAGTACCCTTTGATAACCGATTCCGGTTCTTAAAGGGAAGTACATTAATGTCAAAACCAATGATTGGCCAAATGTTTTAGTGAATTATTCGCATGAATTGTAATGAAATGGAGAAAAATATTGACAGTGAGAACAATTAAGTATTGATAAAAATGCGTCGCTGCAACATTAAGAGGTGCGGCAGTAGAAAATCGGAAATCAGCCGAATGTTACATTACACTGTGTGATTTTTCCGCCTATAAATCATAAAATAGCCCAAATATGTCATGTAATTAAACTAATTTAAGTAGTTTATTCATAAATCTTGCCGAATTTTGCTTTGGTTACTTTAGATTACCTGTTTGTTGCTATATTTTTATGATTGTTGATAACGATTATTCTAAGATAGTGTTGTTCTAGTAAGCAGATATATTATCGATATTCTGTTATTAAAACAATTCACTACGAGGTTTTTATTGTTTCATTATTATTATTATTAAACTTCACCTACAAATGAAAATATAAAGACGGAAATTATAAGACTGCCGAACATAAACATTGGATCAAATACCATCTTCGTTTGTCGCTCCATTTTGAAGTCAATTTTTAATAGAACTTTGAATGTATCTAGATTACATGATAATGCAATTCCATCGTTACATTTATTGGTAAATAACTTTATATTTAATTGAGCCATTTTAATAATGAATACCAGGCTATTATTACTAGGCAAGTAATGACTTGCCTAGTAATAATAGCCTGGTATTAATCATACTTTGGTTACACTAAACTACACAAATTTTCAAACATAAAAAACAGTTTCAACATTCAAGCCATACATTTGCATATCGATATTGAGTTATTTATGATTATAGTACAACACTAAATCCGCCATTTGTGGTGAACGTTTTTGGTTTAGGCAGGTACGTTTATTCCGTAGATAGGGCAGCTCCTTCCCTTTATTTTTTTCCATCGTCTTAAGATGTCAACAGATGGCATCGTGTGTTACAAACTAATTTACAAATTCACGCTTCCTAATATAGGTAGATGGCGCTCATCCTAAACAAAATCTGTGCAATAAGCGCCATCTAGTTGATTTGTTTGTTAACACAAGAAATTACATTTGATAAATTGCACCTTTTTTTATAATATTAGTGGCTTTGCCTTTGCTTTTTGATTATTGAATATCGTTACAGATTATGGAAAAGGTACGGAATTTGGATAAAAAGGATTATTGTATATCGGCATACATATTAAAGCGTGACATTATTATTTTCAATAAGTAAGGCAAAATATTGTAAATATCTTTGTTGCATAAGTATAATATTGCCAAGCGTTTGGATATGAAATTGTCGTGGTCAATTGAGGGGCAGGAGAAGAAGATATGATTTAGATTCCAGAAAGGCCCCACATGAGCATGCAGGGCCAGGAACAATTTTGAGTTTGAGCAGGTGGGCAGGAGTTGTCACGTGACCAAGTCTACAAATAATGGAGGTAGTTTTTTTTTTGTTAAATTCCATATTGCTGAACTATGACTTGCGAGGGATAAACTCTTGAGTCAAGTGGTAGTGCTTCCCGAATTGCAGCTTGTCTATATAAAACAAATGAGTTACAAAAATGGCTATATGATACTCGTCGTGACATCTAGTGAGCCAATAGGTACTAAATACCCGACCACGCGGTCTCTTATTGCGAATAGCAATCCTATTTAGTTATTTGTCGACGGCAATAAAAGATCCGCAACAAACATTTGGAAACGGGAATAAACGCGTTTACATACGAATAGGTATTTTTCACATCTACCTAGTTTCCCGACGTTTCGGCCAGGTTGCACTTCCCGTGACCACGGTCACGTACAAAGCAACGCGAAAGTATAGATCCATAACAAGCACAGAGAAATTCGTAAAATTTGCTAGCTCGTTCGAACTCGCGCGATAGAACGTTAAGACGATCGACTCTGGTTCGAGTCCAATTTGATCGAAGATCTTCCTATTAATTAACTTATCTCCACTTTTCACTAACCTTTATCATCAATCTGCTCAATATCAGGAATAATGCTCTTCTCCGCGCGCACTTTGTTCATGACGGCTGACGCCAAATTTGTCGCCAAGTCGTCGCACTTGGACGCCGCCAGCTGCCGCAGCCGCGTTACGAACATTACGCCTCCCTCGACTTTCAACCATCCTAAAACTGGGCACATAAAAGTTGTTAAAGACCTGGAATAAAGACTGCAAAATTATGGTATTTTTATTCATTGTGATTTAAATTTGAACCTTCTATTTACTTAAAACATTGGAAATATTTTCTTCAAATTTAAATGGCACCAATACTGAGATACCTCTCCTCTACCGTCTTCCCAACAAAAAAAAAAGAGAACTTTCAAAATCGGTTCACAATGCCATATACAGCCTGTATATTTGAAAGTAAGACGTATTCATCCATGTCATAGTAAATCATGTTACAACTTAAAATAGACTAAAATAAAATTAGCATATGGGATAGAACAAAAAATAAATCAACTGATTTGTTTTGGAGTGTATATACGAATAAACCGATTCCCTTTAATCTTGATTTTGAGTGCATTGGGAATACTACCAAGCGAGCAATAACAACGATTTCACATCTCTCTCTCACCTACTCATTTATGTTATGATGAAAAAGCTGTTATCGAAATGTTTACGTTTTAGCTTATGTTAATATTTTTTACTTATGAACTATCATAGAGATGTTTTACGTACTAAAAAAGATAATTAAGTTATCATTTAATAAGAATTGAGGTTTTAAATTAAGTAGTAAATTTTGTTTTAAATTGATCAACACAAACAAATTTTGTCTCACAGTATAAAATGCTGAGATAATCCTCTCATGCAACAACTTCGACACTGTTCACCTCCTCCGCGTAAACTCCAATTTGGTAACATTTCAATAGCTCGCCTCACACTATCACCACTTATTGCGTAAAGTCACACCATCTCAGTCTCTCGTCGCTGCGTCCGTTGGAGCAATAATAGTGGTGTGCATAGATTTCTATAAGTAATGTTGTTCACAAGTAGTAGTCGATAAAAAAAAATTAAAAAATATTTTTTTGTAAAGTTTAAAGTTCATTATTTTATTATTTTTTTGGGTTCAGAATCAGGAATATAACGCACTCTATAAGTATGTCTCACTTTCAAATACACAGCCTGTATACATACAAAAAAAAAAACAATCGATTGAGAACCTCCTTTTTTTAAGTCTGTTAAAAATTAAATAAACACATTAAAGGCGTTTACGTTTTTATTACACACATCTGTTAAAAAATATTAAATCCCAGAGTTCTTAAAAAAAAAGTATACGATTGGACTTACTCTCTTCAGTGCTGGGTGGTACGGCCCTGGGATCCAGCAAGACCCTAAGCACTGGATGATCCCAGGGCTTGGCCAAGTTGTTTTTGAACCACACGGCCCGTTGCCGCAGCTCGGTCTCCCAGGGGATACTGTAGCCATTTCTGTTATTTATAGCCTCTTGGCTCTCGCAGAGGAAGATGTCGAGGGCCTCTTCGAGGGTAATGTGCTCCTCTTTGCTCTTTGGTGATTGCCATTCGGACTGAAATAAAATTGATTAAAAAGAAATTAACAGACAAAGTGCCGAGAAAGAGCCAATGAGATAAATGTTGTGACCGGATGGTTGGAAGATACTAGATGACAGAGGAAGCATGAGAAGAGACTTTCATTCAACGGTAAATGGTTCTGATAACCACACATGACACAATTGTTTCTCTAGCCTAGATATTTTTGTATAAAAATTTTGCAAGATAATTGTTTGCAATATTTATCTTACATAATGATGTTTTTACTACTCATATATTTTAAAAAAACACTCAACTAGTTTCTTACTATTATTAAAATCGAACGTGTTGTTCGTTCTCTATTTTTGTGTCAATAATAATAAGATACTTGTTCGTTTCTTTGTTTTTGCCAAGTTAACAATGTTAATATAGAACATACCTGCAGCACAAGCTGAGCGCAGTGCTTCTGGATCCAGGCGATGATAAGGTGGTGCGTGGACGGCGCTGAGTGCAAGCAGAGCGTATGTACGTACCGCCACGCTGCGCCCACTGCGCGCGCGTTGCTGCTCGCGTTTAGCTGCGCGTCCAGCGACTGCGCAATAAGCAATGCTCAAATTAATATGTACAATTTTGTTATTGCATATTTTGCTAAAATTACTATTCTTTTTGTACTAAGTCTATTTCCTTTTTATAGTAGTAGTAATAGAGTAGGTATACCATAAATAATCGTCGTGGGGGTCATATTTTCCTACAACTCGGTAGCTCACTAACAGTTGTCCAGTTGTCATTACTGGCCATTAACTTGTAAGAGTTATAACATACACATAATTAAATCGTAAGGAGTCACGCCATTCGGGATTATATAGCGGGACTTAAGAGAAGAAAAGTATATATTCTACTCAGCCAATGGTAGCTATAAAGGTGAGTGAAAAAAAAACTCATAGATTTCTCACAGAGAAAAAGTCGTTGATAAATAAAAAACAAAAGATCTGCAACAAACACATAGTAATGTTTATAAGGTCTGTTGGTTCATTACGTAGCTAAGTTGGGAGAGCGTCGGGCATGCAGGCATCCAACATGCTATGCTGAAGACGCCGACTCGAATCCAACCGGATCGAAAGAATAATTGTTCTCAGTGTTTGATCTTAGTATAATAATTAGAAAAATTATATGTTTAGAAGAAAGTATGGAAGTAGACAACAATGTTTACTTTAGGTCATTGACTTACAATTATATAGACGTCGGGTCCGCGCTAAAAAGTGTCCGAACTTATAGGGCGTTAAAATCGTATACAGAGCGTCATTCACGCTCTAGTCTTCGTTTGTTCAACTGACAGCGAAGCAAGCAAAATTAGACAGTACTGCGATGACATTACAATTTAAATTAAACATTTTAGCTTTTTCATATTCCTTGAAATGTCACTACGTTTAAATATTTTTCGTGGTTTTTGTATTAGACCCGTCGTCCAGTTATTTGTAAGTCAATGCTTTAGGTATAAAAGCATCCAATTATCCGACCACGGATTATAAATAAATCATAAAACATTATTCCACTGTATGACTTCTCTAGTCACAGGTTTCCCACCATGTTATAACTAGTGGTAATCACATGGAGTAGTCTTAATCTCCATATTATATGGTTGATTGTGCTGTACATTATTTGGTGCTCATTATTATTATTATACACATCATTAAAATTAAATTTTTATTGAATGAACAGACTTCTGGTTACCAATGTTACTGACCTATAGAAAAAAGTGTAAAACAATAACCAGAAACAAGTAGACTGCAGATTGTTTAATGATAATTTTAACACCACATGTGCCACACACATTACAGGTTTGAAAACATGAATTATATGTCCGCTATTGTTTATAACTGTAGAGTTCTACACAAGAATAATTTGCAGACTTAAGCGCAAATATTTAATATACATATAATATTACAATGATGACTCCAAACTTTATCTTTTGAATAAATTGAAATACAAAACTCACTAAAGATAAACAAAACGGTAACAGGTCACTCATCAAAGCAAAAGTAGATGTTTAACATTATGACTTTTTCATTATAGGACTCTAATCAATGTGAGCATTGCTGATGATCGAATGAGGTACCCTTTTTTAAGGAAAACAGACATATGCTTGACCACAGCTTCCCCTGATGTAATGCAAAAATGTTTATCAAAAAGTCCCTATTCTACTTAGCCCAAAATTGTAGTTTTTATTGGAGTATTCCATTCCATTACTAAATCAGACATTAGGCCTTGCACTTAAATCTGTGAAAGCAATAATGATAAGTGATAACAACCTACTATGAAGTGGAAAATCAGTTTAATTATGTTAACATTTAGATAAACGATATTGGTTGACCATTTTATTGATTTGTACTGTTTATTTTATTTATGTTATGTAAATGGTGTATTTATACTCTACATTTGTTTATCAGTTTAAAATAAACACTACATAAAGATTTAGATAAAGAATATCTCTGATTAACTATGATATAATATTGTATAACAGTATATTCATTTTCTGCAGTTATTTATGCTATCTGGGAGGGCATTATGTACTTAATCTATACCTAAAATCCACTATCAAAGAAAGCTGAGTAGAGCTATGTTTAGCCACCAAGACTATGCGTGATTCTGATATGGCACACCTTAATCAAAACCATTTCATAATTTTAGTTAGTGAAATAGGTCTTTTGTGCTCTACTTTTATAGACAAAGGTCATTATTGTGATATGTAAGATTTGAATCCATATTGAGTACAACATTCTTCCTGTATTATACCAATAATGTCAAACATAAGTAGCAAGAAAATAATATATGTATATCAGATGAAGATTAGAATAGTTCAATGAAGTAATTAATTACGCTACTTACGTTTAATTAATTACGCTATACGCTACTATAATTTCCATTTGAAGTGTACTGCTTGAGATGATTGCATGTCATTTCTGTAATGCAGCTACAGACACTACTCTTGCAAAAGCTATATGTCTCAACAAACTTATAAATCAGAGAGAATCAAACCATGTATACTGGAAAGAATATAGCACAACTACCGTAAATATGTGCCATAATTCTGCCTCTATTACCAAATTGCTTGTTACGGCCTCGGATAATGAGGTTTGTAATTAGTCTGTCTATGTAATATAAAGCCCAAAACAAAATACAAAATTTTTGGTAGCAGTAGAGCTCCTTCTGAAATCCTCCTATTTATGCCGCCAAGCAGTGACATGAGTATTACTGTGTTGTAGTGCTGGTAAAATAACAGGCACATGGGACATGTCAACTTGTAACAGGGTGACGGGCGCAATGGTAGTGCCTATAAGATCTTTGCGGTTTAAAGCTCCAAGTGGCATTGCAACTGTTATGGATAGGCGTGTTGCTTACCACCAGGCGCATGACTTGTTCGTCCCGTGGTTTAATCGTAATAAAAAAATAAATGCCTGTCCCATTACATGCTGAATTCATGCATAAGACATATATATGTATAATAATTGAAGTTTTGAAATGAAACATATTACTTTAGAAATGTTAATGTGTTACAAAAGATCAGTTGTGAATGAACAACTATAATCCATTTGTTTAGGTACTTAACTAAATGTAAACAACCTTGAGATGTCTGTTTAATTCAATATGCATTCGTAAAATTATTTTTACTTACCTTGAAATACAAAATACAAATACTTAGCTTCATAATTTTTACAGGTCCCATGGTCACGGTCCATGACCATGGGACCTGTAAAGGGCCCGAAATGTTGGTTTGTTTGAAAAAACAAATGTAAACGATTTAAGTCCAGAAAAATAGTTTCCTTTCCTATGTGTAACAATCGTGAAAACTTAAGAACTCAATACTTAGCTTCATATGAAATAGCATATCTATTTTTATACCTATTGATTTGTAAAGTTTATGTTTCAATAAAAAATGTATCAAGATTGTTTACATTTAGTTAAGTACCTAAATTATTATTATTATTTCTCCATCCCACTTAGTAAAATAATAAGTACTATAGATTGCTCAATTACAGCACTTTGTCACTCTTGTTAAGTTAGTTCATAATAATAGAAGAGAAATAAGACTCTTGAAAAAAAAACACTGTAAATTCAACTGTATAATAATTTTAAAGCCAGTAAAGGCAAGCTGGTGCAAAATTGAGACATGAGAGGAGTCTTGACACAGTTTAGTAAAAACATTGTTCATTTATTTACAATACTCAAAATTGGCATTCGGATGTATATGTTCACCCTCAAACAAGGTGACATCAAAGACTAGATTCTGCCTTGACATGGATGTGAAGCTTCCACATCATATATGCCACTGTTGCTCTTTGATGACCACATGATACTAGCTGGGGTATACATATAAAATTCTTCAATTCTGTATTCTTGACCCTAGTATGTAATTAGTGACGAGCACAAGGATCAAATTAGCGGTTGCAGTGACATAGGGGTGCATAGGCCTTGAATAGCCACCCTAACAATAATAACATAAACCTAATTTGGCTCACAAACTGTATGCAAAGGTAAACATATAAACGAAAAAATTATACACTCCTTCAATACATAAAAATCCACGGAGAATACATATTTGGAGACTTAATGAGCTACGTGACCGAGCAGTGTTATGGTATGGCTGTCATCAAATGATTACTGTGATTTTTCTGGCGACTAATGACTTTAAATTTTAAAGCAATTATAAACTTGGTATATTGAAAATTATTATATAAAATCTTTCTCCTAACCCTGATGTGTGTATTTCAACTAAAAAATATTTGCTAAATGTAAGAAATTCACGAATATCTGGAAAAATATTGATGATTCAATTTGTGCAAATAATACTATCTCTAATTCGGATTACGTAGAAAAAAGCTATATTAGTTCACTGTTTCCGTGGAATACAATACAGGGACTAGTTTGCACACATATTTCATTGAAAATATACAAAATCAACCACAATAATTGAAAACAAGACCTGAAAGAAGACAAATATGGCGGACGTAGGGAACTTCATGACCACAACGGCGTCTGATTATACTCAAAGATCTTCCGCATAGTAAGAATAAAACTTACCTTATAAAGCTCAATATAATATGATTTGCCTTTATGGCCACTCGTTTGATTACTTTTTATGTCTTTTTCATCATTTGTAGAAGTCATTTCTCCAGAAAATATCGCGGGGAGACATTTATGCGCTTGTGTTTTCGTAATGGTGCTGTCAAAGTCAGTGTTGTTATACGAAAAAACAACTTAAAAGTTTTGGGTTCGGATACAATCCCATATTAAAATGAGCATAAACAACAATTAATGTATTTTAAAAAATACGCCCATTTGGAGTGAAATCAAGAAAAAGTACACATTTTTAACCTACGCTAGGCATATATTTGACGTCTAAATTTATTATATGAAACATTTATCTATCACAAACTACCAGATGTTATCTTACTATGTTATTTAGAATATTAACATTCATGGAACTCACAAAGTTAACAAAAGTTTAATGATATTTTCGCCTAAGACCATTGACCTATCAATGAAACATTGTATCTGTATATGACATTGATCCTCTTCAATAAAAATAAAACATAACATACCGTTATGGTACGTATAGCAGCCACCACACTTTGACTTAGAACAGCTACACTCAACTTTTTTCCTACAAACGTAAAAATAAAAATATTAGTTAATTTACGCGTACAGCAAAAGAAATAAAGCATGTTCTAATAATAATAATATTTCTAGTGTTTCATGCTGCTGCACTTAAAAGCTTAGCGGGCCGCCGAAGGTTGAAAGAAGGTTTTAAAACTTGTTTCGAATATAATTTTTATTTAGCTAACTTTTTAATTTCATAAATTTTTTTATTGTACACAATGTTTCGTTGCCAAAGAAAATGGTCGCGACATTATCAAGGTCTACTATGGCTCAGTGCAACTGTAATATTGTTGTTAGTTTTTAGTCGGCGCTATATGAGCTTGTTGTGAGTCAATGCCACTGGTAATGATTAAATAAATCGGTCGGTACCTCAGACTACGGAAACTTTTTCTACCTCTCTAAAGTCGGTACTTATTCAATGCAATCTTAACACTATCAAATCTTACACTATAAAACATCTATAAAAAAAAAATATGGCTATGGTTTGCAGTTTTTCCGCTGGTAACCCAGTCCAGTACAAAGCAAACGAGTTGTGTCAAGAATATTGCGTTTTCTTCAATAAATGTTCCATTTTTGTGTAATAAAATGTTAATTAAAGATTCAGATTGCAATTAATTATTGTACGCCATGAAGTGAGACCGTATTTCCAAAGAAATAATCCTTACATCCTGGGTGCTCGCTATTTTAATTTGATGTGTCAAAGTGCAGGCCCTTGAGTACAGAATACAATAAATTATGGTTTTTAAATCAAATTTCATTGTGTATTCTAAATTATTCTGGTCAATTTTATTAGTGGTATGACTGGGTAGTTGTCCGTTAACATTTTTTGGCCTTCAAATGGTTAGGGCGTGTAGATTGTCGGCACATCTGGATGCGATTCTTTCCCACACTCTCTCTTCCGTTTTTCATAATTTTACCATCTGCCTATTATTTTTTCTTACAAACCTCAATTCCGTTTTGCTATTATAAGTGTAAGAAAAATAATCTTTCATACTCTATAGTAGTGTAAGTTAACAGTAATTAATTTACATTATTAAAATTTAAAATGTTACAGAGCCAACTTCTTCCATGTACATAATTTAAAGTTTGTAACTAGTAAACAGTGTGTTTAGTGTTGTGATGAGTGTATTAAGTGGTTATAGAGTAGTTATTAACTGTATCCCTACGGAGTGAATAGGGCAAAATGGCTAAGAAGTCCGATAGTGCAGCTGGCAAGCTAATAACAGTATCTGTCCTAGGATTATCTGGTAAGATTTATTTGATTATAAGATATCAAACTGTATAATATAAGAAAACTGAGAGCTATTAAAATATTACAACAGAGATTAGCTAGATTTCATACTACATTGGTATTTTGTGGCTTGATGTCCAAAACTCTATGTCTACACATTTATTTTGCTTATGAAAGGAGGTATCCTCACTATGAGCATTACTTGGAGTTGAGGCAAATTTGCTTTGCTTATCCAATTTTGGATAATTAGAATTAATTATGTACATGATGGAAAAGAAAAGTCAGGTGCATTAGAGCTAATTTAGCGAAAACCTAAGAACTCGATAATTTAACAAGTTAATTTTCATTTTTGCTTTATTTTGTAATAGATTAAGTACACATATCTGTTTGCCTTATGCCTATGTTTCTTAGGTCTGCTTAGAGGTGGAAGGGTGAGAGCTTGGAGAGAGCTTGGGCTTTGAGAGTTTCTCTCAGAGCAAAGTTTAAGGAGACTGGTATCATAACTGTGGCATCACAGTACATTTACTCAAATATTTTATATGTTCGTAAAAATATACATCATTTCAATAAGAAAGAAGATATCCATAATATTAACCTTAGAGCTAAGTCCAAACTCATGGTACCACCATTTTGTTTAACCAAGGTAAACAACTCTTATGGGGAACTGTATATGTTTTTACAATAAGATTCCGGGACATATATTAAGTTTATCATTTCCTAAATTTAAAAACTACATTAAAAATATTTTGAACAAGAAATCATATTACAAAATTGAAGACTACGTGTTAAATAAAGATTATGTAAAGACGACACGGTTCCAGAATCCAAACAAATTAGATTCAAAGTTTATTCCATAGCATTTAAGTTTATTTGAAAAGAGCAATCCCTAGAGTTTCTTGCTCGTTCTTCTCAGGGAGGTCAGCGTAGTGAAAGAGCAGTAGCTTAAATGTGACGTTTTCAAGTGTAAATTTATTTACCTATGGAATAAATATTCTTTGACTTTGACTTTGGTGCTCTATAACACAGGTTAATCCTAGTATGAATAGCAGACTTTTACAAACAAAGCTATCTTAATTAACCATAAGTATAAGTTTCCTTTGTGAAAGACAATAACAGACATTTTCATACATGACAAACAAGGAATTAAATTTTATAATTGAAACTGCTATGATGTAAGATTTAAAGATAATTATCAGTTGCTTAGACTTAAATTAAACCTATACATTGGAGAATGTTTACAAAAGACAACTAAAGATTTGGGTTATGCTATGGGTTAGACACTGTCTTAAGACGAGACCAGTGCCAAGGAGGAGAATGAGTTTGAATTGATGGCAATTGTTTAGTGAAACAAAGCTTTTTCTCCTTAGATAGTAAACTTTCTGTCATTGATCAAGAAAAAGAAGAAATTCAAGCATTTCTATGATTAATATTCCCTCTCTGTTTAGTTCTTATCTGTCTCAGAGTTGTCTGAAAGATATCCCTCTTAGCGATAAGTCCAGCTGTGCCCACATTAGTTCAAAGTTATTTATGTACTATTTTTGTTCTTGTATGTGAGTCTATCTATGGTATCAATATTTATTTATGTATATATAATAAATAATAAATAAAAATATATAATAAAATAACTACAGCATAATCATTAGTAACTATGACACACAATAACTAATTGTGCACTATTAAACAACATAAAGGTATGTTACCTGCAATTATATGTGTAACTTATCTAGTAATCAAGGTCTAGATTGAATATGCAGATAAATCTACATTCTAGGAATGTGACTTAGTAACTCTAAATGATTTGTATCATTGGTTTAGTGTTACTTAAACCCATTCACTACTTTATGACTTACTTTATTGGAATTTTTATACACTATATTTATTATACTCAATCATCCTTGAGGTAGTTTGAAGATGATAAGGGCTTTAATGTTCAATAATTTAAATGTACAATATAATATACAATAAAACAGTCTTTCTATTTCATAAAAGGATAAATTACAAAAAACTATCAAGACAGGTTTATATGTATAAAAAATAAAATACTATGAACATTTCTGTATAAAATATGTGTTATATTTAACCTAAATAAATTGGTATTAAATAAAAAAGATTGATCCCTACTGTGTAAAGAATCGTAAGCTTTCACAACTTTTAGGTGAACGTTTTAACGAATTAAATAAGCATGATATCAGCGATTCTTGAGGTATTGTAATTATATTTGATACATTCTCGTTACTTTCTGTAGTTTGTTGAGTATGATACACCTACATAAAAATGAAGTGATTTATGAAAAATTGCATCTTCAAACATCATAATTACATGTTTGAGTTAAATAAATGCATTAGATTTTTCTAATTATACTAAAGGGCTGTCTAAGTCTGGAAATAAAATCATATTTAAATGAAACTGAATCGCTCAATATTAAGAAACTAATGACCTTCAGTTTATTAGTTTCTTAATATTGAGCAACATCTAACCGCCAAACAGATTTTCAATACCTACGTATAGATTGGCCCACATTAACTTAGTTCACGTAATATCAAATGTACTGATTCAACCGATTTGCGATTTTAAATGAACTACTTTATTACAAAATATAAAGTAGATAATTCCTTCTTCAAATATTCCATGCGAGAAACGTGCGTAAAAAATGCGTAAAACTAATAAAACGTTCCTGATGTCAGGGATAGGTAGGTGGCTTATTTCACAAAAAAGTATTTATGCCCGAGTTAGGTACCAGCTTGATACCAGGGCATAATATATTGTATTAACTCAGTCTTTTGTTATGGCTTAACTTCATGCCTATTGACCATACCTTATTGACCTCTAAACAATGTCACATCACAAATCCACGACACCATTCGGCTTCTATTAACTCTGTTTAAGGCGTCTGTAGTTTATTTTGATATGTACAATACACCACCAAAATTTCAAACTGGAATATTTTTGATACCCTACTTCTCAGAATAGTAAACCCAAAACCAAATTTGTTCGGGAATTGAAACTATATTTTCACATATTTTTCATAAACAGACACATACAAATTATGTCAACAAGAATTGGTATGGGAGTTCGCCATTGTTCTTTGTAGTTACTGCTTGTGTTTTCATACCAGGGCAGATTGTGTTTTCATACCAGGGCAGATTGTATTTTGACCTTTTTAACCGACTTCAAAGAAAAGGAGCAGGTTCTCCTGCATGTTTGTATGTATGTTACGCGATAGGTAACTAGGCATTTGTGAACCGATTTTGATGATTATTTTTTGTTGAAAAGAGGGTGTCTCAGTATTGGACCCAGTTAAATTTGAAGAAAATATTCCACTTCTAAAGGTAGCAAACTCGAGGATGAATCCGGTTTCGCGCACTTGCCGGTAAACAATGCCAATAAAACTTGGCAAATACTGTAATGTAAATGTGGAATTACATTTACATTTGAGGTCGATTTTTTTTAAATAAAAAGTTACAATTATTTGAGGACGTCCTCAATCTTTACCCCACATTTGCATTTATGCTGTTGTTATTTTTTTTGTTTTTTATAACATCAAGGGACGGGACGAACAAGTCGTGCGCCTGATGGTAAGCTACACGCCTAAACATAACAGTTGCAATTCCACTCAGAGCTTTAAATCGCAAAGATCTGACGGACACTACCTCTGTGCCCGTCACCCTGTTGTTCTACTAATATCCATCCTGAAACATTCAGAATTCGTGTACGAATATTAACGCATGCGAATATTCTCTATTACGTTTGATGCAAACTCTGACAATGTCGCGCGACTATCACAATCACAGTTTTACACTTATTAGGATATACTGGTAGGCGAAGCCGTAAAAAGCCTTGGTAGCCTAATGGTTTGACCTACCACCTATTAAGCAGAGGCCGTGGGTACGAATCCGGGCTCGTACGTTTTCGGTTTTTTTTTTGTGGGAAATTTAATTTAATATTTATTATACGTAGGGCGCACTATAAGATATTCCGGAATGAATTCAAAAAATACTTTAAATGTTCAGAAATTAATTTATTGTTTCTCAAAATATTCTCCATTGTTAGCGTTAATGCGCTTTTTCATACGAATGAACCAATTTTGAAAACATTTATGCCACTCCTCCGTGACAAACTCTGAAACATATTTTTCATACTCTTCGATAGCCTCTTCAGGTGATGAAAATAGTTGACCGCGGAAATAAATAAAAGTTACAAGGCGCCAGGTCGGAACTGTACGCGGGATGGCTCATAACGTCAACGTTGTTCACATTCAAAAATTCATTTGTCTGTATGGCCATGTGAGAACTGGCATTATCGTAGTGCAAGATGATACGGCGTTTATGGTTATTTGTACGGAATTTGTCAATAACTTTCAGCAAACAAATGGTCGTGTACCAGTCCCTATTCATGGTACAAAGATTCTCTAAAGCAACAGTAGCCGCTTAGAGGCACTTTGCACGCGCGCCACTTTGATTGGTTTCGGCTTATCTCGAAAGACCCATACGCTCGATTGCTGCTTTGTTTTGGTCTCGTAACTAGAAATCCATGTTTCGTCACCTGTTACTATGTGCCACACCAAATTTGACACGATCCGTTTTTTGAGCCTCAGTGAAATTATATGGGATCCACCGAGAGCACAGCTTTTTCACACCCAACCAATGTATTTGATTTATGCCTATGCCTAAAGATGCCCGAATCTCATGGTATATCACATGCCTGTTTGTTTTGATCATACGGCGCACAGCATAGACGTTTTTGTTGTTCACAATAGTGGACGGGCGACAATCACGAAATCGGTCACTGAGATTCACACGACCGCGTTTGAATTCTTTGAACCAGCAATATATAGTCGACTTGCGTGGTGTTTCATCGCCAAAACCAGTTTGAAATCGACCGAAGCTCCGCTGACCTGTTAAATTACACTTAAACTCGTAGAAAATCATACTACGAAAATTTTCACGAGTTAAATCCATGGTAATGTAGACAACCAATTTCTAAAATAACGCCACAATGTAAAAACAAGTGACAGTCAGATGAAACGAACTGTATTCTACAGCCAAAGGGCACCATTTTCAAATGTTGTAATTACTTTTTAAATATTGTTTATGTAAGTGGCCAGTTCCGGAAATTTATAGTGCGCCCTATGTATAGGTATAAGCTTTTCGGTGAAGGAAAACATCGTGATGAAACCTGCGCGTCGGAGAAGATTTACACCCTCAGAATGCGTATAAAGTCCCTAACCCGGTTGGGCGAGAGTGGCGGACTATGGCCTAGATCCTCGCCTAAGAGGAGACTTATACATAGCCAGTGGGCCGTATAATGGACTGGTGATGATGAGGATAAATTACGGTTCTTTTAAAAGTCAAGTTTTTAAACTAAAGCCGTGTTATTAAATTAAAAATATCGAGTTTTTAAATCTTCCTTTTTTTTAAATTTTATTATTTGGTAAAAAAACAGTCTATAATTTGTGTACAAGATTATAGTACAAAAAAATTATCACTTAAACCAGCAAAGTTTCCACTAATAAACATAACTTAAAAAAGATCGAAAAACTACTTGGTATTTTTTTTAAACACAAAGAAAAAATAAAAAATAAACAAAAAGAATTGAACTAAAAAACAAATAACATAAATTATTGTTCATAAATGGACTTTACAAGTTTTGGAAATGACAAAATGTAACTACATCTAAATGATTCTTATTGTACGCATTAGATGAGAGATACAAACAAGAAAGCGTTACTTAAATACTTGGTTTTACATGCAGGCTCACAAAAGACACTTTTCAAGCGAGAGTCAGATCTAGGACATCTCAAATCAATCTTATTTCTCAAAATATTATGCAAAAAGATTATTGAATTACCTATTACTGAACATGTCAGCTTTAGATAAACAATACATCAAATAAAGCGTTACAGAATCCAAACAGATGAATCAAAATACCATCTAACCAAACATGTGTAAAAAAAACTTCGCGGCACTATTTCTGTTAAGATTGATTGGCATATTTATTTATTAGTGTCGCTATGATGTGTGTTTTGGATGGAGTTCGCAACAACGTCGCTTTACTGCTTTATATATCCGTAGTAGCAGTGGAACTCCTTGTGAAAGTGTTCGTCCAGGGCAGTACGCTGCCACGTTACCTGTTTCTGCCGGCAAGCGGTAATGTGAGGATTACTATGTTCCGTGTCAGGATGTTTAATCACCATGATGTTCAGTTATTTTTTGTGAATCCAGCCGGATCGACGGATTTTTTTTCTAAATGTTCAATCTTTGTATTACTAACTGCCTCCATGGCCGAACGGTTACCATGCCGGACTGCCACGCAGAGGTCCCAGGTTCGATTCCGGGCCGGGAGGAATATTTGTATGACCTACATTTATTTCTTTCGTGAGTTTGGGTGTAATTTGCGGGGCTATGTTGAGTGTGTGCGTTATTATTATATTATAATTAGTAATTATAACAAACAAGTTCGAGATTGATTGCTAAATAATAGGGGTTAAAGTATGAAATTGCCGATTTGTACTGAAAATCTAAATTGTTTATTTTTAAAATTTTTAACAAATTTATTTAATCAAAATAGTTGCCATTATTATCTATACATTGCTGCCATCTAATGGGAAGGTTATTAATGCCTTTGCGATAGAACTCCGACGATCTAGACTGCACAAACTGTGTGAAAGCATTTTGTACTGCCTCCTGGGAAGAAAACTTCTTGTCACGTAGATAATTGTCCAAATCACGAAAAAAATGGTAGTCCGTTGGAGCAAGGTCTGGTGAATACGGAGGATGACGAATGGTTTCTAACTGCAGTTCCTGAAGGGTCAAAATGGTTTCTCGTGCTGTGTGAGGTCTCGCGTTGTCGTGGAGCAATAATGGTGAAGATCGATTCATGAGTCGGGGCTGTTTTACTGCTAGTTTTGTCAACATGGTTCGGAGTTCGGCACAATAGACATCTGCCGTTATTGCTTGACCAGATCGGAGAAAACTATAGTGAATAACACCATGCTGAGACCACCAAACAGTTACCATTACCTTTTTATTGGTAAGTTTTGCTTTAGGACACTGTTGTGGCATTTGACCTGGGGTCAGCCATTGCATTTTTCTTTTCCGGTTATCATAAAGAATCCACTTTTCATCACATGTTACAATTCCTTCAATATTCCTTCATTTCTGTACCGGTTCAACAAGGCAACACAAGCTTCAACACGCGTTTCTTTCTGCAGATCAGTCAAATCATGAGGCACCCATTTTTCGTATTTTTTTTATTTTATTGATTTGACGCAAGTGAGTCAATATTGTGGGTAAGGTAACGTTAAACCATGCCGCTAATTCCTGGGTAGTTTGACTAGGATCGGCTTCCACTATCTCTCTTAATTCATCGTTATTCACCTGTGTGGGCGGTCTTCCTCGTGGCTCGTTCTTTAAGTCGAAATTTCCATCACGAAAGCGTTTAAACCAAAATCGCACGGTGCGTTCATTAGTAGACCCCTCTCCAAACGCAGCATTGATATTGCGGGCTGTTTCTGCCGCGTTAGTTCCGCGTCGGAACTCGTATTCAAAAATCACTCGAATTTTCGCAGTATCCATCTTTCTTGTCTAAATTGAATAACAAAAACAATTGAAAGTCGATATTCAAATGTTTCAAATTAAAAAAAAAAATCACAGAAACCATTTGAAAAAAGTTTCATTCGAAAACCTCAAACCATGAAGATTCTATGAAAATTCAAAGAACCTATTGCAATAAAACGGCAATTTCATACTTTAACCCCTAATATAATTTTTTCGGTATATTCTGTTTGTTTTTCAGTAACTAATTTTAAAAAGCTTAGTTAGTATTACAGGTAGCCACAGTTTACTGCTATAACAATTGTTTTTCGGAATTTTTATTGTTTCCCAATATTCGCAAATATACTCTTAGATTTTCTTTCATGATTTTAAGTAACAGGAGAAACAGGTCGTGGTGATAAACGACACGCTTATACGTAGCAATATCTTTAAATCGCAAATATTTGAGTGGCATTGCCATTGCGCCCGTCACCTAGACCTAAGTTGAGAAGTCACATGTGCCTGTAATTTCACTATCACCCTTAACCTTCCAAACCGGGACATATTAATAATCACGTTACCGCTTGGTGTACCTAGATATTTGAGTCATCGTTCTTTTGAGGAATTGACAAGCAAGAGGTGAGAGACGTTTTCGTTGTCCAGGGAATTACTGCCGCCAAGCAGTAGTTTCAGCATTACTGTATTCCGGTTTTGAAGGGTAAAGGTGCTGATGAAATTATAGACACATGGGACTTGTCAACTTATGTCTCTGGGTGACGGGCGCAGTATAAGTGTCCCTCAGATCGTTGTGATTTAAATCTCTATGTGGCACTACAACTGTTATGGACAGGCGTGTAGCTTACC
>NW_020653743.1:10863774-10948089 GCF_003589595.1 Hyposmocoma kahamanoa | reverse complement strand
TAAATAGTTCTGCGAAGATGTTAATATGTAACCGCGTTGAGGTCTTCACTCGTGCAGATGTTGGGCTCGACTTTCGTAAAAAAATATTTAAAATCTTTACCTTTCCATACATTTGACATCATATTGGACACTGTGGTACCCCAAGTGAAATAACGCCCGTACTCATAGCCCGCACTAGGGAAACCTTGTGTTGTGAGTGCCATGGACACTCATAGACAGCCACAAAATTACGCCCAAACTCACGAGAGAAATAAACGTGCACTATACAAATATTTCTCCCAGCATGGGAATGGGCTTCAGGGACCTCTGCGTGGTAGAACAGCATGGCAACCGTTCGGCCACAAAGGCAGTTAAGTTATACGAGAAGACTATTTTTTCATGTAGTTTCAAAAACTAGCTTCTTGATTCGGCGTTTGTTTTATAGACACTCTGTATACTTTCGCGAGTGTATTCTCCAGTATTTCAATACATCCGTAACTAACGGGTGTTCACTATAAAAATACTTCACTCAGTATCATAATAAACATTTTATTGCGTCATGTAGACGTAGCAAGTACCGTCTGAATGGCAGGAAACATATAGTAAGCCACCGTCCAGCAATTGGCGCCGGTTAATTGAGCAAAACAATGTAAACTTGCTGTACTTGTTATTTGCTACTTTAGGTGAACGACCTCTGCTTTTTATGTACTTACACATATCTGCCCTTCTTGTCATAGACAACGCATTTGCACTTTGGTAACTTTCGAGATATTGGCACCTAAAGTTTTTAATTCTTTGAATTAATTACGCTGATTCTGTTTAACAATGAAACTGAAACTAGATAAGATTTTAAAAACACCGCTTATAGGGGGTTGTGGACCTCGTTTTGCTGTGATACCAGATTAACTCAATTCACGGTCATTCTCGGACTAGTGTTCACTACCTAAATTACCAACGTTTTGAGCCCTTTCCAGGTCAAATGGTCACGGTTTGTTTGAAAATACATATGTACTAGGTCCGATAAAATAGTTTCATTTCCTATGTGTAACAATCGCGAAAATCTAAGAACTCGATATAATTGTATGATTTAAAAGTGACTTATTTAAAAAAAATTGTCCATCGACATGTCTTTTAATATTAATTAAGGGGAAGACACTTAGTTCCATAGATATAGAAAAAAAGGGGAGATTTGGTATGGGGGCGTGGTTCCTGTCGCCTCGATATGATCAAAATGATCATATCGAGGTGACACGCCTACAAACATCGTCACAGTGACATGGCGATCGTTGTACATACAAGATCTCTCGTAAAACTTGAAAATGAAATGCCAAGTTGTAGCGATACACCTTGTAAAAATTTGAGTGAAAACAAAAATTTAAAAACCAGTGAGATAATATTGCACCGGCTATTAGCATTTTTAGTTACTATTTCTATTATTATTCAATGTTTTCTTTTTGTCTCAAGAAATTTCTAGACTCAAATATAGTGATGTTCATTTACGATGACTGATATTTATCGACAATAAATTTTTACAGAAATGTTTGAAATTTTTGCTATGATTTTTGTAATTAAAATCCCTAAAATATCGAAGCGAAAAGCATTCACGTTAATTTGATTTCTTTTATTTTATTATTATTATTATTACTAAACATTTTATTTCGAGTAACTTTAACACAACTCATATTTCGGACAACCTTTTCAATTTCGTGTCAATTTGTATGCTGTTGCTTGAAGAAAAATGTATGTGTATTATTGTTTTAGATAATTTACATATTTAAATTCCATTATACTCGTAGATTAAACGTAGAGTATTTTTAAGTTTTTCCAATGACTTAAAAATAAGAGAAGGTTGGATTGAAGCTGCAGGAAAATCGAAATATTGGTTTTCTTATTACTATTTCTGACTTTGTTTAAATTTCCATAGCAAATGTATTTAAAAAATAAATAAAATAAAATCGGCTTTTTTACATGTGCATGCAAAATAAATTAGAAACAATTATAGAAAATTACATAAATCCTTCATAAAAAACCACACAATTAAATTTATTAAATTCGTTGATGGTTCGAGTTTACTCTTGACAGTGACAGCTGCACCAACCCGTGGTAACGTATGATGGAAAACTGACACTGGCGACGATCGCCATATTTTTTATATTATTCTTATAAAACTGACACTGGCCCAAGCCTAGTGGCCGCCATTAAGAAAATAATAATAATTTATATTAATATATTAATTTAATAATACCTGGTGTATAATACCAGTGTAGGTATAGTATGAAAAATGAAATATTTTTTTAATATTAAAAACAGCCACATGGTTTCTAACTATCGATTCGGTAGGACCACATCCCTCGTTGAGTAGCGTCAGTTTAAGGTTAAGAAGGTTAACAATTCACGGAGCGGTTTCCATCCGCGCCCGCCGGTGCTGCAGGACAGCAGTTTTATTTTAATACTCACGACCCTGCAAGTTTATGCGGTCACAAAGCCGCTGCGATTGCAGAACGGACCGCGAACTTAGTGGGAGATAATCGCAAGTCGCGCGGTTAATAGAGAGCTCCTACCGCGTGCGCCTGCACCACATTGCGCCTGAACCGACCGCCAAAGTGCGCGGTTCTACTAGTACCCCGCCGCGCTAACCGCGAGCAACCGTCACCACTACAAGCGTAAAACGCGCCGTGAAATGTGCTATTAATTTTACATACTTTAGGCGATTATCACACTGCACTGCGCCCCGCGACGGAGCCCGGAGCTGCGTTTTTTAACGCTGTACTGAAGTACCTCCTTTTGTATGGAAAACACGCGCCGTCGAACAAACTGACAACGCTTCCCCGCGCAGGAGCGCGGCGCGCGCGGTTTTACCGCGCCCCCGCGCGGAAGGGCGCGGCGAACCGCAGGGTATGGCACACTGCGCTCCGCACTACCGCGCAGAATTTTAAGCTTAAAGACATGTTCAGTTTTCCACAATAGATCTCAACGTCGATAAATTTATATTTGCTATTGAAAATCAACCAAATTTATCTTCATGTTTTCTTAAATCTTTGTATTGAAGTTGAAATTATCCATTTATCGATCTGGTTCGTAAAAAGGGATGTATGCAATATCTTGGTGTCTTTTTTATTTGAGTTAACAAAAACCAAATCGACAGTACAACTGCAGCGTCCTGAATGAATTCTGTAGTATTAACCATTCTTGTCAAAGAAGGATCTCAGCTACATGTACTATCACTACGGCGATCAACAACGAAGTACTTTAAGTGGCGCGTAGCTGCTAGACCGCTTCCCCCGCGCCGATTAAACCGCGCTTAGATCTGCGTCTCCGCCACCGCGCGCGTGATTCCACAGTGTGTTAATCGCCTAACTATCACATTCTACAGATGCCGCGGGCGAAAACCGATATAACTCTGATGAATGATATAACTCTTACTCAAGTGACTGTAAGTTTAATTTTGTTAAATTTTAAAATTGTGTTACGTCGTTTTCACGTTTTAAGCCATTCCCAATCAAAATCTTTTAAGTTATGGTAGTAGATAATAGAGCGTAAAGTTTGAATTGCACACAAGCTAAAAAGTGGCGACATCGGTACCCGATCTTACATAGCGTCATTACATACCTATCTCCCCTTTTTTTCTATATCTATGCTTAGTTCATGTGTTCATAGTCTAATTAACATTGGCACTGATACTTATCTTATTCACTATAACCTCAAAAGGTTAGGTTTTTGTAGACTACGCACTATACTTGTATTGTCTAGTAGCTGTATAACCTCTATGTTCGTGATGATGAAGTCTGTTTGTGAGATTCGTCGATGGGAAATTCGTGCTTTTTATGGACCTACTTTAAATATGTCAAAAACAACCACACCACTTACCCGGTCGCGAAATTAGGGACTTCCCTGTACCAAGGGGCACCTAGAGCACCCAGTCCAGAACCAAAATAGACAATTTACTTCCCAAATAAATCCTACCGGGAATCGAACCCGGCGGCAAAATGCAAACCTGACGGCTACCGAGGTCGTTGAACTCTTTAATTTAAAACCTCCTCGATTTATGGTATGTTATACAAATTAAACAAATTATTGTTTTAATTGAATATCAATTCAATAAAAATTTAAAATACAGTGAATAGCGACATCTCTAGCCGGGGCTGGTAGCTGTAAGGTATCTAACTGGGTGAGGAAATACTTTCATAGATTTCTCGTAGATGGCGCTACGGGTAAAAAGTCGTTGAAAAACCAAATACAAAGACACAACAATAAGCACAAAGAAGAATTCGTGAGGTCCGCTGGTTTGTTCCGTGGCTTAGTTGGTATAGCGTCTGCCACGGTGTGCTAGAAGACGTCGGTTGGAATCCGACCGGATCGAAGGAATTTTTCTAAGTGTCTCCTTTTTTGTATTAATAATTATAACAAATTATTGTTGTTCACAGTCTGACTTCAGCGGTCGCGTGGTGAACAACGACCACTTCCTGTACTGGGGCTGCGTGCAAAAGGAGTATGATGAAACTGAATACCGCTTTGAAGTCGTTGAGCAGACGGAGTTTGTTGATGACGCTTGCTTTCAGCCGTTTAAAGGTATTTTGTCAATTTAAAACTATGCAAAATTACGGAGAAAAAAAACCTAATCCTCAATCTGTTTCGACTGTTCTGAATTTAAGCAATAGCGGAACCCAAAAGAAATACAGTCGATGCCCTAAGTAGATCAGTGTGAAGAAAGGTGTTTAACAAACCTTTGAACCTTTAACCTGCGAGCCGTAAAATTACTGGTATGATTTCCTTATTGCATCATTAATGAATGACGTTTTAAGATACTTTTTAAGCTAATTTGATCTTTAATTACTTAACTACAAGTTGAAACCTGAAGGTTGGAATTTCTTTACGCTTTTCTGTTGAATGGGTAAGAAGGCTCTCAAATCAAAGATCGGCCAAGGGGTCAGGTATCTTAGGGCATCAACTGTACATTAAAACTTTAACATTAAAGTGACACCGTATTGTTTTCAAACTATTTTAAGAATGATTGAAAATTATCTATTATGGCGCATACAAATTCCAATAAAGTAAGTCATAAAGTTAGAAATAGGTTTAAGAAATACTAAACCAATGATGTGGATTTACGAGTAAATTATATATTGTTTTATACATATGTTATTTTGTCGTACGTAAGTAAAAATTTCAACAAAAAGGCTGGAATTCCTTTACACTTTTCTCTTGAATTAGAAAGGAGGCTCTCAGAACTGGAACAGAATTTCGGTTCCGGGGTTAGGTATCTTGGGCATCGACTGTGCCATAAATATGCTAGGCTAGATATGCTATTCACACAGATTACTTAATAGTTCAGTGCTGTCGCAAATGGGGCGATGAAACTATTTAAGAAGCTAGCTTCGCCGTCTTCACCTATTAGTATACTAGTTGCTGGGCGCTGCCAACAATAATTCCAGACGTCATTTAAATTTAATAGACTAGATTCGGAATTTGATATTCTAAGTTGCGACGTAAATAAGCAATTTACGCCAAAATTGTAAGTTAATTTACGTCCATTAGTAAACAACCTTTAAACTGATATCAAAAGTACGTTGCCTAAACAACCGTATAAAAAGTACGTTGTCAAACAGTGTGTCATAAATCTTTTTTGAGAAATACGTTGTGAACATTGTATACGCATTAATGGATTTAAATGTAAATATATACCTGAACAAAATAATATTATATCAAATGATGTATGTGTGTATTCTTAAGGTTCATTTCATGGCTGCTGATAATAAATTAATTATCACATTATCCATACTAATATTCTAAATGCGAAGTAACTCTGTTACGTTTTTACGCCAACGTCGCTGAACCAATATTAATGAATTTTGGTATAGAGATAGACGGAAGTTGGACATAGGCTACTTTTTGTCACAAAATTAAATCTTGTAAGGGGTGAAATAGGGGATGAAAGTTTGTATGGAGAACCAAGAACACTATGAAAATGAGTAAAGTACAGTAGGCTACTTTAACTACTTATTCTGCGCAGACAACGTCCCGGACACCATCTACTATTGCTTAAAAAAATTTTGCGAACATTATGTTTCTAGAAGATATAAAGCAAGTCTAATTAAAAACAATATTTATAAATTTTGTCATTAGGTTTTTGTTTCTTTGCAGTGGGAAAAACAGAAACCTATGTAAAACGCTGTGTTGCCACAAAACTCCAGTCAGCTGAGAAACTGATGTACGTCTGTAAGAACCAGCTTGGCATTGAGAAGGAGTATGAACAAAAGACCTTGCCTGATGGGAAGCTCAGCGTTGATGGATTTCTCTGCGTTTATGATGTCAGTCTGGTGCCGGGGAGAAGCTGGGAGAAACAGGTATGTGTGAACAAAGATTTTAATTTGCAAGTTAATGAAGATTGATCTGCAAATATGTGAACGCATGTCGTGTAATGCATAAATGAAATTATATTACACACATCAAACGTGTCTAGGCATCAAGGTACTTTTAAGCCGACTTCAAAAAAGGAGGAGGTTCTCAATCCGATTGAATGTTTTTTTTGTATGTGTGTTACGTGATAACTCCGGAATTTGTGAACCGATTTTGAGGATTTTTTTATTTTTTGGAAAGAGGGTACTTCAGTAGTGGTCCCATTTGAAGAAAATATTCCACCTCTAATGGAGACAAATTAGAGGATGAATCCGATTTCGCGCGCTTTCCGGTAACCGATTTCAATAAAACTAAGCAAATAGATGTAATTCCACGAACTTTTGAGGTCCTATTAAAATTAAATAAAAATATCTATTTATATTTATTAAAATATTAAATTGATAAAAAAAAATAACATTTCGGCGGTTTAGGGCCACAATAAGAAATGACTACTCTCAAATAGACCATTTCTTGAATTTACCATTTCTTGAATTGGCCACTTGTTGAATTGACCACTTCTTGAAATGACCACTTTATATTTTAATTATAATTTTTTTGCTATTTTTAGACCTTTGCGCCAATTTAGGACCATGCCCAGACATTTATCTCAACTAGAAATGAAAATGAAATGTTTGAAATGTTTTATTTGCCTGTTTTTGTCAAATGGTTGCGAAATCCAGTTACGATGGACGGAGGGACGTTACCCTCCAGGGCGATAATAAGCAATGTCTACTGTATATACTTAAAGGTCCATCGTCAAACTTGTGGTAATGTTCCTTATCTTAAGCCGCAACATATTGAATCGTAAAAGTGGTCAATACTTGCGTGGTAGCCATTTCAAGAAGTGTTCTTTTTTAGATGTAGCATTTAAAGAAATGATAATTTCAAGTAGTAGTCATTTGTAGAAGTGGTTATTTGAAGATATTGTCATTTCTCTTTGTGGTCCTAAACAGCAGAAAGGAAAAATAAATTAATTGAAAAAAATGGTTATCACTAATTACAGGTTTCTTACCACGGTATGACTTTATTTTGTATTCCCGATATTTTGGGAACGGTTACACGTTCCATGGTCACGCGTTGATTGGCCAGCGGCAGAAGACAGCTTTAAGAACAGACATATCTGTTTACCCTCTTTCGCTGTCGACGACTACCCTCATCTCGATTACTTGTGGTGTTACCATTGTCACTCACTTTTTTCCGACAAACCATACTCATTATATCCACACGTGAAACTGAAGTCTTAACTATTTTTGTTTTTATTCTTGTAAGCACTAACAACCGGATTCCACGCACTAGATAGTTTAAATCCATCTTCACGGTCCATCATCACGCTGACCAGTCAACCCGTGACCAAGGAGAGTATAACCGTTCCAAAATATCGGGAAAATAAAAATAAATTATATCGTTGTAAGAAACCTGTAATTAGTGATAATTATTTAGTGAATAACCACGAAAGCCTTAAAATATATAATTTAAAAAAATCAGAATTTTAGTAATTTCAAAAACGTGCTTTGATCCTTAGACATTTTTGATGAGTTTACATATATACGATAGTTGTCACGCGGGCCTTACGTAATACTTAGTTACTTACGGTCCACATAAATTTTATAGTAAAAATAATGGAGGAGGTACAGGAAGGGAAAAGAACAGGTAAAGACGTAAAGGCTGTGGCAAACAAAATAATGATACAAACACAGATACAATCATATAAAAACACTCCCTACTTAAATTACATACAAAACATGTTAAAAAAGAATTTGCTCCAAATGGGCCCGTATTTTCAATAAATATTATGCTTTACAAGTACTTAGGTTACATGATTATCAATGGCATAAATGAAAGCACGGAAGTCGAGGACACAGTCAACATATAGGGAATCCCTGTGTCGCGGGTGCCATGGACACACGTGTAGACCACAAACCTCAAATTACACCCAAACTCACGAGAGAAATAAATGTAGGCCATACAAATATTTCTGCCGGCCCGGCAATATTTCGGCCGGCGAGCACGTGTGTAAAAATTTCAAAAGTAATTTGCCAGGATCCATAGGAAAGGGTGATACAAAGGTGGAATGACGTAGGAGGAGGTCGCATCGTCACAGAGTAGGAAGTTTACGTCATCCAGTTTCGGAACTGGCCCTGTACGCACGAATGAAGCTTCGACATTGTTTTCTAATTTGGTCGAGTATTATTTATTTGACAGTAACTGTTTCGGAAGGATGTCCGACGTGGACGTAGAACGAGTGTAAACCCCCGGATAAGAAGATATCGGAATAAGCGTGTCAGTCAGGAATCAGAAGCAGATCTTTTTAAATTTTGACTGAATTGAAATAAAAAAAATTTAATATTATTTCAATAAAATTTAAAATACAGTGAATAACGACATCTCTAGCCGGGGCTGGTAGCTGTAAATGGATAAACGGATGACGCTACTAAGTCGTTGAAAAAATCAAATACAAAGACAACAACAAGCACATAGAAAAATTCGTGAGGTCCACTGGTTCGTTCCGTTGCTTAGTTGGTATAGCGTCTGCCACGGTATGCTAGAAGACGTCGATTCGAATCCGGCCGGATCGAAGGAATTTTTTCTGAGTGTTCGAACTTTGTATTAATCATTATAAGAAACTAGTGGAGTAATTTCACATAAAATATTTTTTTTTAAACTTTTTTATATGTTTTATAGTAATTCATAATAACTCATTGACCCATGAAACTGCTATAATGTATATAACGGAATCTGCGTTTATTATGATATATCACAGAGAGTGTGTGATGGAATTGAATGATTTAAATACCGCCTTCCCCATTCTGCTATCGTAAGACTAGACGAAAGATGGGGTTCCACGCCTATGTTGTGGATATTCTAAAGAGTCGCACCAAGCGCTTCTACATTTGTCTGGCGTGCGGCAAAGTAGTGGCATTCGCTGCCTGCATGACTTGTTTCCCGAACGCTATTACTTGGACCTTTTCAAGGCGAGAGTGAATAGGCATTATTTAAGTGTGCATGGTACATCGTCGATCTCATTTCTCGTCGAGCTCATTGTCGCTTTCCATAAGGAATATTAGCTGAAATAGCACTACTCTTTCACAGAACGACACCTTAGCAGCAATTCTCCAAAACATCCTGAAGCTCAAGAAACCAGTGGTGTTGGTAACATCAAAGAACGACGAGGCGTGTGAACAGGGAGTTAGAGAGGCTGAACGGCTGGTGCAGAGGAAGGAGTTCAAAGGGTGCATCCCGATTGTTGAGACGTCCAGCCATGATAATGTCAATGTGGAACAGGCGTTCTGCTTGCTTGCGCAGATGGTTGATAAAACGAAAGCCAGAATTAAGGTATGTATAGACATTACTTTGTTGCAGTACCGCTCAGAGCTTTAAATTGCAAAGATCTGAGGGGCACTGCCACTGCGCTTGTCGTCCTGCGACTTAACTGCAAAAAAATTGTGAAACGAAATGTGTTTAATATCGATTTTTTTTCAATAACGGTAGAGTGAGGCTTACACTAAGTCAATGTTAAAAGATGTTAATGTGGTTGCTACCTTGTATCAAATTCTTATTTATTTAAATATACACGTTACTGTTTTATATTCTGACATTTTTATTTCCCCTAAATAGCCGGTGTATGTAGAAGTAGACCATACATTTTTATAAATAATGACATTACTTGTCTTTACAGGTTGCCAACTACGCAGAGGCGTTGCGAATAAGGAGAGAGACACTAGACTTTGTCACTGAGGCGTTCACGCAGCTCATTAGAATACACGTTCTGGACCACAAGTAAGTTAAATAATAATAATGTGTATTTGTAACAGAATTCATCTTATCGAACACTGTAAGATGTTGTCGATTTTTCCTGCAGTTGTAAAATAAGATTTTTGTGGTAAAGGACATATACCATTCCTTGTCATTTATTGGTGTTTTACCACACTTATTAATGCAGAATCAGCTTGAGCTGGTCAGGAAAAGCTTTATGTCCAAGAGCGAAAAGACGTTGTGTGCTACGCTTCTGCTCGGACCGTCGACCCGACGCGTTTGTTATCATAAGCAGGGTTCGAAATTATCAGCATATGAATTTTTTTTAAATTATCAAGACATTAATTTTCTTCGAAATTATCAAGGGATTAATTTTCTTCGAAATTAACAAGATATTAATTTTCTTCGAAATTATCAGGATATTTTTTTTTTCGAAATTACAAAGGTATTAATTTTCTTGGAAATTATCAAGATATTAATTTTCTTCGAAATTATCAAGATATTTATTTTTTCGAAATTATCAAGATATTGATTTTGTTCGAAATTAATAAGACATTTAATTTCTTCGAATTTATCAAGATATTTATTTTCTTCAAAATTATCACGGTATTTATTTTGTTTGACAAGTGAAAACGAAGAAAAATCTTGGGAAATACGATTTGGTTTGTGACTTGTTTTTGAAATTGACATTTGACACGTTGTTTGTTTCGATACGTCTCTGATAAAAACACATGGCACAACATTGCTAGCGGTAGCATTTTCTTGTTCCAATTAATTTTATAAATGTCAATATAATTATCAAGGATATCGTGATAATTAAGGTGATAATCATCATGATAATAAGAACCCTGCATCCCAAGAGTGCTTGTCCAACAGCTATTGTAAGCATCTGCGTTTGAATGTCCGTAACTATAGAGACATTACTCGTCTTACAAGAGGAGGTGGGTCATTCCATATTTTAGATGAGGCATATTTGAAACAACCGCGGGCGAGAGCCTGTGGCGTGATCGGCTTCTTAATCATGAGACCCTTCTAATATTTTAAAGCTTATTTTAAACATACTATTCTGGCACTATGATAGATAAGCGGCGCGACCTAATCCATTATTTATTTTCTTCAGAGAGATGTGGTCGTCAGCCAGCAAGAGATTGTGTCATTATCCTGAATGGGTCAAATTTGTGCAGCAATTTGGGAACGATGGCACTCAAGTAAGTAATAATGTTTAAAATTTACATCTTAATGCTTTTAACTAAACGTTTTTTGACTTATTTGAGACATTATTTATTAAAAACACAATGTAAAATTACAGTAACAACCAAAAGGCTTACATGCTAATTTCTTATAATACACACATATTTACATAAAATGACTTTGCTAATGCTGTCACAAAAGATGTCAGCATTCTGAACCTTAGCGACTAGACAGTTAAGCAACGTGAGACTACGTTTCGTGGGCGCGTTGTCAGCCCGGCAAGTGTGTCGCACGGGGGGCGCAAACAATTGATGTCGGCGTCGGCCCGTGCAGACGTACCTGTTTGGCACAAACAGACCGAAGTTGTTCAGTGTTCCGGGATTGTCCACCTTACCTCGCAGGAGAAATACCTAATGGAGTACGGTTCGAACTTTACGTCTTACTTCCAAGGTGTCAAGACCGACCATTCCATTCCATTTGTTTTCATAAACTATGATGAATATTCAGGGTGAAGTTAGGATTACGTAGAATACTCACTAATACATAGTTATTATGATCAAACAACACAAAGTAAATGTCCTTCGATCGGAATGGACCAGCTTCTGTTACCAAACAACAGACCGAGCTCAGTTGGTAAGAGTGGTGGCCCCGGTGTGGCAGCAAAAGCTGATTCCAATCCAGTAAAATTGAAGGAATTTTGTTCGATCTTTATGTCTAAAAAAAATAGTGTACCATCACTATTTTTCTAGTGCTATAAGAATAGAACCCCTGCCTTGACTTATGAGGGTCCACGATAAAGTTTAATTTCGTCTATAGTAAGTATTACATTATTACTTTTATTTTGTTATTTCATAGGTGGTATTCCGGCGTCACATTAGAAGGCTTAAAGAAGAACGATCAGCTAAGAAACTTCGTAAGCAACTCGCAAAACTGCCGCAGGTGTTGTCTCGAATGCAGCTGCCCACTGATGGGCTTACCGAGGCGTAAGTATCTTATCGACACATATAAATAAAATTACTGTGATTTTAGTGTTAATCCAAATATTTCAAAGGATATGCTATTTACGCAATATGCGTTATACACTCCCGGACACAATACGAGGCACCTTGCATTTTTATCCTTAAAGGACTAGAATAAAAAATATAGTTAGCATGGAAGAAACAGGCTTCTCTGGTTTTTTAAATTAAAATTTTCAATAAGGACTTAAGGACTTTGGAACTGGTATACCAGTTCCAAAGTTGCATAATAGTTCTTGATCAATCAAGCCTTGTTTAAGCTAAGGGCATTTAATATTGAAAATGCAAGGTGGCTCGAATTATGTGTCCGGGAGTATATAAAGATGATGTAGTGATATCTGATTATTGTCACTGAAGCTATGAAAATCCTTTATGTACGCTAAAAGTTTAACACTTAAATATTTGACCGTCTCGTACAACATCGAAGTGAGTAAAGAAAAATGCCATACAGCCAAGTAGTTTACTCGTTTTTTCAGCGCAATGTTTTTTTATTATCTAATTTTTTAAAAAGGTTTACAGTTCATAAAAAGGTCTATATATTAAGAAAGAAATTTAAACTGTTACTAAAAGCCAAACAAAAGTTAAAGAACAATGGCGAAGTTATTGTTAAAAGAATTCTTTGGCGAATTTAAACGTCATAATAATTACAAGTTTGAATAAAATAACTTCATTACATTTTTCAAACTATACAAATGGCCTGTCTAAGTCTGGAAATTAAATTACTCTCAAATGACTAATGACTAATTTATTTAATAATGTTTTTTATTGCATTTTAGTGACTGGCCCGTGGTAGTCCGTCAGCTACGAGCGCACCGAGATTTCTCCGTGTACTTCAGCGCAGGCCGCGAAGGACGCGCTCCGGACAGCGGCTCCGAGTCCGGTTCTGAACTCGACAGCCCTCTGTCCCACGATACCACGCTACGAGTCGGAGAGAGGGCTAATCGATACCAGGTACATTGGCTGATTAGGTCGCGTGCTCGAAGTTAAGGCGAGGTCAGGACGCTAAGTACTTGCCCGATAAGAATAAACTAATTCTACGTCATCAACCCTTTACACGTTTCAGTGGGCACGAGTCCCCTTTGAGAACAGGGTTTAAGTCATAGTCCCAATGCGGGACACGTCTCACACGTTTTTCAGGGGTTGTGAAACTTCAATTGAGAAGCAAACGTTTTTCCACTAGGTTACCAACGCTTTAAATAAATATAACAATAATGAAACCAATTATTTTTCTGATTTAAATCGCGTATATTTGTTTTTGAAACAAAACGTTTCGGGTTTTGTAGGGTACATACAAATCTGGCCAATGCGCCGTAAATGCGCCCCTTATATTAACATGTATTTAGTTGGATGCATGCAGCATGCGTGCAGCGCGCGTGCAGCACGCGAGGGGTGCGCGCTCAGCGCATGTGCAGCGCGTTGGCGGCGCATTCGCCAGATTTGTATGAAAGTGGAACAACATCTTTATTTTCTTCGCAGACCTTGGGGCAATCTCAGAAGATACCGTATGAGATATTGGAAACAAACGAAGCCGCGTCCGTTTTCAAGACATTCCTGCACGAATCTCAGGAGGAGCAAAGACATTATGAGTAAGAGACTTCTATTCAATAAAAATTTACGTTCATATAAAATAAAGATACAAAAATACAATAAAGTTCAAATTGTATTGACAGTTTTAAAGATAAGTACAAGTTGTCGACACCTAGAGATCTAGAATCCAAAAAAAAAACAGTTTGTCTAGGTCACACGAAGTAAATTAAAAAACTGCGTGCTTTTTACTGCCTAGGGATTACATAAAGCACTTTACGCCCGCTACGCAAGGCTATAATGACGGACTTTTAGAGCATGAGAAGTGAAAAGAAATTTTATACGCATTGATATTGTAATATGAATTCCGGGTTAGTTACGTCACGAAATGAGTATGTCCATATTAAGAAAATGTTCATACTTTTGGTAAATTAATTCTCCCAATTCCGATCACTGGTTGTAATGTATGAGTATGAAATAAATACAACAACCTGCCGTAGTTCTTGTTTATTGTGTCATTCTATTAGTCTACTAGTGCAATTATAACACGATAATAATAACACAGATGGTGCCAACAATTCAAGCGTCTGCTGGAAGAGACAGGCTACGTAACACCGGGGAAACAACTTTCCGAAGTCCGCGTACTGCTTATGGGAAGGGAATGCTACGAAGCTTTAAGCGAGGATCAGCAACAACGAGTCTACGATCAGCATCAGAGGCAGATACAACGTCGCGCTAAGCATAATTTCCAGGTGAATTTTATTAGTGTCATACAAAGTCATACAAACGTAGACCATACAAATCTAGAAAACTCGGACCCATTTTGGATGTCGCTTGTGCACTAAGTCCGATAAAATACGAATATCGCTTGTACACTTACAGATAAAATGATCTTTGAACTTTTGAGGTCGGTTTTCTTAGTACTCTCGTCCTAAAATTATGTCAGCACGATTCAGCTCGATGGAGCCAACTTTCAAGCGTCACATCTGCTTTTCCCTGACTGACCCCTTTCACATCACGATTAGTATTAAAATTTATATTCTGTATTTCTCTTATTGCAGGAGCTTCTTCTAGAGCACGCGGACCTATTCTACCACTTCAAAAGCATATCCCCAACGGGCACAATAACGCAGGAAGATATAAAAGAGATTACAGACGTTCTCCAAGATGATTTTCGTTATAAAATGCTCGATCGCATGGAGCAAGATCGGAAGTTAATGTTGTTCCAACATTTGGGATTCGTGCATTGTCCCATGAGAGAACATTGTCCCGCTGGTGCCAATTGTTTGGATGGAACTTTGCCTGTTATTCTTAATACCAAAGTTGGGTAAGTTTTTCATGTATCACATACATAGAATAAGAGACTGTATAATATACTTCCTCTCACCAACGGTTTGCATTGTAGGCATTGGATGAGGAGCGCTCGGGTTCGATTCCCGTTAGGACCAATTTGGGAAATAAACTTTTTCAAACTTGTTCTGGCCTATGTGGTCTGGGAAGTGCCCCAGAGTGAATTCCGTTGCTCTGGAACTCCATAGTACTGGGAATTCTCTAGTTTGAGACCAGGCAATTGGTGTGGTTGTGTGACTCATTATTATTTTATTATACTAAAAAATAAGTTTAGAGAGATCTAAAGATAAATTTCGTATACTCATAAGAGAATGAGATAAATAGAGTAGAAGAGATAATAGGATGGCTGAGTAGTGTAAGTTCTAATTTTGTTTTGAAAGCTTGAACAAAGAGCGTACAGTAGAGTTAGCACGACAGGGCGCGACTCTTATGTGAGAATATCAGTATTTTATTATTACTGCCCGCGTAACGAAAAAAGTTACAACTATGCTTACTTTATACAGTAGTTGTGCCTTTTTTCGTTCTGAGTGCAGAGTAAGTTCATGCAGTTAATGCGTGAAGTCGTTATCCGAGACCTCGACTACATGGAGTTGATAACGACTTCGCCCATTAACTGCATGCAGTCGAAACCGACATGCAGCCGAGATCGACTGCATACAGTTAATGCGTGAAGTCGTTATCAACTTCGTGCAGTCGAGGTCTCGGTTGCATGAAGTTGATTACGACTTCACGCATTAACTGCAAACATGCATTTTATCTGTTAGCAGCCTAAGAGATTCAAAAACGTAGCTTATTTAGCTTCGTCTGGTAGTATGTGTAAGATTTTAATAAATTTTTAACGTATTATATTTGTGTTGGATAGTTCTTTAACTTCGACTGGAGAGTCCCAGTGCCATGCTGGCCCGCCGGCAGCGCCGTGGGCGCTAACGACGGATTCCAATCAAATTAACATTATCATTTTAGGGGTAAGTACGAGTAACTGTCGTTTTTTCGATTAATTATAAAAACATTTTAATACTTTATTGGTATGTTGTCTCATGTTATTCTTTGACAGTGCAAAGAACAGTATTGTATTTAATGACGCATTAAGTTAAAAATAAACTTTCGACTCACTGTGTTATTATCATTATTAGTATTATTATTTTTTTGTATGTAGATATTTCATTTATTTTTATTTGTTTTTTTTTGTATGAAACTGAAAAATGCGTAGTTATTGTCGACTCAAGGCTTAGCCGATTAAGTAATATTTACTAATAAACGTCTTTTTTTGTGTTATGCGCTTTAGGTGGAAGGAATAGCAGGTGAATTCGGCAAGCGCTTACTAGCGGGATGTGACGCGGACAAGCGCATTAGCATCCAGGGCCAGTCGTGGCGCGTCGAGCAGCGCGTGCGCACTGATGATTTCAGCACTGAAACCACTGCCATTGACGATTTCGCTCCTAATGGTACCTATCTATGTAATATTATTGACTTACTTCAAAAAGTATTAATTTTATTGATGGAAATGAATCTATTTTTTCGGATTTAGATCTGGGCTCTTTACAGGGCCCACGGTCACGGTTGACTGACCATGAGATCCGTAAATAGCCTGAACGGTTGTTTAGTTTTTCACCTACTCGACCTAATAGCTTAATATTGTTGTTGTTTTTAAAGGGTATTTCTGCGTTTATCAAGACCAAGAGTCATTCGAGTACATCAGAGGGTGCGCCGAGAAGACGTTGTTGTCCAGTCTTGAGCAAGACGACAAACTGCCTTTTCAAGTATGTATGACATGAACATTTTATTTGTTTGTCTGTATTACCATAGTGTAATAATAGCGAGTAGAGCAACTCCCGTCTTTTAGGATGGTACCACACCAATTGATAGATAGTCGATTACCACACCAATCGATAGATAGTCGATCGATCGACGTCGATCGGTTGGTGTGTAACAATTATCGGTCGACGAACACCGATCGACAAAACAATTCTTCGACTGTCGATCAATGTTGGATCCATAGTCGCGGTCGATCGACAGTCGATTTATTAATTCAATGCAGTGGGCTCTCCCCAGTAGCTTTTAAAATGTATACAGAAGTAGATGTGTTGTTGGCCAGTACGACCTTATTACTCCTACTCTTATTACGGAGGCGATAAGATTTTGGCACATCTCATTTAACCATCGATCGGTAGTGTAGTAACAACTGTCGATCGATGTTGACTCGTCTCATTCGACCACCGACCCACTATCGATCGATTGGTGTGGTAACACCCTTAAGCGCGTAAATTCCAACACTTCACTCAAAGCGTAGGGTTGTTACATTATCATTTTAGTTGTACTTACAGGTTATAAACATCATATTTCATCTCAATATTCTCAAGCTTTACTGAAATAACCTTTGGTACTTAAGTATGAATATATTTATACCAGCGTCGTGATTGGTGTCTCTATTACGAAGTACGATTAGGAAATAGAAATGAAATGTTGAACAATTCTGTATTTGATGCATTCTTGTTCAAACAACCACAAACATAACAATAAACACGTCTACTATTTTATATTATTTTTTATATGTCGAGCGTCTGGATCAATTCTATAATGAATGGCCGACCCGTGCTAAGCAATGTGAGTGCGCGAGATTATGCGAAGATGTGCGTCCGTACACTGCGCGCAGCGGGCGTGCACACATACAAGCCACGCTGCCACGTTTCTTTGGAATTACCATACTTGTCTTATTGTAATAATATGCTATTACTATACATAGATTTTTTTATTTATCATCAATACATATTATGGATACAGAGTGAATTTATATAGCTAGTGATCTTAAACATTTTTCTAACTATACGGTATTAAACAAAAAAGAATTGACCGATCTGAATTTAAATTCGTTCGCAAAATTTAGAAAGAGACAGCAGTACTGCCGTCTGCTAACTAAAACGCGACAAAAATGTGACAAAATAATTTAAAAAAAAAACCATAACCCAGTTTTAGAAGCAATATTCTGAAATATCATTAAACAATTTCAATAAATTATTTAATGCTATTTCAGTCAGTTCCGATAAGTCGAACACGTTAACTAATTATAACTATTTTTAAAAGAGAATTTTGTGGACTATTTTTTGCTATTTAAAAAGCGTTTTAGTTAGTGGACGACAGAATAGTGGTTTGCGACGTCACATCCTAATGGCGCAAATAGAAGGTACATAATACCTCGTTGGATTGTTGAATATGCAGATTTATTCTCACCTTGTTTATGTGAGTTGATTGTAGCACTACAAAAAATTGATTATGCACACCAATGACTGGACAAAATTTTACAAGTTATTGTTTCCTAAAGAATTCATACGGTTTCTTATTTCACAGGGTTTGCCTTTGGTTGTGATGTTCGTTCAAGATGAAGGTATGGACAAGAAGGAGATCACGAGACTGCAAGAGGATGGCCAGAATCTTGCCGACAAGTAAGTCCATACCTCTTTTTATTATTAACATTTTTATAGCAGTTTTTAGTTACTTAAATTTTATTTTATGCTCTAAGTTTCAAATCATCTATTATTACTCCAAGGGCTGCGGGTAGCAACCCTTAATATTTGTAGATGTAAGTCAGTTATGAAAACTTGCATGCGTTCTGTATTCTTTCTGAATTATAGTCTGTTTCAATCCATTATATATGAAAAAGGAAACAAAACGGTTTGGTTAAAATTGTAAAGCAATTACTCAATAAATCGAATATGTAACTCTTTCACGTATATTTGTCATCGTTTTTTCCAATAATATTAATTTGAATAATATTGTAAAATCGTCTTTGAGAAATGGTAGTCGCAAAATGAGGTTATGTATGAATAATCTATGGTTATATAGTGATGTACAGAAAAAAACATTCGGTTCATTCAATTAAAGTTTTCGCTAATCGATTAGTAAATCGAAAATTTCAATCGCAATCGAACGAGTATGTAAGTGTAAAGATTTGAAAGAGGATTTCAAATTAAGATTTCGGCAATTTTAAATATTCTTTTAAGGGTTGTAAGGAAAGCCGCTAGTATAGTTCAATTAAACAAATCGATTCATTCAATTAATAAATAGACTTGTAGTTGGCAGTAAAATGGGCCATCACTAAACCGTCTATGGTCGGGTCAGTGACTTGGTTTGTTTACTTTTTGTTTCAAATGGATTGAAGCGAAGTATACATCTGAAGTGATACATACAGTAAGCGGAGTCAAAAGAACAGCCAGTGAAAGGCTACAAAGGAGACTCCCTAAAACACCATAATAAAATATTCCTAAAAATAAATTTGCGGTCGTATTAATTCAAACTATTGTTTTCAGCTTACACTGCTCTTACATGGAAGCGACAATCAATGAGTTAGGCACAGAAGCTTTAACCGCGGATGCGATACAGGAGCTGATCAGAGCAAACCGTGACAAAGCCAGTTACGCGCACTTGTATAGAGATCTTATTGTGTGCTTCGACTCTGATATACGGTGAGTACGGTGTCTCAATTAAATTGTAAGTTGATATGGTGCCTATGCATGAGTACTCTGTGTTCTTATGTATTGATTTATGATATGGACAACAAAACAGATAAAAATCAAATTACATTGATAGGGAAATATGATATTTTAAAATTCTGTACCAAATTACTACTAATTTGTTCGTTGACACATAATTGTAAAATAACAAGAAAGATCTACTGTTCGTAATTTGCTTATTGTTTACTAATTTACTTAGTACGCCAAGGGAATGGGTGAATACTATGTAAGTGCTAGGTGATTACTACTCCTTTAAATATTCTGGATATTGGATTAAAACTACCCAAACCAGGTTTTTTCATAGACATCTCGTTGTAATGCCTGATATATTGGCTTATCTAATACAAATTTGTTTTGATGGTTGAACGACAATTTTCAACTTTATGGTTCAATATTGTGGCAATAGATGGCGCCTTAAAAAAATCCATGAGGCTTTTAAATGTTCGGTGACTTGAAAATTTTCTAAACGCCATCTACTAAGAATGGTGAAAACAGAAATTAAAAATACCGTGTGCGCAACATTGCAATTCACCTGTACGGCTAACACGAGCGGGCGCGACTTGCGTGAGAGCGACATAAAGTGCGAGATACTGCTATTCTCGCATAGAAATCCCGCGCTTTATATCACTCTTGCGCGAGACGCGCCCTGTCGTGCTAGCCCTGATGATAGTAAGTTACGGAAAATAATTATGAATGTAAACTTATGTCTAAATAATCTTTCTCAGGATAATGGTGTGCATGTTCTGCGACGACCCGTTCTCCCCTGAGCGCGTATTGAGTCCTCTGCTGTCACATCGCGCCTGCTTCCTCACCGGCGACCGTTCCATTGTCATTGAGACCTTCCTCGGAGACTCCAAGAGGAAAGTTGAGGTGAACTTCTTCATAAAATTTCCGCAGTGTAGACATTACGAGCGTACACCATTATTTATGTATTAAGGAGTATTCTTCGCCATTTGACACATTTAACCTTTTGTGTTAGGGTGCGTACATCAGCGTCCTGATTTTGATACAAATAGGAATCGATCCGATCGGGTCGTCTCGAAATCAGATCGGTTTCTGAGCGAAAACATGAACCTGATTCCTACTATATCTTTCTAATTTGTGAGTTAAATCAACTATTGTTTCGATTTGAAACGACAAAAGTTTCCGATCGGCCAGTTGTGAATCGTAATTATGCGCCTCGAGTCGGAAAAGACGCAGTTTCCGATCGGGAGAGGGAATCAAAGTCAAGCTGCTGACTCTATCTATGCTTGCTTGCCTATAGAGGCGCAATTTACAGCTCGCAGCAGCGCATTCGTGACGTATTTGCCAGATTTGTACGTACATTTTTGAGTACTTGTATTTTTTTATAATCGTTGTCCAGATGTAAAAGGTTCGGACTTAGCGCTTTTAATCTTTGGCAAAGATGTTTAGGTCAGCTTTTGAGGTGGCTACCACGACGATAGTGGCTATCACTTGGAATTCTCTAGGTAGGGGTCTACTCACTTTGTACGTCCTACATTCTTCTGAAACAATTACTGTCAAATAATTGATACTCGACCATATTAATAGACAAAGCCAAATATGAAGCTTCATTTGCATCATGCGTCTTTTAATTTGCTTGAGTTCTTACTTATTTCACAGTAAGACGGATTGCGGACCGAGAACGAGAGTATAGGGGCCAATCTATTTGTGTGAATGCGACTGACATGTGTCGATGGGACTCACTTCAGACTGGCCAATTCGTCTCAATAATTATTGTATCTGTTTTAGATCCTTCCTTAGCTGTATTTTGGGATCCCGTTTGCCAGTTTTATGCTGTTGCACTCCTCAATGGAGTTCTTTCTATCTTTCGCAAACAATCACATTCAGCTAAAACACCCTTTTCCCTACTTACTTTTTAACCGACTTCAAAAACTTTGTTGGAAAGAGGGTACCTCCATAGTGGTCCTATTTTGAAGAAAATCATCCACCTCTGAGGGAGGCTGTTCACGCATGAAGATTCATTTTTATAAATAGCGCCTTTTTTTTTCACCGATTTTTATTATCTCTTGCGTCAAGTTCAATAAAACTTGGCAAATAGATGTAATTCCACGTACTTTGAGGTCGGTTTTTTTTAGTACTCTGTACTGAGATTACTAATTTATATGTATTTTTGTTTGGCAGGTCATCATAACAAGCTACCACGGAGCGAGTCAGTTCAGAGAAGAATTGATTCATGGTTTCATCCTGATCTATTCGGCGAAAAGAAAAGCCAGCTTGGCCACTTTAAAGTGAGTTTTTACAGTACTAATTTAGCTATATTAGCCGATTATGGATCTACATTTGTACAAATGACAATACTGCAGTCTGTCATATAAATTACGTTGTAATCTACAAAGAAGATTTATACTTTTGTATATGTAATTTAAAATCAATTATAAAGATCCAGAAAGTCTGTATTGCAGCTAAACCTGGTACAGGAAGACACGGAAAAAAGTAGTTTAATCGAAAACTAGTTCATATTTTATAATAAAGTGAAGGTTCTACTCCTTTGTTGGTAAAAACCGTGTTATAAGAGTATTTAGTAGAGGGTTTGATGCCTACAATGCCTAAGAAAATTATATTGATTTTGCAAATTAAAAAAGGAACAAAGTATTTAAAAGTGCAATAAAATAGTAATAAAATGTAAATGCCAATGGTGGTATTATGTGTGTATATGGATGGCTTTCTAGAATAGCGGTCTATTTCAAAAACATGGAATTAACCAAGATTATGGTTTAAAAAGTACCGGCTCTTATTCGCATTATAAATGCGAAAGTAACATCTGTCTATATCGTTTCCACGCTTAATTGCTGAACTAATGTTGATGAATTTTGGTATAGAGATAGATGGGACGTAGGAGAAGCATATGGCCTACTTTTTCAAAAATAAATCTTAAAGAGCGTGAAATAGGCGTTGAAAGTTTGTATGGAAAACCAATAAAACTGTAAAACAGTATAGTAAAGTAGACAGATAGATAGATATAATCTTTATTCATTGACACCATGAGAAATACATACACAGACGCATGATACAGACATTAACTTAGACGTAACACAGTAATAATTATATTCTACTAATATCTCTCTTGGAAGCCAGGGCAATGAAAAGGCGCTGACTCAGCATTAATGACGCGGCTGCCCGCGACGTTGGTATTCTCCCAGGACCTTATAGGACAGAGACGCCCTTTCGTAAAACCCAAAACAAAACTAATTTAATTCAATTCAATCCAATTTATTTATTATTATTATTTTTTTAAACTATTAGTAGGGTACTCGAAGTACTAGGCAACTAGGAAAGGTACTAGGAAGTAAGGTATTTTATGCAGACGAAGTTGCGGGCACCAGCTAGTTCATGATAAAGTAATTAATGTTTTTACTCGCGTGTGCCTAACGCGAGTAAAAAAATTAATTATTTTAGTTTGGATGACTATTCTAGAAAAGCAACTACATGAATTATGCGTGCGTGTGTGCAAGTGTCTATTGCATTTAGCTTCATTGACATCTTGTCTTTTTTCCAGTGCTTTCTCAATGAACATTCCCAACTTACCGATTCAAATGGTAGCCGTAACAGACGGCGGTGGCTCGGCAGCTAGTGCGTTCTTCGGCACAGATTTAGGCCACGCGCTCATCACTGAAGGCAACGCCACGGCCGACAGGCTGGGAGCGCATTTCACTACTTATACTTCAAGCGGAGAAAATAAGTGTGAGTAGATTATGTTTATTCATCTATACAGACCACGAGGTCGTAGACTAGCGAAATAGAAGGACCGCATCTTAAAAAGAGATTTGCCGTTATCCTGCGATAGACGCTTAATACTCAGGGGCAAAACAATTCTATGAAGAGGGACTTGATCTTTAACATGGAGAGAACGACAGGGGATACAAATTGTACAAATGTCTGGCCATATTCCAGCAGGAAATAAACATGTTTATAAAAATATATTCTATATTGCAGGACACGTTTTGGTCAACGTATATAAATGTCCGATTGAAAATCATTTCACTATTACAACCTGTATATATAATAAATATAAGAAGTACTCGTATTTTTCTAACGCCCTGGGCTAAGTGACAATAGGTGGAGATTCCACATGACTAGAACAGTTTCGTACAGTTTCTACTTTATACACATTTCTTAAGTATAGTTAGGTTAAGACTAATAAGAGTTCGTCCAGTAGCAGTAGAACTCGTTGTGTAAGAGTTCGTCCATGGAAGTACTGCCAGCTTACCTATTTCTGCCGCCATGCAGTAATGTGACCATTACTGGGTCCTGATTTCGAAGGGTAGGGGTGCTGGTGAAATTACAGGCACATGGGACTTGTCAGCTTTGCGATTTAAATCTCTGAGTGGTACTGCAACTGTTATGGACAGGCGTGTCACTAGATGCACGACATGGTCGTCTCGTCACTTAGTATTACAAAAAAAAAGAAATAATGGCAAAACCATCTTTTTTTCATTTGATAATAAAATATAATCTGTACGTGATGATAGATGATCTCTATGCAGTCTTTTAATGAGGCTATTTTTAATGAGTATTCACAGTAAGAATTAAGAGCTATGCACACGGTGTATTTTAGTCGTCGGCGTGTAATGTACTCTAAAATTTACAATACAAATCCTCGCAGTCACTAGCGAACAATAACTCCAGGTAGGGTACAGTAGGAATCAAGCTTGTTTTTTATCGGATAAATTTTGACTGGCTGTTAAAAACTGTCAATGTTTATTATATGTTACATTCGGTCGTTAATTTTCGATTCGCAGCGGCGTTCTACACACCGTTCTTCAAGGAGGTATGGGAGCGCAAAGGCGAGATCGAGCGTGCCTTCCGCATGGAGCAGCCGCACAACCTTCCTGATGTCGCCACCGCCAGACCTACGCCACCCCCTAGGAATCACTCTTATCATCTTAACCACAAGTAAGTTTCTGTAGCTATTATTGAAATGTACAGCCTAATTGTTATTGGAAAACTTTTATACCTAAGTCGCAAGTTTAATATCATATATTATTCAAATGTGCATGTATACGAAAGGGCAAAAAGGTTTTTAGTTTATTTAACATCATTTACTAATGACCAGTGGTCGTAATAGGGTGTTCCACATGAGTAGATAAATGTTTACTTAAGGATACCAAGAGTGACATAGAGTTGTTAAACCCATCAAACGAATTAGTAGCAGTAGAGCTCCTTGTGAAAGGGTTCGTCCAGGGTAGTTCTGCCACCTTACCTATTTCTGCCGCCAAGCAGTAATGTCAGCATTACTGCGTTCCGGTTTTAGAGGGTGTTGGGTGCTGGTGAAATTACAGGCACATGGGACTTGTCAAATTATGTCTCAGGGTGACGGGCGCAGTGGCAGTGCCCCTCAGATCTTGCGAGTTAAAGCTCTGAGTGGCACTGCAACTGTTATGGACAGGCGTGTAGCTTACCATGACGACTCATTCGTCCCGTTACTAGATATTATAAAATAAAATAATAAAATGAATAAAAGAGATCGACTGATTTGGAATGCCCTATTCCGAGCATTGCTTATGATTTACTAATACTTTGTGTACAGAATGGAGCATAAACTCACCAACTCGCTCGACCTCCTCATCGGGCCGGATTCACGGGCCGATATCGATTCGGAATACAGCGACACCTTGAATAACTCCAAAAATAGAGGTTTTTTGAAAGGTACTTGTGTTAATTTTTATATTTATAGACCTTTTTAGTAGCATGCATATGGGTTTTACTAATTTACTTGATAAACGTGTTAAGTAAGATTACGCCAATGGATACACCAATAGATAATAAAAAAATTTCGCCTTGTCTCAACGCAATCATTAAGTGAAATATTTAAACATTATGTGATTGATGCGTATAAATAAATGGATACTTTTCATCGGATTGTCCTTACAAAGTTTTCCTTTGACGGCTTTTGATGAAGGTTCATTTATGTAGACGAGATAAACCGCTTACAAAACTTATATTGTGAATAGTAAAAAAAAATTACAGTCAGGTATAAAATGTAACACAAAAATAAGGAGCGCGTTGAATGGTGGCTGTGTGCTATGCTGTGCTGTTATGCGTGTGAGCGCACTTGAACGACGGCACACCCCGGACACTCCATACAATGGTCGAAAATTATTTACCTACTACTACTACATACAGCAAGGCGCTATCTGCACACGCGCAAATGTGTGCGTGAAGTGGCTGGGTTGCACATCACTTGCCCGTGCTATTTATTACGTTACGTGGTCAGAGCGGCAATCTGTTATCTACAATTCAATTATAGAATCCTAATAATTACACATGTTCATTCCGTATTTATATCGATATAATATTATATTTTTCATTAATTCACTAACTGGAATAGTATTGGAGATTTATTTTAAAAATTAAAAGCACTTAAAATGTTATATTTTGGACAGGTACCTTTAGATAAGGTAATGAAAGTATTTGAAATTGCGTGTACAAGTTTATCATTACCTAGTTAATAATTAGGTATATTTCACTACGTAATATTTTATCGGCGACACAAATTGAAAATTCGAAAACCCTTCTCTAGCTCACGAAGTTATGGCGTCTTATTATGTTGATACAATAAATCTGTATTATATATCTGTATTAAAGAAAATAATAACTGAATGAATAGCAGACGTAAGTTTTTTTACTTACTTCGTTTCATCTTTCAAAAAACGAAAGAAACCCTCTCTTTGTCCCGTTTAGATGATTATAAACAGGCGTACATAGCACAATTCACGACCATTATAAATAGTAACGTAAAATAATGTTATATATTAACGTACAAATTTTGTAATGAAAAAATGAAAACTATATTCAAATATCAAAGCCGTCTTAGAGCGAAAACGGCTCGCCGACAGCCTTGTTCTAGTTCAGTCAATGTGACCGCCAATGTGCGGGGCGTGGTGCGGTATATAAAGCTAGGGAAGGGCGGAGAGTGTCCGTTCTCATTACTTATTTGTTCTCTGACGACCGTTGAGTGCCCGCTTCGAACTACGTAGTTCAAGCAATGTGCCAATAGATGGTGCTCAAATAAGTCTATAGAATGGTTTAGATCTATATGTCCATGGCGAGAACAAAAATTACGAAAACTAAACAATACAATGTTGATAATGGAAAGAAAAATAAACATAGACTGTCCTTTATCTCATAGTCTGTCTAATGTGTGCAGTAAGACTGAAAGCGTTTCGCCGTCACATTACCCAATGGGATTTCCCCCCACCGTGTATAGATACACCCACCTATTGTTAATATACCTTTACAGTTTATTTCAAGTTCGTTTTATTTTTAGGATTTAGTGTGTATCCCCCGCCGAGTACCCCACCAGAGCCGGCGCCACCCGATCACAGAATGCACGATTTGTCACGTAAGTCTCTTTGTTGTTTACCAGCCGTTAATCAGGATTTCATACGCGTGATTCTCTGTTTAGTATCTAGTTAGTAATTTACGATATGGGCAGGATTCAAACTATCATATGGTCGGGATTTAAACTATAATTCCTCCGAATGTCACCAAATTCGTAAAGCTGTAATGTGATTAAGATAATAACAAAGCATCCATGTTTTCTTGAAATAGGTAGCGAGATTGTTTGATCGATATCCTAGCAAAAATTAAGTGGCATAAATAAAGAAATAAAATGACTAGAGACATTTAATTATTAGGACAGTTCAATTTTCACTGCAGTGGTATTACGAATTTTAACTAATGAATTCAAATACCTTATATATTCATTAGATAAACTGTAGAAAACAATTTCCGGCATACTAGCAAAAGTGCTCAACTTTATGTGACTTTATTAATACAACTTGTACAATTTAAAAAAAAGTTATCCTAAGAAAAGTTATGTAATTGCTTCTATAAACATTCCATATTATTTAAACGAACATCGAACTACGAAATGCACTACATGGACATGCGGTCTTGGGGACTATCCTCTTAATACTTACGTCGTCATAATCGTCAACTCATTACACGACAAGGAGGTCCACGGCCCAATGCAGGTTGGCGATTTCATGCTTCCAGGGGTTGTGAACCTTCTTCAACATATAAATATTCCTTATTGCACGCAAAGTGATATTACAATTACCCTTGTAAAAAATTTCTACTTTAGTTTCAATACCTGTAGCATTCGACAAAAGTTTGAAAAATGATTTTATTATATTTTATTGTTACAAATTTAGTTTACAATAAAATAATGTTGTAACGCAGCGGATCTCAACTGCTCCGAGGATTCTCTCAGCACGCACGAGTCAGGTGATTGCATGACCAACGATTTTGTACTTTATTGCACACAGTGGACGGTGGACGAGTTTTGTGTGTAGATAGAAATGTCATGCCTCTTAGAAATGTCGTCTTTTAGAAATTTTGTTTCAAAATTTTTATTTGGAATTTAAGTATTTATTTTTATAAATGGAATGCATATTTTGGTGTGTATGTTTTATTAATATTTTTTTGCATGATTTTTGTTGTGGGGTACTTTAAGAAATGATTTGTTATTTTTGTAGAAACTAGCCTACACAATATTATATGCCTATTCTTGACATGACGTCATCGTAATATTTTTTTAATGTTTGTTTTTGATGGAATGTTTTATGTTTTATTTGTATAAAATTGTTATTTAGTTTATTTTATGCAATTTTTCTTTATTATTAAGGTCAATTTTTCGTTTTAACGATTTAAAAAATGACAATGTTTTTTGTATAATATGAACTAAAATAGAACCAGACTGGGAGGGAGCGTAACTGATGGAGGTTCGTAGACTCTGTCTACCCAAGGATGGAATACGTGTGATGACGTGTTTTTATGTATATATAACTATTGTAATTTGTATAAATTGATAGTGAATTATTTCTTTATTTCATTTTAAATTAAAGGAATTTTGTTCATTACCTATAAATTATCTAAATTTATGCATGTATGTAAAAAACGGACGAAACTTCTAGAAGTAGAAAATAGAATTATGAGAAACGATAATTATGACAAACAATGTTATATAAAACAATAAAGAACTAAAGGTCTCATCGCGCTTTGTTCTGATAACTTTTTTATATTAAAAAAATCGACCTCGGAAGTTCGTCTATTTGCCAAGTTTTATTGAAAACGCTTACCGGAAAGTGCACGAAACCAGATTCATCCCCTAATTTGCTATCCTTAGAGGTTGAATATTTTCTTCAAATTTAAATGGGACCAATACTGAGGTGCCTACCGTCTTTCCAACAAAAAAAAAGATGTATCAAAATAGATTCACAGATGCTGAAGTAATCGCGTAACATCCACACACAAGAAAAAATACAGTCGAATTGAGAACCTCCTCCTTTTTTGAAGTTGGTTAATAAAACCTGTACAAAATTGACGCTAGAATGTTTACTGCTAACTTGATAATTGACCTTAGTAATCAAGCAAGATGGTGCCAATACTTGTTACTTCATTATACGTAACCTTACCATTTATTTGATAGATGGAGGTGGCCTCTGGCAGCCTACAAGCTACGGTCACCGCGCTTTCACCACAGGACGGACAAGAGCCCATCCGCAGCAACAGAGAGTGCGGCATTCGCAAACTTTGAAGGTAGAGATTGTTTATTACCTGTGATCGGAAAAGATCACCGGCAGTACCTTCAGTCTGTTTTTTAAGACGAAGTAAAATTACATTTTCAGGGTTGCCAGTTTTCATAACTATTTAATAGTTATGTAGTTGTTGCCGACAGTTTTGTCGATAGATTGTGTAAGCAAAAATTTTGTCAAAAATGTCTTTGAATTTGAATGTTTCGATATTCTAATGATTACTAATTAATGCGTTATTGCCTTCTTTATTCTTATTGTGCCAGTTGGCCTACTGATATCGAAATCAATTCAAATTCAAAAACTAAGCTGCCTCCGTGGCCGAACGAGGTTCGATTCTTACGCCGGGAGAAATATTTGTATGGCCTACATTTATTTCTCTCGTGAGTTTGGGTGTAATTTGTAGTTATCTATGTCCATGGCACCCGTTACGCTTCCACATTTATATGGCGAACGGCTATGGAGTGGAATTCCCTGCCTGCAGACTTGTTCCCTGAATGTTATAACTTGGACCTTTTCAAGGCGAGAGTGAATATGCATTATTTAGGTGTGCATGCTCCATCGTCGACCTCATCGTCACTTTCCATCAGGTGAGATGGAGGTCAAATGCGCACCTATATTTTATTAAAAAAAAAACAACTGCGCTCCGATTGGCAAGCTCGAGTTGAACAATTGACGGGTGTCGTCAACTGTTTCACTTCAAATCGACCAGTTTACTTGAGCTTTGCTATAATGGACGAAAATTGCTATATTACATATTTAATATTTAATTACCGAAGAAATTTGGTTCCGTTTGTTTTTTAATTAGATGTTTTGCTGTTTTTCTCACACCACCGAATAGAACAGCACGGCATTGTTAGAGATATTATCTTTATTACAATAAATACAGAATATTTTTTGGAATATACGGAGACGTACACACAGGTCAGTAGTTGGCCTGTCTATATTTCAGTGCAAACGAGAGTTGATGTTTATAAGAGCTGTATCGCTAATGTGTTACCAGGAATATATGGCCCTTATTTCGTCTCTATTTCTGGTTATATACTTGATGAATGATAGAAACCCTAACAGTAAATCGACATGATTATTTGTAAGCTTACTACGTTGTTGACAGCATGACCAACCACTTACATTGTTTACAGCAACCCGGCAAATTGGATTTGAACAATTACACAATGGTGAGCGACGCCCTGCAACACATCACTATTGGAACACCGCACACTAGAGACAGAAAAGTAAGTAATAATAAGTTGCGACTACATTGTTCGAAGTTTTACAAATTAACTTTGCTTCTCAAGTTTTATAGAGTATTATAAAAAGCATATGTACAAGGACAATGGCAAACTCCCATATAAATTTTTGTTTTTTTGTTCTTTTTATGAAAAATATGTGAAAATATAGAGGTGAAATTCTTGAATAAATTTTGTTTTGGGTTTACTATTCTGAGAACTCAGGAAGTTTGAATTTTTGGAGGTTACGTGTTACGTAATTGAATAAAATATATTCGGTGTATTATTATATCAAAATAAACTACAGAAGCCTTAAACAGGGTTAATAGAAGCTGTATGGCCGTGGGTTTGTGACGTGACTAAAGTTCAGAGGAAATTATTTTGTATACTAAGTATGTTCAAAAGGCATGAAATTAAGCCGTAACAAAAACAGAATTAATTAATAACATACCACAGACTATTGCACTGGTAAGAGTTCCTTAGAGGATGGAAAAAGTTGGTTTCCATAGTCTAAGAGTAAGTCGGACAAAAATTATTTTTTTGTGTAACGTGCCATCTATCCTAATTTTGGGAAGTTTCTTGCCAGTTTTACCATTTTCTCTCGTGGCATTTAAAAAAAAAAATTGTAGATTTTATTTTTTGTAATGAAGTACTTAATCTTCTATTACCTTGTTACAAATCGCTAAAACATTTGATATTACGTGAACTAAATGTGGGCAATATCCGTACGGTACTGAAATTCCTTTTTTGGCGGCTAGAAACTAAGAATTAGTAGATATCAGTCCGGTTACATACTAATTAGTCATTAGAGTTTCTTTTAAATATGATTTTATTTCCAGACTTAGATAGGCCGCTATTGTAATTTGAAAAACCTAGTGTTTTTATTTTATACAAACTTGTAATTAAGACATTTGAAGACGCTAATGAATTCTTTTAACTATGATTTTGCCATTGTTCTTTTTGGAATTAATCCGGGCCCGTAAGTTCTGAATGACAATTTCCAATATTAGATTCTTTATATCGAGTTCTTAGGTTTTCGCGATTGGTAAACATCGGAACGTTACGTGTTTGTTAAACAATAAGGCCAGGTAATTAGTGTGTTTGTCTGGCACATTATTATCATTATTATTGTTAATAAAACTCTTTTTATTGTCTCTACATTGCATGCAACAATGCATGTAAAAATAAATGCTTTACATGATATCGAAATATAATCTGGTTGTGGAGGCTGATCCCTGAACTGGGAAACCAGGTAACCAGGTCTCCACCCCCGGGCAGACTGAATTCCTATGATTGAGCAGTAAATTGAGAAGCTATTGACATTCCATATACCTGATCATAGTGATATAAAAATGAACATTCCGTCTTAGTATTTATGACAATTTATTTGTTTATATCAACAGTCCCAGCGGTCCGGATGGTCGCACTCGAGCAGTCAACCTGGCGGGCATCACCATCCTTCAGGGGTCAGCTCTGAGACTGAACTAGACGCACAATACGCACAGGTAAAATTTTATTTGTCCACAGTTTTCAATCACAAAGTTCCTAATGGAGAACGTCATTAAAAATACCAGGTCGGAAGTGGCATGTGTGAAAATAATAATGTAAGACGTAGCTAGTGGAGGTAAACTAGAACCTTTGGTCTATGCTTCTCTCGATATGCGTCATAGCATATAGCCGCCATATTTCGTGGAACACATAATTAAATCTCCAAAATAATGCATTGTATTTTTAAAAATAGTGGTACGTGTAAGTTTACGGACGAATTTGTGGTTGTATTTGTGGGTTTTATGCGAATGGAACACCACATTCAAAGTTCTCGTGAATTCACTATACATATATGGTTAAATATTGTAAGTATATAAATAGAAGTTAAGTTAATAAATATATTGTATATAATAATTTCTTATAGATTAAAGATCCCAACGAATACATGGAAGCGCCGTCTATGATGCGATTGAGAAGACACCGAAGGCATGACAAAACACCGTTACATCAACCTTGTAAGTAAATCATAATAACATTTATTCAGTTAGTCAGTATTATAAACTTATACAGGCTGCTATATTTATACATAAATAAACAAGGACGGACCTCAATGCCTAAAAAAAAATTTTGTCCAATTTTTTACTTTCTAGCTACATGTTTTAAACATATACTATATTTATGGTTTTTGATAATTCATAGAATTCTTTACTACCCTATGTCACACTCAGCAGGAGCCATTTCTCACAAACTTCAGTGATTCTTCGTCGTTTGGAAAACTGTAACAATATAGTACGTAACCTTAATAATGTTGAAGTCAAAGAACCCTTTTTTACGAAAAATCTTGTTTTAATTTTTGGAGTAATATACTTTAAATATATATTACGTATTTTATTAATTTGTTATCGCACTACACACACTTATAACTGTATGTATATATTGCAAAGATTATGTAAGTATTTATTCGATATAAGAGTACACACTGCAATAACACGATATACACATAGGATATAAATATTTATGTAAATTGTTGTCACTTCGAGGCGCATACGTCCGTCACTCACACTCGGCTAGGGCCCTTTGAAAACCAGCGTCACAGCCTAGCCTTGGTTGTGACTTTAACTGAATTGGATCCTTTTACATACGCCACAGCCGCACGCATGTCGGTATTATGTAACTTGTTGTTTAAATGTTGTTACGTTGTATTTGTGTTATTTCTGTTTTTGTTTATATTAGTCTTTTTTGTGACTTTTTTTTATAATGTGGCATTGCAATAAATGGTTTCTATTTCTATTTATAATTGTTTTACTATGTATTGTCCCTCAGCTTTCTCGGAAACCGACAGCTCCGGTTCAAGCGAAGCATCAGGCGGTGGTGCTAGGGTCCACTCTCGTCGACGACATAACACGCATCACGCCCCGAGACACTATAAGAAACGGTATGTTATTTAGCATAAAAAAACGGCAAACAGCCTGTCCATGTGATGGAAGGAGTTACCGCTGTCTAGCGATATTTGACTTACTATTTTATTTAATATGGTACAGCTAAAGATAAGCAACTACATATCGTCGGTGCTTTGTAGAAAGAGCGAATGCGCCATTTCGAAAAAAAAATCAGGGGAGCATGTTTTAGTTTTTCACGACTGTTTTAAAATATTTACGTGCTGTTTTGAATTCAATGTTAAAACTTAAACTTAATTAATATCAACATTGAATTTTAAAATATTCTAAACATACGCAAATATTTCAAACAGTCGTTAAAATCTAAAAAATTTTCGCGCCACTGCGAAATTTTTTCGCCCTTTTCTACAAAATACTGGTGATATGTATATCGATTGTAATGAATATTATATTTTATTACCATGATATTCATTCTTTTTGAGAAATTACTCCACTAGTTTGTTATAATTATTAATACAAAAATCGAACACGAAGAAAAATTCCTTTAATCTGACAGGACTCGAACTTGCCTCTGTGCCAAAGAATCATTTGTGAAAAGATGAAAATAATTTTTTCTGGTAACTTCTCATAACGGAAATATTGTATTTGCCAACTTTATATTATTTAATTTCCATAACAAAAAGTTATAATAACAAATCACTCAAATACAGCGAATATTGTTTACAGATCGTTAGGTAACCTAGTAGCAGTGCAGAGTCCTCGAGTTCCAAAGCTGGGTATGTTCGTTGGACCACCTGAACTACCCACTGGATACAGAGCGAGGACACAAGAGGATAAAGGTATTAAGACACTCACCTTATCCTGTATGAACTCCGTGCGCAACACTAGCACCATCGCACAATTACAAGCCCTCGCCCATTTTGTAAGTTCTGTCATTGTAATAGGCAAAACAACCGAAATTGTTAATAGTTCTTGAATTTAATGGCTTTTTTCATTATTATTAAAACTCTTTAAAAATCCATTTAAATCTTCTAAAAATAAAATTATACGATGCGTTGCTTCTGCCTATATCCGAGTTGCCTTACTTAGAATAAAAAAAAGATACGAAACTTTTTAATACCAATTTAATTCTTTAAAGTTGACAATTAGTTTGGTTTTATGCTTTCTAAAAAAAACTTATCGTTTTATGTACTACAATTTGTTAATAATTAATAATTTATCATAGTAAATATACTCCCGGACACATAATTCGAGCCACCTTGCATTTTCAATATTAAATTCCCTTAGCTTAAACAATGCTTGATTTATCAAGAACTAATATGCAACTTTGAAACTGGTATGGTAAAGGTTAAGTCCTTAAGTCCTTATTGAAAATTTGAATTTAAAAAACAATAGAAACCTTTTTCTTCGATGCTAACTATATTTTTTATTCCTAGCCCTTTAATAATAAAAATGCAAGTTGGCTCGAATTATGTGTCCGCGAGTATAATAATAGTAAATATTTATTTCAGCTTTTCAATTTTTAAATTCGTTGAAATTGGTTGACAACAAAGTTCAATTAATAATACTAATAGTAACTAAACTAATTAATAACTGTGTAATATAATTTATTTAGTAACTAATAAGGAATAATAATCTGTGTCACTTATCTTCGACATTTCAGTCTTTATTACACTTCAGTCTTTTGCGTCTTATCGTGGCAATGGCATACATAAATTTATTGCGACTCAGCACTTAGTGACGCTGACCGCCCTAGAGTTTCTTGCTCGTTCATCTCAGGGAGGTCAGCGTAGTCAACGAGCAATAGCTTCAAAAATGACGTTTTCAAGTGTAACAATTTTACCTATGGGATAAATGATTGTTTGACTTTGACTTTGAACGCCATTAAATCCTCAAGTGTACAGGCGTTATGGCACACATGATGTGAGGCCATCGTTTGTATCGCGGCCCACAAACAGTTCGGATTAGATCCGAGAATACCCAGCTGAAGAAGCAGTCCTTGCTCGGACTAACTCGAGACCGACTCTATTTAAAGACTTCCAGATCGGCCGTGGCAATTCATGCATTGTTGCCAGTGGTGATTTCCACTGGAGATAAATGGGAAATAAAAACGTTACCAGGTGGTGACAAATGGTTTAAAAAGATGCCGTGTTGCCACTGGCGACAAATCGAATTTAAAATATCCCAGTAGTTGCCAGTGGTAACAACAGATCTTTTTGTCCCATTTGTCACCACCTGATAACATTATGTTTTTTTTTCCATTTGTCGCCAGTGGGAACAAGGCCTGTGATGACGACTTCCCAGTCGTCACATAAGCGCACGAGAGGACAAGCCGTGTTTTGTTTTACCATATAATATTTGCAAGTGGCAGGAAGAAAACATTTTTTTTTCACCTTACCCTTTTCTTTGATTATGGCTCATTAATACTTATTTTACACTCTCGCCTCTCCCATGGCCTAAAATATTAATTTTGAGTTTTTAAAAGGAAGAGGCTGTATTTCCCGCCAATGGCACAGTCGGCCGGGGTCAGGGATTCGGGTTCAAGCGGCGAACCATTAGTGCCGCATCGAGCAGGACAGCTTGCTTTATTATTATTATAATACTTAGAATCGTTTTTGCTTTCTTTTACACGATAAAAATTGATTAGTCTTTGTCAAAATTTGAAGTTACGGCCACTGGTGTTGTAAGGCACTAGATATCCCATTTGAAATACGAACATAAGTAGCAACGAAGTATTAAATAAGTTTACTTTGTCTTTCAGTAGCGAGTGACTCCAGTGAAGGCAGCTCTGAAGGCGACACGAGAAGACCAAGGCCGTTGCCCCCACCGCCGCATCACGAACCTGCACATAAGGTAACATTTTGTACAAATAGTGAAATCAGTTTCTACAACTTCTTGCGCCCATGTTACATACCATGAACGCGAGTATTGACATACCTAATATACTACCGATAGTGGAACCGGTGAAGTAAATTATTAAATAACTTTTCTTTTTCTTTTATAGATTTTTTTATTAGCCCTGCACTAGGAAAACCCTTTATGGCGGGTGCCATGGACATACACATAAATACACACACATAAATTCATTATTAATTTTAAGATAAATAATCGATAGATATAGATAGGTAATCGTACCATAACAATACATACATACAAGCGACATTGGTCACATGGAGGGACAATAAAAACCAAAAAAAATGTAGGCCATACAAATATTTCTCTTGGCCCGGGAATCAAACCCGGGACCTCTGCGTTCTAACCTTTCGGCCACAGAAGCAGTTATTATTATAATATTAGACAACATCACATACGTTGTACTGATCCTAAAGTAAGATACTAAAGCACTTATGTTATGGAAATTGGGAACAACGTCTGTGCCACAAACATCCAGACACAAGACAATATAGAAAAATTTGTTGTTCTACATTTACCCGGCTGAGGATCGAACTCGTGACCTCAGAGATGGCGACACCATGAAAAACGTGCAAGCCATTCGACCACAGAGGTTGTCAAGTTGCTTCTAATCATATGGTTAGATGGTTCGGACATGTAGAGAGAATGAATGAAAGAAAATTGACGTAACAGATTTATAACGCAAGACTAGGCGGGCAAGTACTTTTCTTTTTTATAATACCAAATACTAGGAAGTCGGGCGCCTTGTGGTAAGCGACACGCCTATCTATAACTTTTAGTGCCACTCAGAACTTTAAATCTCAAAAATCTTATAGGCACTGCCGTTTTACCGGGGTTGCGATTATTTTCAAGTTATTTCATGATGATTATCCCATCATTACACGAGTTTTTGTACTAATGTTTTATTTTACAGATATTAGGAGGCGAATACCCGTCATCTGCTCAAGATAATTCTTCATCGAGTGCGCCCGACACCAGACGTAGACAACATCCTTTTAGCAAGCATGATCGGCGACATAAGGTAAGCTGATTTACTTAATATATGGTAGGTAGGTACAATTAATATATGCATTTCAACTGATCTTGACATTTTTATGAATTTAAATGTAAATTGCGTGTTCCTACAGCTTAGTGATTTATTTTCATTATTACATCTTTTATCTTTAACAAAATGTTTAATTAGTACAATTGCATTGTCATATTAACATCGATCAACTGTTTATTCCGATTTTATGATCAAATAATTGATCCTTAAATTTTAGTGCACTAATAAATAATTGTTTTCATTTTATAAATTGGTAATATTTAAAGTTGTTTTTATTTTATTATTATTTTTGTATCTGGATATTTATTGAGTGATGTGATGATAGCTTACATATAAGAACTGTACCTTACCAAATGTTGTTTTTTAATCTTAATTTTTCTGTGTAATCTGTTGTTGTTCCAAAATGAATAAATAAATAGGTATCACAATAAAAATGTATAACAAACTTCCATAAAATATAAAAAATGAACAAAATAACAAGTTTATTTTCAAACTTAAAAAAATATTTAAACTTTAATAAAAGGTGTTATAATCTAAAAGAGGTTTTACAAGGTAAATTCTTGGTACTTGAGTTTGTTAACTAGTTGATGACAAAGATATTTTTTTAATTTAATTTTAGTACAGTAGAAAAAATACATATAATAACATTAAATTATATAAAACTGTTGGTGAGTGCAACAATTAAGAGACTAGTTGTCTCTTCTACTGTTTGCAGTGCCCTGTTTAGGGTTCATAATTTATAATAATAATAAATTTATTTATTTCCACAACATTTTTACAAAAATTACAAATACAAGTTGTACATAATTTGATCTCAAGATTAATAATAAAAACACCTGTAATGTTCATTATGGAACGCAAATAAAACAGAATAAAGAATATCATGTCTATCACCTAATATCAGTGTCGGATTGTTTTGCAAGCACAACGCTGAATGAAGATCATTTTAAACCTTACATTTTTAAATTCTTATCTTTTGATGTTTACTTTATATTTCTCATAAGAAAATTAGGCTATATTGATATATATTTTTTTTTTCGAACTGTTGGCCCTGATAAAGGGAAAGCGGAAGCCGTGGTAGTTTAATGGATTGACCTACTGTCTCTCAAGCCGAAACCGCCGCGGGTTCGAATTCGTGCTCGTACCTCTTGAGTTTCTCGGAATTTATGTGTGAATTTGATATGAAATTTACCTTGAGCTTTTCGGCAAAGGAAAACTTCTTAATAAAACCTGCGCGTCGAAGAAAGTTCACAACCCTTGGAAGGCGTGTTTAGCCCCAACCTGCAGTAGGCCAGCGTGGCAGATTACTGCCTAAACCCTCGCCTGAGAGGTAACCCGTGCCCAGTGCCAGACGTATAAATGTGTTGATGGAGTTGATCCTGAAAAGTAACCGCCCCTTGGGCTGTCACTTCTGTTAAGTGCAAACAGCAACAGCGCCACTTTTTCATGGTTTTGATACCATAATACATCTTATTAAATAATTTGATATTAATAGCGTTTTTTAATTTGTTCTAGGAATTCTCAAAGAGCAAGGAGTCGAAGAAAAATTCAACAACACAGCCGCCGCCACCGTCTGTCCAAATTGGACCTGTGGTAAAAACTTGAAATATGTTGTATTTTTCATTTTACTTTACTTGTTTTCTTTTTTCTGATTATGATTACTGACGTAATTTCTTGTGGCAGTAGCAGTGCACATCAGATATTTGCGGTTTAAAGCTCTGAGTGGCACTGCAACTGCTATGAACAGCGTTTCAACTGCGCCTGTGATAAAGCCAAAAAGTCTGCCGAAGGCGGGGCAGCGAGTATGTCTTTCAACTTCTTATTTTCCATACAGGGTCCGCATGGAGTACCTCTATTCGTAGAAAAATGCATATCGTTCATTGAGCGAGAGGGGTTGGCTTCCGAAGGTCTCTACAGGGTGCCCGGCAATCGATCACATGTCGACATGCTCTTCAATAAGTTTTATGAGGGTAAGTACTCGCCACATTACTCATTTGTACCGGTAACATCATAACCTCGATAGTTTACTTAAAGGCATTTTTTTGGAGATCCAAAACACTAAGAAGTCGTTAAAAACAAAAAAAAACAAAGGTCTGCATAAACAAGCACATAGAAAAATTCCTAAGGTCCGCTGGTTCGTTCCGTGGCTTAGTTGGCATAGCGTCGGGCACGGTTTGCTAGAAGACGTCAGTTCGAATCCGGTCGGATCAAAGGAATCTTTTCTAAGTGTTCGATCTTTGTTATTGATAGCAGCAGTAAAGCTCCTTGTGAAAGAGTTCGTCCAGGGAAGTACTGCCATCTTGCCTATTTCTGCCGCGAAGTACTAATGTCAGCATTACTGTGCTCCGGTTTTGAAGGGTAAGGGTGCTGGTGAAATTACAGGCACGAGGGACTTGTGAACTTATGACTCAGGGTGACGGGCGCATCGTGAAGCTTACCATCAGGCGCACGACTAGTTCGTCCCGGCACTTGATATAATAAAAAAAAATATAACTGTCTATAATTTCAAGGCACCCTGGGCACTGTAAGTATAATACATATACTACACGTGTGTATAATATATATTTCGTTTTCACACAGATCCGAATGTCGACCTGGAGTCGCTAGACATTCCTGTGAATGCGGTGGCAACGGCGCTCAAGGATTTCTTCTCTAAGAAGATGCCTCCATTGCTCGATGAGGCCAGCATGCAGCAGCTAGAGGATATTGCAGGTATGTATAAGGCTATCCGCTTGCAGTTTTTATTAGGATATTTTATTTTATTAGTATAATTGATAAGGCAACTAGCTATCTGGCTAGCTTTATATGAAAACAGACTACGTCAATTTCAGCGTTATAATAAAATGTTGTATATAGTTTAGTTAATTATACTAGTTAGTTTAGTTAATTACTAACATTAGTAAAAAAGAAGTAAATAGTAGCATTGACGTGTTCTTGAGAATTCATGAGAAGTGTGGGTGTAAATTCATACTAAGTGCATTCCCTTACTGCTCTAACCTAGGCATCGCTCGTAATAAGTATATATATAACATAAATTCGCACATACATAATTTGGCTTGCCGTCATAGTGACGTTATATTTTGTTTTGACATTAATAAGTTCGTAAGGAACTTCAAACTTTTTGAGGATAATTTACTTTTACCCCTAAGGTATCTAAGCATATAGCTAGTTTGCTATCTTTTAATATTAAGGACGCTGTTATAGAAGATATAACACAGTCCCACGACAGTGCTCCTACTTTAAGTAGCAACAGTATACATTTTACTAACCATAATTTAAGCTAAAAAACACGACAACAGAAAAGTCTAATCGTTTCCATGTAGTACATCAAAATATTCAAGGCTTTTCTGGCAAAATATTAGAAATAAGTCTTTTTTTGCACGATATTTCCGTTGACGTGTTTTGTGTTACAGAACACTGGCTGAAAGATTACGAAGCCATTAACAATATAGAAAATTATGTAATAGTCAGTTCGTTCATAAGAAAGAGCTTAAGTAGAGGCGGATCCATGATTATTATTAAGCGTAACTTAAAATTTAAAGAGCGTAAGGATATCACAAATCTTTCTACTGAACGAACTATTGAGATTTCATGTGTGGAATTGGATCAGTTTGTCGTCTTATGTGTATACAGGCCCCCCCCTGCTAATTTTAACGAGTTTGAATTAATTATGGAAGACAGTTTAAAGCGGATTTTTCCAACCAAAAAAAACGTAGTAATATGTGGAGATTTCAATGTAAACCTGTTGGAAAACTGTTCTACTTCTGTAAGACTCATTAATTTATTTCAAAGTTTTAACTTGATTAATCTTTTTTTAGAACCAACTCGCATTACTGCCTCCTCTTCTACTTGTATTGATAACATCTTTTGTAACACAGACGCAGTGTCTAAATCAATAATAAATTGCTTAAGATCCGACCATAGTGGCCAATTGGCTTCTTTTAATTGTAAAATGAGCAAGAAGGTAGACCAATTTCTCTGCAGACCGATTACCACAGAACGAATAATTAGATTTCAAAATAATATCGGCAACAGTTTAAATTCCCTATCCCATATACCGGAGGATCCAAATACTTTATATAACACGATATTTGGTTTAATTAAAAATGAATTTGACAATATATTTAAATCGAAAACATTAACTTTCCATAGAGAGACTAAATTCAACGACTGGGCAACAGTAGGTATTCATAAGAGTAGGTCTCGTTTGTATGAGCTATATGCTATGAAAACTTATAATACTAATTCCAATTTCATAGAATATGTTAGAATTTATTCGAAAATATTTAAAAAAGTTTGTGTAGCTGCTAAGGTTAAGTTTCACAGCGACAAAATTAGACAATCGATAAATAAATCTAAAACTACTTGGAGCATAATAAATAAAGAGTCAGGCAGGGTTAAACTACACGATAGAGATATAGTTTTAGAATTAGACAGCAAACTTATAAAATCTAAAGATAAAGTAGCCCAAGCTTTTGAATCGTTCTTTTCGGAAATTGCTGTGAACACTACAAAATCATTAAATTCCTACCCTTCACTTGCTATTGATCTCCTAAAGGAAAATGTTAACGTTTGTGGCAGTTTATTTAATTTTCGTCATGTTAATCCACAAGACATCATAAAAGCTTTTAAGTCAATACATGTTAAAAAAACTGAAGATCTCTGGGGCATATCAACTAAAGTTATAGACTCAGTTATTAATCTCATTTCCCCACAGTTAGCTGTAGCTTTCAATAGGTGCGTTGACGAAGGTGTTTTTCCCGATTTAATGAAATACAGCAAGATTATTCCCTTATTCAAAAGCGGTAGGAAAGTTGATCCTAGCAACTATAGGCCCATTTCAATTTTACCAGCTTTAAGTAAAATATTCGAAAAGGTTATGCTAACTCAATTACTGTCCTTTTTCGGTAGGAATCATATTTTTCATAGTGAACAATACGGGTTTACTAGTGGTAGATCGACTAGCGATGCGGGGGTAGCGTTACTAAAACACATCTTTGATGCTTGGGAAAGGTCCCAGAACGCTATTGGTGTTTTCTGTGACCTCTCAAAGGCATTTGATTGCGTTGATCATAATACTCTTATTAGTAAGCTGGAACATTACGGTGTAAATGGCAAGGCGTCGAAACTTGTCTCGTCATATCTCAACGGTAGAATTCAGAAAGTAGGCATAAATGGAGCGACTTCTTTGGGTTCTCCAGTAAAAATGGGTGTTCCGCAGGGCTCAATACTTGGACCTTTCTTATTTCTGATTTATATTAATGATCTGCCAATCTTTGTTAAGGACCATTGCGAAATAGTGTTGTTTGCTGATGACACATCCTTGATTTTTAAAACAGACAGACATGACATAAACTATGACCGTATTAATGATATCCTCTCTAAAGTAGTTTATTGGTTTAATGCTAACAATTTATTGCTTAATGCCAAGAAGACAAAATGTGTTAAATTTGAATTACCTAACGTAAAATCGACTAGTCCAAGCATAGAAATAAACGGAGAAAAGTTAGACCTTGTTAATAAAGCAGTCTTCTTGGGAGTGACCTTAGATAGTAAACTTCAGTGGTTTCCACATATATCGTCCCTGGCCAGCAGATTAAGCTCCGCTGCATACGCAGTCCGCAGAATACGTGAGCTTACCGATGTTAGTACTGCTAGACTAGTTTACTTTAGTTACTTCCATAGTATAATGTCCTACGGGATTCTCATGTGGGGTAAAGCGGCAGATATTCAAACCATATTTGTATTGCAAAAACGAGCGATTCGTTCTGTGTACCGTCTAGGCTCTCGGGTATCTCTCAGAGAAAAGTTTAAGGAGACTGGTATCATGACCGTGGCATCACAGTACATTTACTCAAATATTTTATATGCCCGTAAAAATATACATAATTTCAATAAGAAAGAAGATATCCATAATATTAACCTTAGAGCTAAGTCCAAACTCATGGTACCACGATTTCGTTTAACCAAGGTAAACAACTCTTTTATGGGGAACTGTATACGTTTTTACAATAAGATTCCGGAGCATATATTAAGTTTATCATTTCCTAAGTTTAAAAACTACATTAAAAATATTTTGATCGAAAAATCATATTACAAAATTGAAGACTACGTGTTAGATAAAGATGTATGGAAAGACGACATGGCTCCAGAATCCACACAAATTTGATTCAAAATGTATTCCATAGCATTTAAGTTTATTTGAAAAGAGCAATCCCTAGAGTTTCTTGCTCGTTCTTCTCAGGGAGGTCAGCGTAGTGAACGAGCAGTACCTTAAATGTGACGTTTTCAAGTGTAAATTTATTTTACCTATGGAATAAATCATCTTTGACTTTGACTTTGACTTATAATTGTTGTCTCGGAACCACCAAAAGTTGTGTATTGAGTTGCATATGCAAGTATCGCAGGAGTTTATAGTTTGGCAACAACATACATTGTAGCGAACCGCAGCAATCGCTACGAATGTTTTTGAACTTTATTTAGTCCTTTTATTAGTAAATTTAAATATTGGTTTTGGCTTTTTTTTTATTTGTCATTGTTTTTGCCTGTTTTTCGTGTCCATAGACATTTTATGCTTTGTGGCTGTTTTAATTGATCTTGCTCACTTCTGATTAGCATTCGATTTGTAAGTAGCGACGTACACAACTCACGAAAGTTCCTGTAAAATATTGAAAACTACAAGTCTAAATGTATTTTTTCCATCTTAGGCAATTGTCGATCCAAAAACAGATCAAACATAAATCAAACAGCACTCTCGAAACGGGACGTCTATAGTTCGGCCGTTTTCCCGCTTGGGTTAACTATGGAACTACACTCGTAGGCCGTCAACGAAAAGACGGGTCTGTTCGAAACTGTCAAATCGCGTTGTCATACATTCTTAGTCCAGTCCCAATCGAAACTCAAGTCTGTAGGTCATCCATAGTGGGAAAACGAGAATAACTATGAATTTCGTGCTTCGAAAGTAGGGCCCCAGTTGCGGCCTCTCTACATTGGACAGACGAAACGAAACATTTCAACCCGCGTCAAAGAAGATTACAATAAGCGATATAAAAATAGCTGACATCACGCTCCGTCGCTTAAAGTAGTTTGCAGGCAGCGAACATGTCTTGGAGAAACCTGCAAATTCAATTAAGTTTAATAAACACCAGGTCCTCGCAAAAGAAGTTCGTTTTCTATCCCAGATGCTGTGAGAAAGCCATTGAAATAAAAAAAGTCTTAATTTCAACGGGGAAGATGGTTACTCCATACCACCAGCTTGCGATCCAGCATACACTCTGTTGAAGAATCCCGAGTAGATATAGGACTTATAGAATTTGTTGATATGTTGTTTTATTTCATTTTCGAGTTCTTAGGTTTTCGCGATTGTTACACATAGGAAATGAAACTATTTTTCCCGATTTAAATCGCGTATATTTGTTTTTTCAAACAACGTCGAAACGTCGGTTTGTTTGAAAAAACAAATATACGCGATTTAAATCCGGAAAAATAGTTTTATTTAATTTTTTTAAATTTCCTTTTATTTAAAACAATATTTGGTTTTTGTAAGTAATCATAGCCTAAGACGAAAAATATTCGGTATTGCAGCAATGCGCGGCTGCATCGCGGGTGGTGTGGAGCTGAAGGACCGCAGCTGGCGGCTGCTAGCGCTACGGTCACTGCTCTCTTCCGCGCTGCAGCCCACGGCCAGAGCCACTCTGGATCTGCTGTTGGACCATTTTTCCAGGTACACCATTACTATAATTTGAAGAAGAGAGTAAAATGACATTTCCAGGGTTGCCAGTTTTCATAAAATTTTAAATAGTTATCTAGTGTCGACAGTTTTATCGATAGATTGTGAAAGAAGATAAAATTATGCCGAAAATGTCTAAATAATTGTTACGACGTTATTATTGCATTATTGCCTTCTTTATTCTTATTTTGACAGTTGGCTCTAATATCGAAATCAATTTTTATTTGTATACGTTTAACTAGAATTCTTATAGCTTTCTTCTATAAATTCTTACACCATCCGCCACGGACTTTTAATTTCCGTCGTTGACAGTGCGAAAGTATGTAAATAACAATTTTAATGAAATTTACTTACCAACATTGCAAGATAGAAGTTCTGAATGGATCCTTTTACCTATTTAGTAACTTTATTGTATTAAAATTTTACGCAATGTGATAACGTGTGTAACGTGTTGCAAGATTGAACGAACTTGTGTTCTAGCTTGTATGAAAACGATTTATAACTCTCAATCTTGTATTCTAGAGTGGCGGACAACTCGAAACTAAACTCAATGGATAGCAAGAATCTAGCAATTTGTTGGTGGCCAACCCTCTTACCAGTGCAGTTCTCCGACATGGGTCGGTTCGAAATGTGCCGACCGTACCTGGAGGATATTGTTCAGACGATGATTGATCAACACCCTTTTCTATTTCGAGGACGAGAGGCTTTTGTTATGGTGTGAGAATCACATGTAAGTGTTTTTTTTAATACATGTGAAAAGCTTGTAAACCGCCAGTGTCGCGAGTAATGAAATAGACGACTCGGTCCACATAAATTTATTGTATAATAAGGCAGAAAAAGATAAAAGACAAAAGAAGACTGTAACTATAAAAATAGTATAAAACACAGGCACAGTATCAAAAACACTCCGTACTTAAATGCTACGAAACTTGTGTAAAACATAAAAGAACTTATCCCAAAAGGGCCGTATTTTCTACAAATATTAGTTAGGTTATTTGATTTTAGTGATATTAGATAGGTTACATGATTTTAATTGACAACTGGTAAATCAGATCAGAATATCTGGTGAAGACGAGCAGGAGAGCTCGCTTCAGACATTAGGTAGAGAGTGACGACGGAACGAAACAAAATGAGAATTACGAGACAAAAGAATTAAAGAACGATTCAAAATTCAAAAATAAGTGCCCAGGAACCAGAGAAAAGGTGATTTTAAGGTGGGATGACGATGTAGGAGGTCGCATCGTCACACCTGTAACCAATACTGACCTCGGAAGAAAGAAAGACACAAGCAACAAAATCATAATTCAGAGATAAACGAATATAATATTCCTGATTAAAATAATAGTTAACAAGTTTGACAATAAGAAGATTGAAAGAAGTGCCTACTAAATTATTCAATTGCTGTTATGTAAAACGATAATAAAAAATATTTCATTGATAATTGAAATTAATGGACAAATAATTTCGCACTTTTTTCAGTCAACTCACTTTTCAACACAACAACTTTTCAATAACAGAAAATGTTCATAAAAATCTTGTTGAAATTATCCCGTGTGCAACGCGACATAACTGTTACGTAAACTGTCACTCCTCCCGCACCGCGCAGCTACCTCAGGAACCGTCTCGTTTATGCCGTAGGCGTGTACCATTATGTTTATACATTTTTTTTGTGAAAATACTACACTTTAAATGATACAGAAAAAAAAATGGCGGGCTTTTAAAGATACAAGTATAGTTTTTACAAAGATTGTTTTTATTTTAAGTATATTGTGAAGAAAATACGATGAAAGAAATAGTGCTGAAGAAAGTTAGAACTATAGTCCTTATTTTAAACCATACTACAAAAGGTTTTATCCTGAAAATTCCACTAATTACGAATTCAAAGTTTTTGTTCAAAGTGACAATAATGTGATTTAAATAGTGAAAACATAAATATTGGCTCCCGTCGTTTAAAAGACTATTTAGAAAACCCAAACAAGAGAACTAAGTTATCTTAGAGAAAGTGAAAACATGATTTACTAGAACTACAATGGAAAATATTTATTGAGGATCCCGATAATTAAATGCAGACATGGCTCAAAGGACTTGTCCAAGCCAAAACTCTAAAAAAAAAAAAAAATAGATGCAAAGATAAGAGTAGCAACAGACGCTGGTTCGTGCCCAGTCAAATAGAAGGATTTTTTCTTTGTGTTGTTTGGCCTTAGTATCGATAGTTGTAACGTAGAATTTCTGTTCCAGGAACCCACAATGCAAGTTGCATTCGTGATGGACGACGTCTGACGTTTACGTGATGTTCAGACGAACATGGCAGTATAGGTCGTTGATCTCGCCGCAAGTGAGGTTATACATACGACAGGCATAGAATAAGTTTGGCTATATTGTGTACTGCGATTACGGGCAACTTGAAAAGGCAATTGTCAAATGGAGATGGTATGCTGTCAAGTGGCTTTCCAGTTTGACCGTGTTATAGCTATTGTTGTTTGTAGGTTTTTAATAAATAACCAGTGTCTCAGTATTGGATGGCGAATTTTTAAAGCGTTGTTTAGAGAACGCTATGGTTTTTTTTACCGCGAAATATGCTTGCGTAATACGTTGTGTCTGCCTTTTTTGTATAAAAAATAACCTTTTCTTTGCTTCATTTTTGTCGAACATTTTTTTTGAGAAATAAAAAAAATCAGTATTTTAAAATTAGATGTTACTCAAATTATATCGCATTTCTAGTGTTAAGAAATCGTGCACAAAAAAGTATTTAACGGGAAAGTTTTAAAAATAAGTATTACTATGATATCTATGCTGTGGCGTAAACTTTGAACTAATTTAAAAAAACCCTTTTCTGTTTTTTTAATACCGATAAAGATCGGAAAAGATGGCGACAATTATAGATAAGTTAAATTAGTTCAGAAAATTTACGCCCAGAATAGACATCCATTGGTATAATTAAAATTAATATTTGTAATGGCAAACATCACGTAATGCACATTCCGTTCAGTCGAAATTTAATTATGAATGAATATATTATAATAATATAAAAATAGTGATATTCGTGTAATCTTTATTTTAATGTATATTGTGTATACTAGTATCCGTAAATCACAGAAAAATAAGTTGTGGAATTATAAACACTATCTTATACAGAAATACCTCTGACACAGTCACATTGCACAACACGCACGCACGACGTTGCCATATTGACAAATGAATCCACCCGGATTAAGTAGCTTACATGCCACGACATCCAGAAGATGACTGTCGCGTCCATCCTCCATGGGTGCACAGACAGACTGACCGCAAAGACAGACTGACTAGACTGACAAGGATTCAAAATTAGACCGACTTTCTTTAAGAAAAAACACGAAAACGAAGTCACACACACCGTACAATGACAGAATGGATATTTTAATCGAGAATCAGACTTATCCAAAAAAAGAACAGTACATCCAACTATACGAATTATCACTTCTATGAACTGCCGACACATTATGATGGCGTTTCAATTTTGAACAAAGAATTTTATAAATCGTTAGTTGTGCCCAGCATTGCAACAACAAATTGCATGCATTGCAACGCCACAGAAAAAAAAAACTGTTTATCTTCGGCCGTCCTTATCGCCTGAAGAAACATTACTTGAAACAATAGGAAATCACTCGTCTTATAGTGAATACCTTGTATGTGATTTCTATGTAATTTTTCAGGACGAAGATAAAAATGTGGTGTAAAATGAAGTAAACGCAATAATGTTTGTGGTTACCATTTTAATTAGTTAAATTATACCTCTTCCAGATACTATATTACTTTAATAATATATTTGAGCATGAAGTTTACAAGTTTTTCTTCAACAAAAATCGGTAAAAACGAACTCTATGAAAACGCGTATGCAAAGTTTTCATTCTTAAGGCGACGATATGCAAAATAACCGCCATTATGTCTGTACACACATTTGTTGATGCAACTGACTCAACTGATATTTTATTTTGTAGTGGTTTTTATTAGAAATTTTTGCACGCCTGACAAGTAATAAATAATGGTACGCATATAGGACAAAAATTAATTTGTATACACATAGATTGCAACTTATTTTTCCGTGATAAGCTTACGTATGTTTATGTATAACCAATACCATGCTTTTGAATCTCAAAAAAAAAACATATTACTTTAGTTTATCCAACTATTAATCTATGTCTATTTTACAATTTCTTTTATTTAATAAGTATATTTATATGAAATCTCGGAACAAAACGTATTATAGCATAATTGGTGTCTGTTTAGGTATCACGCTAGATAGTTGTGTCACTTAAAAATTAATCTTGTTGTTATAATATAAAATTAATAATCACTCGCTCACTTTAGTACGTAGTCTTGAGATAGATACCCGTGAAAAGTGTCAAATTCTCTGGTCGATTAATTTTATCACTGATTGTGCTGTAGTGAGCGGGCTTTTTTACTGTTGTTGATTGTACGCGAGTCGATGAACGTCATTGCACCGCATTTAGGTAATTTTCAGGTGAGTCTCTACTTAATTTCCGTTGCAATTTTTATTATTAAGTATGCTAAAATATTATTATGAAGTATTATTTAATATTCGAGAAATAATTATTTAATATATCGCACCCCGCATGGAAGAATGGCATGAATGAGTCACGTCGAACATATTTATTGCTCCATTAGATACAGAATAATATAAACCTCATGAGGATGTGGATTGGAGAGGTCCAATTCTTGTAACTCTATCTACAATATTAGTCAATAGAATTACAAGAATTGGAGAGGATGTGGGTTATATTTTTCTGTATCTAATGGCGCAATAAACATTTTTTACGTAACTCAACTGCCATTCTTCCATGAGGGGTGCGATATTACGATAATATACTCGAATAATAAAAATTGCCACCAAAATTAAGTAGAGAATACTAATCTGAAAATTAGTTATTTACACCCAACCAGCGCAAGCATTTGTGTATTGGATATACCGTGCATTATATACACGTGTGGGTTGTATACAAGTTGTTGTATACAAGAAAATTATTTAAATAATCCCCTTTACCCGTATTATTTTTATAAATGTTTTAAAATACACACTTGAAAAATTAAGTTCACATGAAGATGTGCTTTCAGTGTTTGGTATCATATTTTGAATAGCGAGGAGAAGTCGTGTAGAGTTGCCAGAAAACTGGATGCTAATAATCAATAACGTGTCATTCAACATTCATATGCTAAAATGGCAATGGTTTTAATAGTTCATTCTAAAATTTACTTATAAAATGGAAGCTTTTGCTGTTGTGCTTGTTGTTGGGGAATTATTTCCGACATGATAGCAAATGCTGGTTAAAGACACTTTTAAATTCCGTTAATACTTCACTTTTGTATAGGATGATGCAACCAAAAGGTCATAGTCATAAGGGCTTCGGCTACGTATCACTATAGACTGGTTGATTAACTCTGAGTGTCAAATTTGAACTGGCCTTGATTTGTTGATATTATTATCAGTGGGTCCTACTCTAAAGTTAAGATTTAACTATTTCAATAGGGATTTGTGTCTCGTCTTGACGATCATTGACTCGCATATCAACGTAAGCCATGCTTCTTTGTATCTGTAAAGCATTACTGACAAGTCCTATTAATTCTTCGTGCCTCTATCATCAGGCAGCTTGAAATTGTTTGAGACTGAGTCAAATCCACTTCTTTTTGATTTGTATAAAGATCTTGATTGAATCTTCAAATATGTTATTTTTACTTTATTCTAAATACGTATTTAATCGAACATAATGTTAATAGGGAAATGATATTTATGGCAGGACAATGATTTTTAATATTGAGGTGGGAATGATTTTTTTGTAAAGCGGGAAGGCCTATTTTGTATATTTAAGTGTTTATAGATAGACTGATGTAGAATGTACTTTTGTGAAATTATTTTTTTTTATAAGGACACGTTTTGATGATATTTATGTGTGTTTGTTATTTAAAATGCCAAAAGCGATATAGAGAAACGATTTTTTTTTTCACAATAGGGGCTGAACTAAAAACGTGGTTAACGTTAAAACATTCACTAAAAACCGCACGTGAAATTAAACATCCTCAAAAGCGTCCAATTAGCCATAATTTTGATTTGACAAGTGTTCTCGCGATATTTAAATTGTTAGTCCCTATTCAGCGTGCTTATGACTTGCATAGGTATACAGGGTGTAATCGTTAAGTGTGCCTAGGTAATTATTCCGTAAATATAAGAGATATACAAAAACCTTTAAACTGTATCTATAAAGTATAATATAAAGTACGTTATTAGTGAGTAAAACCACATGAATAACTTTTTCAAAATAAAACTGGAAATGTGAATAATTTTAATGTTAAATGCTCTTTGACATTCATAGAGAGGCTTTAGTTTCGAACAATAGCTTTGAATACAATTTTTTTTGTATTTACTTGAAAATAAATATCACTTTGTTTTTATTCAATTAAAAGTTTTATTACTTTATATAGCAGTTTCGTTACCTGTAAACGTATTGTTACCCTTAAAGCAGGTCAACTGCAGCCTCTACAAGTTTCATTATTAAGTGTATTGAAGCCGTTAACGTTATTTTTGATGTTTATACTTTAATGTAAAAAAAGTTCTTGATATCATTTTTCTCATTAGGTAACGTATTTTCGTATCAGTTTAAACGTTTTTGATGTCTCTTATATTCACGGGATAATCGCCTGGACACGCTTAAGGATTACACCGTGTATTATATTAATTTCCAGTGTACTATTTGCTTGCAAGTAAGTGCATGTACTCCCAATGTTTATTCGAATGATATTCAAAATTGCATATAATAAATTTTGCAACCTCCATCGATTTGTGTTAGCATACAACATTTGCTAAAATGAATGTAATTATTCATAAGTATGATTAATATTTAATATTATACTAGATGTCTCCATTAAGCTTAGTTAAGGTACGCGTAAGTTTTTATCGATATAGTAAAAGCTGGAAAGTTAGATTTGGACTCTATGTGACAAGTTTTGAGAACGAATATCCTCTGGCAATGTTAGAAGTCAGTCCAAAAGTAACTTGCCATCGTTTTATGTCATTTATATCACCTGTCACCTTAGCGCACCTTGTTATGGAACAAGTGCGGAGGAGAATTATTATATCATGTCCATTAGGGGAATGATGTGATGGAATTTTTTATATTTTACAAATGGAATCTAAAAAGACATGGCCTATCTGTGTTTATAATTTATTTTTATAGAAATGTTTGATTTTCTTAGATCTCAATCTTGGGTGAAAACAAACTTCATTTGAGATTTCCCCTAATGATTTTTAAATGCAATTTCTATATAAATATTCGATGTAAATATTGTACATTGGTTCATTTATTTTTGTGTAATTTATTTATTGATTTTTTTAAGAGTTTTAAAGCCATATTCTTTGTTACTCCATTTACTATTTAACATTGAGTTTGTTTTTTATTTCTTTTTTATATATTTATTTGTCCGAGCACGTCTTCTAATTGTTTTAAAGATTTGTGCCATTTTTTGGTTTAATTACGGTGTTTTGGTGATTCTTGAAGTTTGTATGATCTGTTTTTTTTTATCCAAATATTTTCCTGTAGGTTCTCGAATGTTCTAAGTAGAAATCAATGTACGCTTGGTGGTCTGATGTCTCATTGGAAGGATTATAGTCCTATTCGGTGGTTCTTGTGTCGAATATTGCTTGCATCGATTAGGTCGATGCTAGGTTAGGACTGGGTGTTTTGCCTTCAATGTTTAAGAGTAATTAATACATTGAAAGACTGCTTGGTGTCGAAGGAACTGACGCTTATTCGAGAAAACGTGTTAAACAAAAGTATTAACCACACTTAAGGAAAAAAACCTAAATTGTATTCACTATTCGTCTTAACGTATTTTTTTATTTGTCTGTGGTAAAGAACACGTTATTTGAATTATGGCATAAGTAAAGTTTCGTCAAAAATGTTTATTGCTACATTAGATACAGAAAAATATAACCCACATCCTCTGCAATTGTTGTAACTCTATCGACTAATATTGTCGATATATACGGGTCAGACTGGTCTGATGGTCATGGTTGGTCTGGTACTTGAGGTTTATTTAACCTTGTTTTGTACACTAGTGTCAGTTCCATATGTAGATTAGTATCGGTGTTGTGATAATATGGAGACCCAATGAGACACGGGCGACCCCAACCATTTTGCTATGTGCGTCTCAATTACTGTAAAACACAGTTCAAAGGAATGTGTCATATTTTATAATAAATAACCATCTATGTAATAATTTTGTGTTTTTATTTTAAATTCCTAAAATTTTATTGAAGCATGGTTATAATACTTCGTATAAAATGGCTACTGATCGCCTGACATCACATGTAAGACCAATTTATAATTAATTGTTATTTTGGAGACGGCCTGGAAAATATTGCTATATCGCAATAAGGTCTGTCGTACCGATCTTTTTTATGTACTTGTTCTTGTGTGCAATAAAAAGTATATATACTGTATTTTGAATAACCAGTCAGATTTGCTCTCTCTGTTGTGATGCAGAATTCATATAACGTCTACAAAAACAAAGTCAAAGACTTAGAGCTAGAGACAGGAAGTTCTATATTGCATTACTAACTCCAAAAATTGCGTTACGTAGCTCGGTGTCACTCACCAGCCGGTTATGTTCAATCTCACAACTTTGAGTTACGACAGTTTTTGGTTTTATGTGCGAATTATTTATAAAACTTGACAGTGTTGCCCAGTTTTAATTATCTTTCAAAAGCGTATCAACACTGAGCGGGAAACACGTAATAGGTACTTCGGCACAAAAAACCAATACTAACTCGTCTTTACTTTTTACGTTACGTTGATGCTATTTTTGGCGTTACGGTATCTTAGTACCTTGCAACAGATATCATTGTTTAGGTCATTTCTTGATCTTTAAAATGAGCTTCAGATTATTGTTTTAGTCTTATTAAAACGTAAAAGGATCAAATAGGGTCAAAAGTGTGGCCTGAGTACAATTAGTCGGTGTCCTATTTTATTACAATCTTTATCACCCGTCTCTTAAACATTTTTAAACTTTCGCTAGTGTGGATTAAGTCAACACTGCAATTTTCATCGGACTGTCTTTTGCCGTTTACGATTTGCCTGCAGATCCATAAAATTCACTCGAGTTTGCTATTCAGCAAGAGTGTTTTATGATAAAAAAATATATTGTAAATAAAATTCACCCGATATACATTTATTCGATAAAGGTACCATAATATAAGTTAAAAATTAAATAATAAGAATCACAGATTAATTACATTGCTTTTCTTACAAGCATAATTTTACAGCTAGAGTTTTAGTCCTAGAGTTAAGCTGGGTTTCCACTATACAAATGCCTTCGGACCGAGTGCGCTCGTACGAGTTAAATCGTATAGGGGTCCACTCGGATTTCGGTTTACACCACCAAGTAGCATTTGTTTCCTTGAACAATCAAGATGACAACAACTGATCTGCTGCTAAGAGGTTACAGTATAGTACAAAATCATGAAAGGGAAAAACAAAGCAAGAAAAAAATTTGGACCAGTAAATAGATTTTAAGGCATGACCAACTGAGTGCTTCAAATAATTTTATTCGAGAAGTGGAAGAGAAAGATAAACACGCGTTTAAAACATCATATTGTCACGTTCATTCATTGACCTACCAATAAATGGACGTCGGGTTCGCGTTGAAAAGTGCCCGCATCTGTAGGGCGTTAATATCGCATACAGAGCGTTAATTGCGCAGCAGTCTTCGTTTGTTCGACTAACAGCGCGGTTGTCAATTATGCAGTGCCATTTAATAATAACTTGTAAAAATTACTGCAGTAAAGTCTAAAAACAGAATTTTGTATCATATTTTCACTAAACAAATATATTGTGTTATCATAGTTCTCATTTAAAAGTGTTATTTTGTTCAGTTTTATAGTATTTAATTTATATATAAATGAATCGTAAATATAAATTACAAAAGCACACAAAATTATGAAATAGCTAACTGTCCTTTTTCTACACTAAAATTACGCAAAAGATGGAAAGAGACCCATTACGTCAGTTTCAAGAAGTTTATATAAACTTCTTGGTCATTTTCAATTGTTCGAACCACAAGCGATTGAAATATTTAGAACAAAGAAACTATAAAGTTGCTTTGATTTTAATCTTATTTTTAAAAGGATTTTTTTTAATAAACGTAAGCAATAACATCGTTCATTCCACTTTTTCTTAAAATTATTGGCGCCATTTTGTTTTTATAAAATGATCCCAGTCCACTCTGATCAGATCCGACGTTCGAGTGCGCTTGGATCACGAGTTTACACGATACGAGTGCCGTCCGAATAGTCATCTGAGTGGACTCGATCCGAGCGTACTCGTATAGTGAAAACCCGGCTTAAACAAGTAGGTACTTAAGACATAAATAATCATTACGTAAAGTTCCAATGTAAAATCCACTCCTACATTGTGCAGAACTAATATTACATTGTGATAAGTAACTCAATGTATTAATTTTTCTAGCGTAAATCGAAATCTTCAATGGAATTGTTACGATATTAAAACAAGTTCTGAAAGTTTTTCATTGTCGAGTAGACAATCATATATATACATATTTACATTATTTTCAATGTTTATTGTCAACGACAATAACTGATAATGTATTTAGTGCATTTCGAATTACAGAACTGATGCAGCGGAATCCGTCACTAAAGTTACTCACGCCCGTATTAATAAACAACCAACTCTGGTATGAGATGTCCTTCAGCTTCGAAATGCATCTCAAATCTCCTGAATTAATATTCGTCGAGATGCGTCTCGGATGATAATAGGTATCTTTACGTCATCAATTAGGACTTAACCGTAAAATCGTAGCTAAAGTATTAAACGACATTTATTAATAAGCCGAAATATCGAAAACTCCGACATTAATGAATAATTATTGTGCACTTAAGTTTATTAATAAAGACTTATGTAAGATCTTAATATCGACCTTGCACTCGATGGATTTATTAATACGGGTTTAATAATCTGTTTTTCTGTCCGAGGCGGCTCTTCCTTTCACATATTACTAACATATGTTCATAAGCAACCGGCTCCCCAACACCCACACCAAGGTATGGAACCAGAATCCTGAGGTGGTGCAGAAAGTTTTCTCGACTTGTGTGTGTAGGCAGATCCAAGGGAATTCACTGACGAACACATACTGTTAGTCCGCTCGTGCTCCGAATGAGAAGTTGTCATATCCTGAAAAAGAATAACGAATAGATTTAAAAAAAAATCATGTTTTGTTTACTGCTACTGGACACACACACGCATACACTCCTTACGGCTCAATTTACATTGCCGCGGAACGAAATGGAACCTCGTTGTGCGAGAAGGCGCGCGCGCTCGCTGGAATACTCGTGCATTCGCGAGCTATCTCGCGACTACACTGTGAGTCTGTAGTATCCCCCGTTCACACGTCATTGTACTGCACGAGTTTTTACAGTATAAATCTTAGCAAATAAACAGTGGCGCATACATTATATATAGAACACACGGTGTTTGTGTTGCAGAAAAAAAACGCACAAGCTCTATATGCTTATATAATTTAAAACAAAGTCGTTGCCGTCTTCTATGCCAATATAAAAGAGCAATAAAGCGTGGATCTATCACATACGTGTTCTCAGGGCGTTTGCTGTGTGAATACTGCCGCTGTCCGTCTTTTAAACGCATGAAAATATATCGTGTGAACACCCCGCCGTCTACACGTTTATAATAGAATACGTTAAAAAACGTTCAGAACAATGTGTGGAAGAAGTCTCGCGAATTTCGTCAACTTTTGACGTCATACTGCGTAGCTTCGCGCCACTTCCCATGGATTCGCCAGGCGCCGTCTAGGCAGCCGCGGAAATTCCCGCGAATGCGCGAGCATTCCCAATTCGCGTGACTTGTTTTTTTCGTTGGCTCGTATCTAGTTTGTACTTTACTTAAATCACAATGTTCACATTGCTCTGTACAATTTCGTTACAAAAATTCGCTTCCATTTCGTTCCGCCGCAATGTAAATTGAGCCTAACGGTTAACTAAATGGGTACCCAATTTACTCTAGAAGCACTAAGGACACCGGGAAATCTTGGTCTAACAGGAAATAGTCGATATGCTACCGAGATCGTACGTATCGTCTTAAAAAAGTACATCTGTAATTTCGAGATGGGTCAACCCATTACCTGAACACCGTTTTCTAAGGCGCTCATAGCCAATAAATGTTTCAACCTTATATACAAATTGTCTAATCTGGTGATTCTGTAGTGGAAGATAAAACATTCCGCGAATGGCATATAATATCCGCTTGCGACCTTATAAATTCTTGCCAATTTTAAGGAACAAATAATAAAATCAGCTAAATTATAGTTACCAAATAACTGTCCCGCTTATAACGCGGGCCCGAGCTTGACGAAGACATAGTATTCCGCGGACGATGTCGCAAACAGTGTTTCGGTTTCGTCATATCACCAACTTCCTCGATCAATCTTTCGTTATCACTCTCCAATTGCACTGGCACCCCGTTCTTTGGCAATCCGTTCTTCTGCTCTTTCTTCTTCTCCCGTCTTTTTCTTTCTCTTTTCTTAAATGTTAAGGAAAATCTTTTCTTTTTCTTTGCTTTTGGAGAATCTGGTCTTTGTGCTACGACAGACTTTTCTCTCTCAGATCGACTCGTATCATCATCTGGTGGAGGTATTTGTGACTCTGAATCTGTCTTCAAGGTAATTTCTGTTCTTGTTGAAGAATCTGGCTCACCAGCTTTGTATGCTACTTCTTTCTCTAAATTCACTAACTCCATTCTTCGTAATCTTTTCGGTAGTTTCTTAACAGTAGCGTATATTGGTTCCTCATTATCCCCTACAGGTGCTGATCGTGAACGGAAAAAGAAATCGAACTTTTTTGGCTTTACCGGTATCCTTCTTTCCACGAATACAACTGTACTTGCAACTTCTGTTGTCGTTGTTATTTCATCAGATTTAGTAGGACTGTTTGAAACAGGTATTCCTTTAGGATAATCGTAAGTCAGTTCTATGTTCTTCTCAGTGATATAAGACTTCTGGGGAGGCGTTTCGTTTGGGACTTCAACTTTGACTGGCTCACTCTTCTGGCAACAACAGGGTTTTTGTGTTGACATGATTCGCTTGGTATTGCACATGAAAACTGAATTCTGCTGTATAAAAGTGTGTAACGGTGTTGCTTGGACATCACCTAAAAGGTCTTCAACATTGCCTCCTGTGGGGAATCTTGGTGGATGGTAAGGTGCTATGACGAACCCTGGAGGAGGTGCCGAAACGTAAGGAGGAGATGCTACAGCTTGGAAGAACCTGGGCATATCTGAAGGGGCATCGTGGACAAGGACATCGACGACTCGCTCGTGTCCATTGTCTGCCATGTTTGGATGTGTATTGTTCTGTTCTGACGTCACTGTGGACGATTTTGGCTGAATGTCCGCTGGGCGGGACACTTGTTGGCATTCGTCACATGTGCACGGTGATTCGATGCCACTCTGTAATTTAATTTACAATTTAATTAGTTCGCATGGCAATACTTGGAACGGACACAGAAATAGATTATTCTCGTGAGACTATGGAGGCAGTCGTTGTTCCGGTAAAGGATAGTAACACTTCATAAGAAGAATTTACAATTTTACATTCCGCTATTATTTCGATACCAAATGGCATTTGTCATGTCTTTGTTTAGTTTATATATCTACGAGTAGATACCTAGTTTTAATGGTTATAAACCGGGTGGGGAACACTATTTCGGGATGGCGTTATTTATTTTGAGTTCGCTTTGACTCTCAGAATATTGCGCACATGTTTTATTCCACGAATGCTGTCAAGACCAAATGGCGCACGTTCGAGGAGGCCTGAGTCTGATGTTGTGTGCAGTGGGCTGCAATAAACTGATAATGATGACGCTATAAAATTTTTCATAAAACTTCTTTTCATTTTCCTAAACTTTTATGTTCTGATTCTGGTGGTCTTATACAGCTAATTCTACGTTAACTCCTTTTACAAACCAGGGGGTCTACTCTCGATCGCCGTCCGACATTTGTCCGAAACAATTACTGCCAAATAAGCAATACTTGACCAAATGAAAAGGCGCGTGATGCGAATGAAGCATCATAATTGACACTTGTCTTTTTTATTTTGTCGAATATTACTTATTTGACAGTAATTGTTTCGGACGGAGGTCGAGAGTAGACCCCCTGAAGTGGAGTCATTATAACCTTACCCTTCAAAACCGGAACACTGTAATGCTGACATTACTGCTTGGTGGCAGAAATAGGTAAGGTGGCAGTACTTCCCTGGACGAACTCTTTCACAAGGAGCTCTACTGCTACAAAATTATTACATTAATTATTATGATTATAAATAATTATATGAGATCTTAGCCTGTAACGGCGTTAAATCGCGATGAATAGAGAAAGGGAAGGGAAGCCTTTGCCCTGCAGTGGGATAGTAGCGGCTGAAAATGAAATTAAAGTGGAGTCATTGTTTAAAGCCGAATTTTTGGTACCGATTTATACAAACAAAATAATAATGATTGTTTAAGACATATTCTTGTACCAACCTTGAGCAAGTACTTCAAAGATACATTAAAAACATTCGTGTTTTCATTCAAAAGAGAGAGCATTCAGACAATTATGTCAAGTGGTATTATTTATACGATGAACAGATGGGAAGAGGCTCCGTGGTCGTTATGCTTTTGACTGTGGCCTGTTTGTGCAAATGAGCCAAGATGAAAAATAAATCGATACCTCCAATGAACACTACGCCTTTACGCTTTACTTTAATTTTTTGTTATTTTTGTAAACAAACCAAGGTTTTGGGCCCTTTACAGGTCCCATGGTCACAGGTGGCTGAGATGGTGAAGTCATTCGTTACGTCTTGCATTTACATGTTTTGTATTAATATTTGCGAAATATACACGATTTAGATACGATAAATAGTTTCATTTTCTATATTTAAGATTATTTCTTCTTACGATTTTTAAAAATAGTGTTGTAATTTATAAAATATGAACAAAATATCGATGGTGTGATGGTTTGATATTAAATGAAATAGACGCGAGTGCCGGCCGCAAGGTGGGGACAGAGGAAGCTGCCACCCGAACACTGAATATCACGTAAATCAAATTGTTCAAATGGCGAGACCTTGTGCTATTAGGACGGATTTAATTACGGAATTGGATTGTCAAGGAGGCTCTATCGTCCGATATTTGGGACCCATCAATTAATACATACCGGATATTTTAAACAGAGTTGTGGACCTTTTGCTGAGGGGAAGTAAAATTGTTATTCCGCAGAGGTTACGTCAGCAGGTTTTGAAAGCAGCCCACGAGGGGCATCCTGGCATTGTGGCAATGAAAGCACGGCTACGCACTAAAGTGGGGTGGCTCAAAATAGACATGGATGCCGAAAAGGTTCTAAAGAGTTGTAAGGGTTGCACTTTGGTGTCTGCGCCAAATCGACCCCGCCAATGACCCGTCGTGAGCTGCCAGCACAGGCTTGGGTTGACGTAGCCTTCAATTTTTTGGGTACTCTTCCTAGTGGACATTATCTTTTTGTTATAGTAGATTATTACAGTAGATACAGAGAAATTAAAACGATGAAGACTATAACATCTACTGAGACTATTAAAATTTTAAAAGAAATATTTTCAAGGTTGGGAATTCCAGTTACTATAACGGCAGACAATGGAAGACAATTCGCCAGCGACGAATTCAAATAATTTTGTGGCGAACTAGGGATCAAAATTTATTTTACTACACCGTATACCCCTCAACAAAATGGCGAAGTAGAGCGACGAAATCGGGATATCCAAAAAAGGCAGAATTAGCCAAAGTCAAAAATCCGATTGGTATGACGATCTTCTATTATACTCAACCATGTACAATAGTACCCCTCACTCCATCACCAGAAAAACGCCATCGGAATTATTTTTCTGCAGACAATTTAGGGATAAAATACCCTCTCTTACAGATATAGACAGTCCATTTGTTTCAGAGTTTATAGACAAGGACAAAATAATGAAGGAAAAAGGGAAAGAATATGAGGATAGGAAAAGAAAAGCGCAGGTAACAGATACAGAGATTGGGGAAAAAGTATACGTCAAGAATATGCTGAAGGAAAACATGCTTACTACGAACTTTAATCCAACACCACATACTGTAATAAATTATAAAGGCTCAGAATGTGGTACAAAAAACGATGAAACAGGTCAAGAACTGAGGAAAAACGTGATTCATTTAAAAAGAGTTGAAGGACAGTGGAAGATCTGTGAAGATGGTAGATCTGATTCAGGGAATAAAAGTAATTGTCGCACAGAATGCGAATGAGATGAATATATGCAATTTTGGTTACATCATTATATCAGTTTTGTATTTTTTTATTTTGTTATCTAATTATGTGTTACCAAACGTAGAAATTGAGTCTTACTGTTACGTGTAAACATTCATTCAAAGTTGTTAAAAGGGGAAAGATGTGATGGTTTGACATTAATTGACATAGACGCGAGCACCGGCCGCAAGGCGGGGACAGAGGAAGCTGTCACCCGAACCAGGAGGACGTGTGGTCGCGTCTATTGAATTAATACCAAAACTGTGTTTTAATTGCGTTCTATTACTTACCCCCTGTGACGAGCAGACGTCACAGATGGTTTTCTAGAATAGCCGACTATGGCAAAACACCTGATTCGTCAGGAAGCCGGATTAAAAAAGCTGAGATGTGTCTGCCGCGTTAACAAATCGTAGACCATCAAATTGTTATCACAATCATTATTATTTTAACTAATGAAAAGCTCCGTGTACCATTCATAATAAAATTTAGCATTTTCTAAATAAATGTATAGTAATAAATAATAAAAAAACCATTTTGAATTTTCTTATGGTATAAAGTAACGGGACGAACAGGTCATGCGCTTGATGGTAAGCGACACGCCTATCCATAGCAGTTGCAGTGCCACTCAGAGCTTTAAATCGCAGAGATCTGAGAGGCACTGCTACTGTACCCGTCACCTTGACACATGAGTTGAAAAAATGTGCTTGTAATTTCACCAGTACCCTTAGAGCGTTTGTGCACTATGTCCGATTCGTATTAGTTCCGAATCCGAGAAATGACGGTCCGCAATACCACAGGGATCATTTTATCTCTAGTTGTACAAGAGATGTTCGTATTTTCTTGGATCGGACTTAAAGCACAAGCGACTTCCGAAGTGGATCCGAGTTTTCTAGATTTCTATAGTCTCGGATTCGAAAGGAATACGACTCGGATGCAGTGCGTAAATGAGCTTACAAAACCTTTAACGAGGAGCTCTACTGCTACTAAATTGATTGAACTACTATTTTTGAAAAACGTTGTGTATTTAAAAAAGCAACTCCTGAAGCTGCTCATTCTTTTCACAGAAATCTGCTTAAGAGATGAGTGAGTATATGTTTAGTCAATTTCAAGTGTACTTTGTTGACCTATGATATTTATATTATTTTGAATTTAGTAAAATATCTAGAACATGTCTCCTTCTAAAAATGATAACCGTGAAAATATTTGTCACGTAGTAACATAAATTACTAACGGTATGGATTTTACGAGCTGGCGGACGGTTTATGAGGATACGATGTGGCGTTGTCGGATGCTATTATAAAACAGACGCTGGAGTAATATATTTAAATTAGATTTTTATAATTTGTCTACAGCAAGCGTGTGTGAGGAAACGATGAACACTTGAAATTATAAATTTGGACGTAATTTGTGGTCGTCTAAGTGTGTCCATGTCACCCGCGATACAAGGTTTCCCTAGGCTATTTATTTATTTTTTATTTTTTTATTTAGTAATTTATTTCCGGCCACATGATCCTTGAACTAAGGTGCTAGACAGACAGTCTGCATTTCAACTGCACTCCGAATGTAAATTTGCAGTTTGATTGCAGTCGGTGTGCAGTTGGCGTGCAGTTCCAACGAAACGGTTGAATGCAATCCAAAATTCAAACTGGAAATGTGCAGTCAAAGTGCTTTGAAATGCAATCTGTCTGTCTAGAGCCTAACATACATACAATATAGTAAACTAAATAACTACTCTACACGAATTGCAATTGTCGGAGACGTGTGGCGCAATCTGGTGTCAGGTAACCGGCCGCGGAAACGCCGATATACGACACCCTTTGCCTAAAATTCCTCCTTCATGAAGATCGACAGATGGTCGGTCGGCACTCTCACTATAAACGAATTAAAATTCACGTTGTGGCGGGGCTCCAACCGACCTTCAAGGTGTTTTTGGCTTTTAGCCTGATGTACTCCACTATCTCCTCAGACTTCGTGGAGTAATGTAGTCGCGACTGGTACAGCAACGTCGTCAGTATGGCCGGACGCAGGAAAAAGTTAGGTTAGGTTAGTCCTGTCGGTGCTGTGTCACACAGGTTACGGCTGGTGGGTTTCACCACCTTCGTAAAGCCGTCCTCGTCACACTGATCCGTCTGCCTCTAGGGTTTTGCAACTTCAGAGACAGGCACACGGGGATTACTTTTGCTCTTAGCCAATTACCGCCGCTATGAGTGTGTGCGTTAATACATAACACACACTATCTAATAATATATCTAATAATAATATTATTAGACGACATTACATACGTTGCTCTGATCCCAAAGTAAGTAACTAAAGCGTTTGTGTCATGGAACTCGGAATCAACGACCACAAACACCCAGACCCGAGACAATATATTAAAAAGTTAGTTTTTCTCTGCTCAGAGATGGCTTATGGTTTTATAATATCCCAAGAGCGACTACCACCAGGTTACCATCTGCGGTGGCCCGTGTGGAAGTCCTTAAATCGACTTCGCACTCAGATAGGACAAGACAAGATGTGTAAATGGGGTCTCATGGATGTTAGTGTAACCCAATGTGATTGCGGTGCCCGAACACAGTCCATGCAGCACTTACTGTTGTGCCACTTGTGTCCTAATACCTCTACGAGGGAAAATCTCTACGCGGCGATGGACGGCGCTGTCAAGGTGGCAACGTACTATTCAGGGTCAATATAGACCTAAAATAAAAGAAGTATTTACACGATAAGAAGAAGAGGAGATAACAATATGAAAACCGGTGTGTAAGCCACTCGACCACGGAAGTCATCCAAGCAAGCGCCGAAGCGATGGTTAGTATGAAAATATATATATACACGATTTAGATACGAACAATATAGTTTTATTACCAATGTGTAAGTACTTAAGCGAAAACCTAAAAACTTGGTAAATTGAAGCCACGCTGTAGATAAAAGCATTATATGCATTGGAATGATTGGTTTTTACTCTTCCAACAATGTAAAAACGCAAAACGTTGGTTTTAAACCTGAAATAATATTTAAAAAAATAGATTCTAAAAGTTTGTTTATCAGTTTCGATGCGTTCATTACCGTTATTTTTATTGGAATTATATCTATTTGCCAAGTTCTATTCGTATCGGTGATCGGGAAAGTGGGTGAAATTCTTTATACCGGATTCATCCCCTAATTTGCCACTCTTAGAGGTAATATTCTACCTCTAAGAGTGGCAAATTAGGGGGTGAATCCGGTATAAAGAATTTCACCTTACATTCTTCAAATTTAAATGGGAGCACTACTGAAGTATCCCCTTTCCAATAAAAAAATCATTGAAATCCTCCTGAGAACCTGCTTTTTTTTTCAGTTAAAAATAGTTTCATTTTCAGCGTGTACCAATCGCTAAAACCTAAGAACTCGAAATGATACTATTTTTTCCCGAATTGAAAATCGCGCTATTTTTTATTTTTGTACAGCTACGGAAATCCTACTAGGGAAACTCTGAGTCGCAGGTGCCATGAACACACACTTAGGCAACCACAAATTACACCCAAACTCACGAGAGAAATAAATGTAAGCCATAAAAATATTTCTCCTGGCCCGAGAATCGAACGCGGGCCCTCTGCATTCTGCAGTCCAGCATGGGAACAGTTCGGCCACGGAAGCAGTTTTTTTTTAAACAAACCTATCGATTCAACGTCATCCAGCTGCGGCTAAGGGAGGTCCCTTAAAGAGTCCAAAATGTTGGTTTTAAATCTGGAAAATGTAATTCCATTTCCTATGTGTACCAATCGCGAATATACTCGAGAAGAAATCAATTTAAGGCGAGTCTCTGTTTTGCGCTTCTCCTCAAGATCAAATGGTTTAGGTATTTATTATTAAATAACTATCTTAAAAAAATTAACGATACGCCTAAAGATATTGTCTAAAGAATATGCTAAGGTGTTACACGATAGGATGTACTTTATCCGATCATATACAATCCTGAAAACTGGCTATAATAAAAGACTAAAATGAATAATTTAAAAATATTATAAGTTTGTCGGCTTTTTTATTGGAATTACATCCATTTGCCAAGTTTTATTGGAATCGGTTGACGGAAAGTGTGCGAAACCGGATTCATCCCATAGTTTGCCACCCCTAGAAGCGGAATATTTTCTTCAAATTTAAATGGGACCAATACTGAGGGTACCTTTTTTCCAACAAAAAGAATCATCAAAGTCGGTTCATAAATGCCGGTGTAATCGCGTAATACAGAGAATCTGTTAAATTTTGGTTTTAACTAATACCTTACTAGTTTTCATTTCACATTTATCCCAAAATTTGCGAATTGGCCAGCGGTTTAACGACACGCCGCGACGCCCTCTGCCCCGTCAGTCGCTATCGGGCGTTTGTCGACGTCGGATTTGAGTAAAATTTTCTTTGCATATTAATTTATAGCGCGCGCGTTGCAAGACGGGAGAGGCGACCCCACACACCCCCTATGAAATACCTCGCCTTAAAACTTGAGGTACTTTTAAAGAAAGTACTGCATGTCGGAGACGGTACGGAAAATCTATGACCTAACACTTTCCAGGCAGATCACGTACTCAAATGTATGTTTGGCTTGATATGGTACAACACTTACAGAATGTCTCTGAATACAAAGTACGACTCGACAGTAATTGGGAAAACACACTGTTAAGTGAAGAAGTGTACAAGAAATTTTGATAGCCCATTTTTTCGGGGTATTTTAAATAATTGATATTTTTTATGTTTGATAATTATGTATGTATTAGGTAACTGTTCCGTATATATTAAGTATTTGATCTACGGATAAATTATAAATGAACTGCATACAAGGTAACTCTACCATTATGTTTAAGAATACTAAATTAATATAGTCAAAAATAATATTTGAGTCTCTTTTTTCATATAGGTAAAATCTGTGTGCATTAATGCAATCCGGCTTAGAATGGTAAGGATCCTGGTGAAATTAAAAGGCGCATGGGACTTATCAACGTACGTCTCATGCGATGGGCGTGTTGGCAGTGCCTCTCAGATCTTTGCGATTTAAAGCTGTAGAGTGGCACTGCAACTGTTACGGACAGTCGTCTAGCTTACCATCAGTACTCACTGTAATTTGGTATCATAAAAAATAATACTCGAGGACACAATTCTGTGATATTTTAGATTAACATACCCTCAAATTTTCTTGTTTCTAGGACGTACAGTTTTTGCTGCGCACCCATCTACCACTAAATTGAGCGGGACTCTACCTCTTTATATACTAGTTACCTAAATTACAACATGCCATTGCGATATTAAATTGTACTATTGCATTTTGTTAAAAAATAACTCTTACGGTATGAATGTTACTACACGTTCGAAACTGGAAATTCCTATAGCTATTCCAAACAAATGACGAATTTATCTTACTCATTCATGTTGCACGTTTTCTTTAAAACAAACTTACAAACTTTCACTCACTTCCACTCATACCACCAATTGAAACAACACCAAACACCACTAAATAACACTAAATAACTATTAAATAACCTTTACAACCCGTCTGTCGATCACTGTCAAAGTGGTACACGTCTGCAGCAGCCGCCCGAATATCCGAGACTCGGGTTTATTTATAAAATTAGGTGTTACAATATTTTCTACTCGCAAAGTTTCTCAACATTTAAATTTGGTGTTTCCCTTGATGAAAATTTGCTGATATATGTGCTCTATGGCAATATCTCACAGCAGGTTAGGCATCTCCTTATACACGGTATTATTGAATGAAAAGCGAAACTACAGCTGGTTTACACGAGTGTAGTAGTGGTAAGATATACATTCCTTGGCGTATTTAATGCTTGATTCACCATTTTTCTCGCCACTGCTTATTGCGAAAGGTAAACATATGTGCTTTAGTAGCAGTAGAACTTTTTATGAAAGAGTTCGTCCGGGGTGTTAAGCGGTAATGTGAGCATTACTGCATACCGGTTTTGAAGGGTAGGGGTGCTAGTGAAATTACAGACATATGGGATATGTCAACTTATGTTTCAAGGTGGCGGCTGCTGTGGCAGTGCACTACGGATCTTTGTGATTTAAAGTGCACTTTTTTAAATATTATTTATAAATGAACTGCATTCAAGGTAACTCTACCATTATGTTTCAGAATACTAAATCAATATTTGATAGTCAAAAAGAATATTTGGTCCTCTTTTTTCATATAGGTCAAATGTGTGTACATTGTTGACGGGTAAGCACTCTTACCCATCAAACCCGGATCGCAGTAATGTGAGCATTACTGCAGTCCGGTTTTGAAGGGTAAGGGTGCAGGTGAAATTACAGACACATGGGACTTGTCAACTTATGTCTAAGAGCGAGAGGTGTAGTGGCAGAGCCCCTCAGATCTTTGCGATTGAGGCGTGTAGCTTACCATCAGGTGCTCGACTTGTTCGTCCCGTCATTGGTGTCATAAAATAAGACAGAGACAGATCAAAATTTTAATCTAATTATTAATGTATTAATTTTTATGATAATTGAAGAATGAATCATTAAAATATTCTTACCATGAGTTACATTTAGTTAGGACAAATTGCTTTAAAAACTTTTGTTTCACGGTCTTCATTTTTAACCGACTTCAAAAAAGGAGGAGGTTCTCAATTCGACCATATTTTTGTTGTATGTATGTTACGCGATAACTCCGGTATTTGTGAACCGATTTTCATGATTCTTTTTTTGTTGGAAAGGGGGTACTTCCATAGTGGTCCCATTTGATTTTGATGAAAATCATCCACCTTTAAGGGTGGCTGTTCACGTATGACGCTTCATTTTTATAAATAGCGCCTAACTTCGATTTAGGAGCAATTATTTCAATGGTTGATTTTGCTATTTCTCCAATTCGAGGCGTTTTTCTCTCAATATACTTTGAGTAGTGAGAACCGATTATTATTATCTCCAGTGTCAAGTTCCGTATACTGGCGAACTAGGGGATGAATCCGGGTTTGCTTTCCGGTTTTCCACGTACTTTTGAGGTCGGTTTTTTTATGAAATGGTCGTTGAACTTATTATCAATTTTGATTGCCATTAAATTTAGGCTACTTTAGCGTATTTTTTATTTTCATTTGATTTGGTGATGACTATTTGCCAACAAGGTATAAAGCTATGTACAAAATGCTTCTGTATAGTATATTAATTATTAAGAATCATATTGACATTTCCTGTATACAGTAAACCTACATTGTTAGTATAATTCAATTAATTATTTGTTTCATTAATTATCTTGATTTATATGTACAATATTGTGTACTATGATTTACTATTATGTAATTATTTCTCACTATTTTGTAAACTGACGATCACATTTCGAAGAGTAGTATAAAATGATACGTAAATTGTATTTGTATAAAATTTGTAATGTTGAGAAAAATAAACTAAAACTATCCTTTCAAGAAACCTGTGTTAGAGATACAGCTGTTTCAGTCCCAGTTTGAGAACCATTATTCGTCGAGACGGTATGCCCGCCCTTGACTCAGATTTTCTCCGAACAATTCTGAATGTCCCGAAACTAACACTTTTACCTTGCTACATTCTGAATTATTTGTTAGTTTGCTTTAATAACACTACATATTTTTAGCAGTAAAAACGTATCCAATGGTCTACATTTATGCAAACCGCCCAAATTCTTTGTTAGAAATAGTACTTTGTGGCCTTTTTTAATGTGTTTCAATTTACAATTAAAAAAATACACTTGTAACTTTTTAGGTTTATTGAATTTCATGATATTTTACTATCATGATATTAATTTTTTTTTTGTGAACTGAGGTACTCGACGAATCACCAGACCTTACGAATTTTTCTATGTGCTTGTTACGGATCTTTGTTTTTTTGGTTTTAACGAATTTTTCATCGCAGCGACATCTGTGAGAAATCTATTTCTTCACTCAGCTAAATAAAAAATACAGTTTTTATAATTTACTGTGTCGGGCAGACTGACCTTTAATGTAAGTATTATACCCAAATCAAAATAAACGCCTTATACTCTATCCTCCTTAATATAATTTTTATAAGCGATTACAATTTTTAGATTTGTATTTATATTTCTCCATTTATCCTTAAATATAATACAACTACAAGTGACAAAAATGCTTTTATCACAAGAAATTCATAAAAAATAATACGAACTACATGTAACAATTATATACTTTATGTGAAATTCTGTAACTGTCCTGAAGGATACATAAATAAATAATAAGATAAATATTTCCTAGTTTTCAAAGCTTCTTTTATTGTTAATTCGCAAATTTAACCGACAAAAATTTAACACGTAAAACAAAAAAAAACGAAACATTAGCAAATCCCACGTCAGTCAAAAAAATAATGAAAAATACAAAACAGTTCGACTAATTTCGTTCGTACAATCTTTAAAGCTCTCTCCTGAAAAATGAACACGCGTGTAGTAACTTTACCATCAGGTGCACTTGTTCGTCCTGTCACTTTATATTACAAAATAAAAAATAAAAAAATCATTTTGCAGATGTGTGCTTATAACACCAAGAATGAAATTATACTAAAGCTATTACATATACTAATTTTTACATATTACGATAGTAGAGCATACGGTACTGCAGTCCTTAGGTTTAATTTACATTTAATAAAAAGAATGACTACATCATTCTTACGGCTTTCTTTTATGGGCCTTATACAAGAGCTCAAAGTCCACGAGCTATGGAGTTCGGCATTTCTCCACGCGATCGAATCAGAGATGAGGAGATCTGTAGAACGAAAGTCACCGACATACGTCGAAGGATTAGTAACTTGAAGTGGCAGTGGGCAGGGCACATAGCCCGTAGAACTGACGGCCATTGAGCATAAAGGTTCTCGCATGGAGACCACGAACCGGAAGGCGTTCAGTGGAACGGCCCCCTACTAGATGGACGGATGGCCTGGTAGGAGCGGTGGGTAACTGATGGATGCACGTCGCGTCTGATCGGTTAGTCTGGAAATCTTTGGAGGAGGCTATATTCAGCGGCGAACTTTTTCAGTATGATATGATGACATCATTCATAAATGAAACCACTGTCCATTTATATCTATGTAATGAAAGCCATGTAATTGGTCAGTTTAAATATACTTCTCTATTTCACGTGACACTTGAGCCACGTGATTTGTCGGTTTGAATTTCGAACTCCATTCTTAACGCGAATGAACTAATAGGAAGTGAAATTCTACGCTCTACCATAGCTCTACAAAATTTCTGAAGATCTGTCAGTTTGTTATGCTTCCCGCATCCACACTTGTTTATCTTCGTTAATGGACTTTCTATTTTGGTCGGTTAATTGAACTTGCTATGACACAGTCGTCGTACAGAGCTACTAATTTATGTATTCGGTTGCGGAAAATGGGAGCTTTTTAAACAATTAAATAAAATTTTGAGAAAATATATACATTTGAATATATTTACCATTACAATATTTAACTTAAACATCTTAGTTCGAGACTACCTGCAAGCGCTAAATGGGTCACTACCACGGATTTTTATCATCAATACGCATAAGCTGTCTAATGTAGGATAAAGTTTTTGTTTTACTATAGTTTTAAACCTCGCAAATGACAAATTTTGAATATCAATCGGAATCTTATTTTAGAAGCAAAAGAATGTACAATTAATATGCTTCGAACAAGTATTCCCTCATTTTATGCGAAAAACGCATTTTTCTAGAAACCCTTGATCATATACCTATAATAGATAACGCTAACAAAAAAAAAGCCGCGGCAGCCTAATGATTTGACGTACTGCCTCTCAAGCAGAAACCGTGGATTCGAATCCGAATTCGCACTTCTGAGTTTCTTCGAATTTATGTGCGAAATTTAATCTGAAATTTACCATGAGCTTTTCGGTGAAGGAAAATATCGTGATGAAACCTTCACGTCGAAGAAAGTTCATAACCCTCGGATTTTTTTTTTAATAATAATAATAACGCACACATTCAAAATAGCCCCGCACTAGGGAAATCCTGTGTCGCGAGTGCCATGGACACACACATAGACAACGACAAATTACACCCAAACTCACGAGAGAAATAAATGTAGGTCATACAAATACTTCTCCCGGCCCGGGAATCGAACCTGGGACCTCTGCGTGGCAGTCCGGCATGGTAACCGTTAGGCCACAGAGGCAGTCAATGTATGAAGTCTGCAACCCGCAATGGATCAGCGTAGCGGACTGTACCCAGTAGTGGAGCGTATGAACGGGTTGATGATGATTTTCATCATAATGTATGACATTTACGTGATCATATTGTCTGGGTGTGAACTACCTACTTCACATATTATGTACATTTTGACGTTCACGGGGTATTACGATGCTAAATAAAAGCTTCAGTTTGCCAAAAAAGACAGCAAAGAAGAGCCTATAGTTTGTCTTTTTTGACGGGGTAAAATAACATTTGCTAGGTAGCCAGTTTTCATGAAATTTTAAATAGTCATGTAGTTGTTGTCGACAGTTTTATCGATAGATTGTAAAAGGGGGTTAAATTTTGCCAAACATGTCTGAATTGTGAATGTTACATCGATGTAATGATTACTAAAATTGCGTTATTGCCTTCTTCATTCTTATTTTGACAGTTGGCTGACTGCTATCGAAATCAATTTATATACATTTTAAAAGGACCAGGCGGATTTGAATATCTTTGTTGAATTAATAAAAACTTTAAAATGTGTCTCCTCTTTATTTTTTATTTTTTTTATTTATTTATTTATATCAGGTAACAAAGACCCATGTATACATACCTTATAGACTAACATACATAACAATATAAAAACAAAATACACCTATATTATATATACCTTAAAACAAACATACATACAATATAATAATAAAAACTAATCTACACGATTTCCCTTATCGGCGACGTGTGGCGCAATCTGATGTCAGGTAACCGGCCGCGGAATCGCCGATATATGACACCCTTCGGCCAAAATTCCTCTTTCATGAAGGTCGAAAGATGTTCGGTCGGTATTCTCACCACAAACGAATTGAAGTTCACGTTGCGGCGAGACTCCAACCGCTCGACCCTCAGGGTGTATTTGGTTTTATGCCTGATATACTCCACTATCTCCTCAGACTTCATGGAGTATATTTTTAGTAGATATAATTCCATTAGCATCGTATGGGCTGAGGATGATTGAAGTGAAATAAGTTCGGCTATTTATTGCACAAGCGTGACTAACATTCAGTCGGAAGCTGCTTGCAAGCGGGCAGCACTTTTACGAAATGAATTGTCATTTTACTCCATCTTCAAAAAAGATTGATTGTACAGATTCCGTATGCTGCAGCTGTTTTTTTTTTCAAAAACAACTATGGCTATTGACTTGATGTTCAGTGTAGTGTTACAAGTTTTAGGTAAAATAATTTTGGAAATGTGCATTAGAAAGTTACAAACACATGTAAAAAAAATCTTTCCTCTTTTTCACCGAACTGTCTTTTAGTTTAAATTTTATTTTAATTCCCATATCGTAAAATACATGCCGTAACATCTACAGACGAGTAGATCTGTAACATTGATGTATGTTGTATTCTATTCTATTATTAGTTTTTTTTTTGGGTCGAGTACGATTTGTATTTATATGTAGTGTGTTTGTTTACATATACAACATTCAACGACTATGAGACACGGAGGGAATGTACTTTAAATATTGTTGATAGGATATTTTCCTCGAATTTAATTTGTTCCCGTACGGTTCATTTTGCTTGGATCAACCGGCACTGGTTTTATTTCAGAATGAATTCTTTTAACCGACTTCCAAAAAGGAGGAGGTTTTCAATTCGACTGTATGTTTATTTTTATTTTTTTTTGTATGTTACGCGATAACTCCGGTATTTGTGAACCGATTTTTATGATTCTTTTTTTGCTGGAAAGGGGGCACTTCCATAGTGGTCCCATTTAATTTTGAAGGAAATCATCCACCTCTAAGGGTGGCTGTTCACGCATGAAAATTCATTATTATAAATAGCGCCTAAATTTTCTTAAGGAGCAATTATTTTAATGGTTGATTTTGCTATTTCTTCAATTCAAGGCGTTTTTTACAAATCAAATCAAAGTCATTTGAAAAATTGTGCATAGTATCTATACCACATGTGTTCCATTTAGTTCAGATGATATGAAAGGAAAACATTGGTGTATATAAGTACCTATCGAATAAAGCGGTTTTCTTGTAAAATTTCGATGTAAGTTTGTATTTTTTTCTGTCGGGAAAATTTTTAGGAATTGTGTTTTCATACCGTCCTCGTTTCATATTTTTTCCAAAGTTTATATAACCAAAGCCATTTGAGGTTGTACTTATAGAGAATCTTGAGCCTACGTTTTAGGAGATGAGGTGTGGGGGACAGCGCCTCACGTCCGCGCACTGAAAATTAATATGTATGAAATAAGAAAATTCGATGTAGGTCCGACGGCAACAAGCGCCCGGTGGCGACTGACGGGGCAGCGGGCGCCGCGGCGCGTAGTTAAACCGATAAATGTGAATTGAATAGGGCTTTAGTTGAAATTTAGCAAGTTCTCTGTAGTACCTAAAGATAAATATCTCCATTTAAAATTATGTGCAAAATTAGATATTTCGTTCTTAAATTCGTTTCAGACTTATTTTAGTTTGTTTTCAGGATTTCATATGATGGAGTGAAGTATATTTCATTGTGTAACAAATTAACACATTCTTTAGACAATACCCTTAGGTGTATCGTATATTTTTTCTAAGACCGTCATTTAATAGTAAATACCTAAACCATTTGATCTTCTCCGGTGACTCGCCTTAAAAGTAAATGACGCGGCATCCAAAGTTTTTTTTAAAGTAGCTTGTCTCATCAGAATCAATCCTGTTATAATTTGACGAAACCTAGTGCTGATCTTTAGGTTGCAAATTTGATTATTTCACTTGTAAAGTGTATGTATGTGTAAAAATTTTAGTGGTGTTGTAGAAGTTGGTGCATTTTGAAGATCCCGTAATCTAATTGATTAGTCCTTATGACCCTTTTTTATCGTTATAATTCAAATAACTGCTTTCGTACCACGAAGAGGTGCCGGATGCAATTCCCGGGCCGTAAGAAATATTTGTATGGGCTACATTTATTTATCTCATGAGTTTGGATGTAATTTGTGCTTAGCTGTGTGTGCATAGTCCCTCACTAGGGAAAACCTGTATCGCGGGTGTCACGGACACACACATATTCAACTACGTGGGTTGTTGTATTTGTTACATAAGTACAAAATATACTTACTAGAAGTTGCCACACTGCTGTACAATTTGTTGGTGTGTGTACACTTTAACCGACTTCAAAAAAAGGAGGTGGTTCTCAATTCGATTGAACGTTTTTTGTATATATGTTACGCAATAACTACGCATTTGTGAACCGATTTTGATGATTCTTTTTTGTTGGAAAGAGGATAACCTCAGTAATGATCGCATTTACTCCATTGGTCCCAGTTGACATGGCCATGGGACCTGTAAAGAGCCCGAAACGTTGGTTTGTTTGAAAAAACAAATATACGCGATTTGAATCCGGAAAAATAGTTTCATATCCTATGTGTAACAATCGCGAAAACCTAAGAACTCGACAAATACTTTAAGTGCCAGTATATCTAAAGGTACCAAAATGCAAGTGCGTTGTTTATGACAAGGTACCATAGCAGTAATTGTAGTGCTACTCAGAGCTTTAAATTACAACGATGGGCTTTACCATTACCTCCGTACTCTGAGACATAAAGTTGACAAGTCCAGTAGAAGTACGACAGCTAATGCAAACGAGGCGTGAGTTTTAGTGAATGGAACTTGGCACGTCTCCACTTCTACCTACTCGCACATTTGCGTTCCCGGCACACAACAGACCTATCGTAATTTATTATAAACAATTATATAAAATCTCTTCACACTTTTATTTGGAATGACCTTTCTTTGTTTTATGATACCAAGTGCAGGAAAGAACTGAGGGGCACTGCCATTGCGCCCGTCATCTTGAGACACAAGTTGACAAGTCCCATGTGCCTGTTATTTCACCACCACACTTACCCTTCAAAACGAAATGCAGTAATGCTCACAGAAGACTCAAAGAAAGAAGACCAGCGCGAGCGATGCAAACGCGTTACAGTCGCTAGTCTACCTTACTGCTTGGCATTAGACATGGGTAAGGTGGTATGACTTCCCTGGACGAACTCTTCATTTCGTACGTCATCTTTAACAGCTGATAAACTCAAATTAAGTGTGTATGTGTGTGCGTGCTTAAGTATGTCCAAATTCTCCGAAAGTGTGTAACTTTAAATCGAACTTAAGTTATCTTTAATCTCGGCAATGAAGGAGATGTAATAATATACCTTGTTCTCTGGCTCTCCCTCTTCAGGCACGACGCTGAGGTCGTTAAAGGCGACCCGTGCGCAACTGTCGATGCTGGCACACTCCGGGCACTCGCTGCAGACCGACCCGCTGTCCTGTCGAATAGTTCGTTCTTACTACACACTCTTTAATTGTCAAGCTGTTTAAACGTATTAAGAGTCGACAGAACCTCAAATGGCTTTGGAAAAAATATATAGGTAGTTAAAGTGAGGATATTCATTGATTAGTATCTATGCGGTGGAGTGAAAACACGACTCCGAAAAATTTTCACGATAGAAAAAAAAACACTAACTTACTTCGAAATTTAACAAGAAAACCGTTGTATTTAATAGGTATTTTACATATACCAACGATTTTTTTTATATCAACTGAACCAAATAGTATACGATATACTGAAAAATGTATATGTCTGTAATGGCTTTAATATCTTTTGTAAAAAAAATTATTCTGAAATAAGGCTAGCGTCCCTGCCGCTCGACCCGCGCAATAGAACCGATACAGTACGCGCAAAGTTTAAATTCGTTCTGAAGTAGTAGATGTATTATAATTATTAATACAAAGACGAACACTTACAAAAATTTCTTCGATCCAGCTATAATCGAAACAGCGCGTTCAGGCAACCAGTGGGAGACGCTCTCCCAACTGAACTACGGAACGAATTATTAGACCTTATGAATTTTTCTATGTTCTTGTTGCAGATTTTTGTTTTTGGTTTTTAACGACTTTTTGCCATAGCTCTATCTGGCACGGATTGCCTGAAAGCGCTGGTTTGAATCCAGCAGGATCGAAGAAATTTTTCTTAGTGTGCGAACTTTAAACTAGTGGAGTAACTAATTTCACAAAAAAAAATTAATATTACTTACTTTTAGTAAAAACTTCTTTAGACCAAATAATCAATGAAGATTTATTTTTAAATTATTTTATGTTTAAGGCAGGTTGTTAATCCATCAGCAAACAATAAAATCATTAATAATGTAATATATCATTCTATGAAATATCACAGATTTCTCGTAGATGGCGGTATGGCTAAAAAGTCGTTGAAAAAGCAAATACAAAGATATGACGCAAGCACATAGAAAAATTCGTGAGGTCCGCTGGTTCGTTCCGTGGCTTAGTTGGTATAGCGTCTGACACGGTATGCTAGAAGACGTCGGTTCGAATCCGACCGGATCGAAGGAATTTTTTCTGAGTGTTCGATCTTTGTATTAATAATTATAACAAAAGTGGGTAATCTCACATAAAAATATTTTTTTTTATTAACGCACACTCTCAACGTAGCCCCGCACTAGGGAAACCCTGTGTCGCGGGTGCCATGGACACACACATAGACAAACACAAATTACACCCAAACTCACGAAAGAAATAAATGTAGGCCATACAAATAGTTCTCCCGGCCCGGGAATCGAACCTGGGACCTCTGCGTGGTAGTCATGGTAACCGTTCGGCCACGAAGACAGTTGTTTCTTACCTTTGTTTCTTTGCAATTGAATATCTGTTCAATAAAAATTTTAATATAACCATTTTTATGTATTTTAAATAGAGTTTTTAAGTTTCTCGCGATTGTTACACATTGGACACGAAACTATCTTTTTTATATTTGTTTTTTCAAGCGTTTCCAAATGTTCAAACGTCATGGCTGACTGAGACGGTAATGTCATCAACCAGTTGTTTCTAAATATGAATGCTGAACCATCCTATTTTTCACTATAGTTTAAGTCAATGCTATAGTTATATTAACTTCTCGTCTGCACCACGGTCACGGATGTTTATAAAACAAATTCGCGATTTAGATCTGAAAAAATTGTTTAATTTTTATATTATTTTATTAACTGCCTCTGTGGCCGAAAGGTTACCATGCCGGACTGCCCTCTGCGTGGCAGCGTGCGTCTCAGGTTCGATTTCCGGGTCGGGAGAAATATTTATATGGCCTACATTTATTTCCCTCGTGAGTTTGGGTGTAATTTGTGGTTGTTTATGTGTGTTACCCGCGATACAGGGCTTCCCTAGTGCGGGGCTATGTTGAGTGTGTGCGTTATTATTATTATTATTGAGTAGTAGTAGTTATTTTTCTTTCCCATATTCCTTAAGAAGCTTAAAACATTGCAAAAGCATAGTCAGTCGTGACTAAGGGACCTGTAAAGGTCCCGCAACGTTGGTTTCTTTCAAAAAACAAATATATACACAATTTAAAATTTACTAATATTGCAGAATTCTATAATTTATTATTAAAATTTCAAAATCTTTTGATAATTTACAACTGTACGTACGTCCAGGTCTTCTGGAGACGATCGTCTCTCGCGCAGCATTCTGTCCAGCCGGTCATACTCGTAGCGCAGCGCCGATATTTCTCTTTTTAACTGCTCGTTCTCCCGTTTTAGCTTCTTTATATCCGATTGTCCTGTGTACAATAGACCACATCACATGTGTAACGGAAGTACGTGAGCCGTTATATCATTGGTCACTATGCAGTCACGTTTCGCTAGCTGTTACGTCCCTTCCACCGCCCGTGTCAGTGTCTCCTTTGGCCAAAATGTGATAGAACAGTGACCGTGCCGATTTGCATAATTAGTATTTGATTCCTTGCGTTTGTGTTTAGAATGCATTTACTTACATATACTTCACGCCCTTTTCCCATCGGGGTAAGCTGAGATAACCTACTGTAACAGCTTTTCACTTTTTACGATCCTACGGGTGCTGCCTCAGCATCCTCAGATGTTTGTTTTACCTACATTAGTTAGAGTTTGTACCTTGCGTAACTTTATTTATTAAATGGTAGAATTGCAACTTTTAACACCTTCGTTGTTACTTTAATTAGTATATAAGCTTCATTGTAGTTAATACTCTAGGTTCTTCTTGAACCAGACTTCAGACTATACAATAAACTACTACTACAGTTTTTTACTTGTCCTTAAGTTACGCGTGTAATTAAATGCGCCTGTGTAATCAATCATATCTCACGAAAAGCTCGCGTCACGCGACCGACGCGTGAGCTGCACGCGAACAGACCGCACTACTTGTGTGCAGGTGTGCAGCTCGCGAACCTTTCGTGAACAGGCGCATTCATCTGATTTGTACACACCCATAAGCCGGGTACTCACAAGCGAGCTGTAACCGTTGCATGTTATGTTACCAAAAATCATAGTGGGTACGTGGTTCGCGAGCGTGCTGCGAGCGGAGCGCGCGCGGTACGCAATGAGCCGACGACAACCAGATGCTCGTTTTAGCGCATAAAGATTGTTTCACGCGTATACACCAGAGCCTCGTTACTGCATCTGTCACGTTACAGTTACTACTCGCTAATAAGTACCCGACTTTACATACTTTCGCGGGCTTCATAGATGCTTTTCAGTTAAGGATACTCTTCACCTGAGCTTTCTTTGATCTTTTTACTTGATCTTTTTAGGACGTCCTAGACACTAATTCCATCATGGTAGAAATTACACCTTAGTAGGTATGAACACTCATAACTACTAAGGTGTAATTTCTACCTGAATGATTTGTTGTAGCAGTAGCGTAGTTCGTCCAGGGAGTGCTGTTATCTTATCTATTTTTGCCACCAAGCAGAGATGCTGTAAGGGTGCTGCTGAAATAACAGGTACATGAGACTTTTCAACTTATGTCTCAGGGTGACAGGCGTGACACTGACCATCAAGTGCACGACTTGTTCGTATCATAAAAAAAGATTTATTTTATTCAAAAATTCGTATAAAACTTTATATAAGCTCTAAAATATGATATTTTCTATAAACATTATCAAGCCCAAGAAACCAGCTTCTCGGGTTCTTAAAGCGAAATCACAGAAGTTTACCGTTCAGAAAAATGCCTTTACCCACCTCGTTCAACTTCGGCGTTGATATTGATTGTACGCAACCGTAGTTCTTCGTTCTCGTAGAGCATGCCACGAGAAGATTTCCGATCCAACCTGTGTACAGGTACAATCAAAGTAAGTACTTAGATTATCATATTCATTTACAAGATTTTGTTTAAAGAAGATTAGTCCCTTATTCAAGAGAGGCCTATGAGCCCTATAGGCCTATAGGTATATATATACATATATATAGATATAGATATATAGAGAGAGATACTAGATATCAGTAAAGGACGAATGCCGAAAGTCAGTACAACATATATACAAACGGCACTGGAACAGGTCTCAACTTCTTTCATACCTGCATTTAAAATTACTTATTATAATTTATTTATTATTCTCGGTTTATCAGAACCATCCATACAGCCTACATAGACATCTATACAGCCTATATATATATATATATATATATACACATCTTTGTACTGACTTTCGGCATTTGTCCTTTACTGATATCTAGTGTGACATTTTTGACCAATGGCTCAGATGGTTCGACGAAAATTTTTCTATGTCTTCCATCTTTGTATGTATAATTGTTGTTAGTCTGATAAATAATTATCAGCAGGGAATGTCCATGTATATGTATGTGTATGTAGAGGTTTCGTCCTTTTCATTAGCACTAGGTTCCACGACATTCCCGAAATCGTACCTTTATTCACCTTTTTTATTTAAGTAAATGTGTTTATGAATAAATGTCTTATTATTTACCTCCTGTTGGGTTTGACGTTGACATCTCGTCTGCGTGTGCGCAGCATACTCGCCCCTGTCATGCCCGACATTGCTTTGCTCAACCGCCATGCGTCCACGAAACTCTGCAACAAAATATTTTGAATTTTATTGACGTGCATGGCATTGATGACCTCAACCACGTGGTCTGTGACCTCAACTAATAAGTAGTTGCTGCACTAATTCTGGACTTTACTGGACGTGCCCCTTCAAATGTAGTTTTTGCCATATTTCGAATCCATGGTGTAATAAAGCCACTATATAATGATCGAACGTCAAAAGTACTTTTATCATTTGAAAGTTATAAAAATAATACGAATTACATGAAACAAATTATTTATACGTGAAATCTTATAACTCTCCTATTTAAGGATAAAAGTTATGGACGAATTTTGTTCGTAAAATTTTTAAACCTTTCTTGAAAAGTTTTTATTTTGCAGATGTGGCCTTATTACCTACACCAAGGGTGCGTCATACAAATCTGCATCATACACAATGACAATGCTATTGTTCTTATAATTTTATCGTAACACCTTAATCACATTTTATGGCACCCTACGGGTGATTCTACTAGCAACATGGGACGATACGCCGTCGATCTTAACTAACAATAGAACTGACGTAGCACTAAAATTAATTTGAACATTAATAAGGATTCTCTGTCCTACCTAGCTAGCAGTCTTAACGCGATTAATGCGAGATGCTGACTGACTAGAGCCTAGAGCTTAAGAGTGTGCCCACCCACCTTGATGTGATGACCCTTTAGGCGGATCATGCGCAGTATCGCGCTGACGCGAAGTGTCTATAAAGTAGATGCAACATACTGGATGAAAAACGCATATTATTATTAATTCGCACCGTTGCTGTAATAAGGCCACATCTGTGAAATAACTTTTCAGAGGTGTAAACGTTCTACAAACGAAATGAGCAGAAGACTTTTTAGGATTAAATAGGAGATTGTACAATTTCACATTTACATATAAACATAATTTTTGTTTTATGTAGTTTGTATCATTTTTTTTAACTCATTTGATAAAAATACTTATCACGTATGATCGCGTGTGGCTTATTAACCAACCAAATTGAGAGAAAACGGTTAATAAAGCGTGGTCATTATTTACGTCTGACTGTCGACTTTGAATTTTGATTTCTGCTTTCTATCATTTTATTTAATTATTTAGGAAATGAAGGATCCCATGGTCCCGGTTGACAGTCAATCAACCGTGACCATGGGACCCGTAAAGGGACCGAAACGTTGGTTTGTTTGAAAAAACAAATATACGCGATTTAAATCCGGAGAAATTGTTTCATTTCCCATGTGTAACAGTCGCGAAAACCTAAGAACTCGATATTTAATTATTGTTATATCACGAAGCGAGACGACTTGTCGATATCATTTATAACATAGGCACAGATTTTTTTTATGATACCAAGTGGCGGGACGAATAATTCGTGGGCCTGGTGGTTAGCGACACGCCTGTCCATAGCAGTTGCAGTGCCACTCAGAGCTTTAAATCGCAAAGATAAGAGGGATATTACCTATGCGCTCGTCAGCCTGAGACATAAGTTGGGACTTGTGTCCCATGTGCCTGTAATTTCACCAGCCCCCTTACCCTTCAAAACCAGAACTCAGTAATGCTCACATTACTGCTTGGCGACAGAAATAGGTAAGGTGGCAGTGGCAGTACTTACCTGGACGAACTCTTTCACAAGGAGCTCTAATGCTATGCTAAAAATACATCGATTTTTTCAAAATATTCACTATGAACACGTATACACTTTTCCATTCGTCCAAACCACTTGGAATATATCGATGACCACTCTTCTTTAGACATCGCGGAAATCTCCAAGTTATAAGTAGCCAAGGCAGCTTCTTTGCTTTCAAACCGCTTGCCTTTTAATTTTTCTTAAATTTTTGGAAAGAGGTAAAAATCACAAGGTGCTAAGTCAGGGCAATATGGCGGGTGCCGCAGGATAGGTACATATTTTGAATGAAAGTAGTCGAGCGTTCTAGCAGAAGTGTGCTTATCGGCGTTGTGTTATGCCAGAGGAGGTGCCGGAATCCTGACTTCGGCGCTTGTCACACCAACACTTTTGGGGCACAAACTGTTATATACCATTCGGAGTTAACTGTCCTTTGATCCTCTAGCACTACAGTAGCAATATGTCCCGTCATGCAGAAAAATGAGGCGACTATTTGTTTCTGTGTATTTTGTGTACGACATTTCATTGGCGTCGGCTCATCTTCAAAGCACCATACAGTGGACTGTCGCTTTGTTTCAGGATCACAGTTATATAACCATGTTTCGTCAGTTGTCAGTATATCATAAACCTTCGGCGGTTTTCACGAATTACTTTTTCGACAGCTTGTACATTTTCTTGAGTAACCGCTGTTGGCGGCCGACCTGACTTTGCCTCATCTTCAAAGCTTCCCCGTCGACTTTTAAATTCAGCAAACCAATTGAGAACTGTAGCTTGTGAATAAGCAGTATCACCAAAAGTTGTGGCTAAAATTTCAAAACAGTCTTGCAGATTTAAACCTGTTTTGTAGTCATAACAAATCATAACAGAAAATCACGTCGAGAGAGCTCCATTGTTGCGAACAAAATTCCCGCCAGATTGTCTCCGAAAAATAACAAATTAAATAAAAAAAGAATTCGATTTGACGTGTTCCATTTTAAAATTTATTAGTAAATAACCTGCCTTTACGACGGTGATGAAAGAGTATCTAAGTTCTTTTGGCATGACCCCCGTATTTGATTTTCCAGCGTTTTCAGACTTGTGTGTTTTCCGTACTGTTACCCTCAAAATGAGATTCCTCTGAAATGCGGATGGTTTTAAAAATGTCAATGATACTCCAATTAGAGATAAAATATTCTGAGTACAGATCAGCTGGCCTCAATGTGGGTTTGATACTTCAGTGTTCTCTGGCTAGCAGATTTACTTGTTAATAAATTTATTAAAAATAACGCGTAAGGCTTAGAATAATAACGCATAGAACCATTGACTTACAAATAAATGGACGACGGGTCTAATACAAAAACCACGAAAAAAATGTCCCAAGTCAACCTATTCGAAATTTAAATTGTAATGTCATCGCAGTATCGCGCTGTCAGTAGAACAAATGAAGACTAAAGCGGAGTTTGGCGCTCTGTATACGATTATACCGCCTTACAAGTGCGGACACTTTTTAGCGCGGACCCGACGTCTATATAATTGTAAGTCAATGCATAGAACGATAGTTTCATAAAAAACGAACTGTCACAAGTGAGGCAAAAATCAAATTCATGTAGGCGTAAGCAACTTGTATTTACGCTCGTAGGCACGCACACAAATATACAAATTTTTTTTTTTATTATTTTTTTTTATAATAATAATAACGCACACACTCAACATAGCCCCGCACTAGGGAAACCCTGTGTCGCGGGTGCCATGGACACATACATAGACAAACACAAATTACACCCAAACTCACGAGAGAAATAAATGTAGGCCTTACAAATATTTCTCCCGGCCCGGGAATCGAACCTAGGACCTCTGCGTGGCAGTCCGGCATGGTAACCGTTCGGCCACGGAGGTAGTTGCATTATGATGCCATGGAATAACATTTCCCTCAAAAGTGGGGAAATTGTATCTTGCTTAACTCATCGTTAAGTTAGAGGTGCCTACAGATTTGCTCGATTTTGTCGATCGTTACTGTCGATCAGGTACCTACAGATATGCTCGATTTTGTCGATCGTTACTGTTGATCGACAACGTCAAGTGACAGGAATTTTCAAAAATTTATTTTTGGTAATCCTTATGGAAATGGCATTTACATCTGAACTCACGAAGGCGGACACGACTTTACTCATTTCTAAATCCAAGATGGCGGACACGTCTTTTCGAATAAATGCAATATGGGAATCGTTTTCGAGGTATTCGAGGTGCTCATCACGAATATGGCATTTATTT
>NW_020653743.1:10805395-10863764 GCF_003589595.1 Hyposmocoma kahamanoa | reverse complement strand
TAAATCCAAGATGGCGGGCACGATTTTTCGAATAATGGCAAGTTGGGTGTCGTTTTCAAGGTATTAGGGGCTGCTCATTCCGAATATAGCACATATTTCTAAATCCAAGATGGCAAAGAATTAGAAGAAGAAGAATTAGAAGTCTTGTCCCCCATCTTGTATTCAGATATACATGCCATTTCCTTATGGTTTACCAAAAACACATTTTTGAAAATTGTTGTCAACCATCTTGGATTTAGAAATTAATGCTACATTCGTAATAAGCACTCTAAAACTCCTCGAAAACGTCTATAATTCTCAATCGTCCCTGTCGATCGACAATGTCGAGCAAATCTGTAGGCACCTTATTAAATACTACCCAATTTTTATTTAACTCATATATGAACAAAAACCTACAAGAGAGTTGAAGTGCGACTATCGAATTTGAATATATAAATAGCCTGATATTATCTGTGGGTATGTTTATATGAAAAGTACACGATAACAATTAAGAACCTGAACCTGAAAGTTATTTATACACGATTTTGGAGAACGGACGATGACTTTTTAGTCAGTGTTAGTTTACTGAAATAATTTTAGTTAAGAACTTTTGAGTCTGGGCAAGACAATTTTTTTAAATGAGTGTATGATGAACAAGAATAATGATTTTTCACATGAAACTAATGAAGGCAAATACTAAATATATTTCGTAAAAATAGCTAACGTAAATTCCCTACAATGTTGTTGCGGCGGTGTACATTTGTAGAAATTTTGCAACCGTCGCGATATTGCCTACTCTCAAAAAATTACGTAATATAATTATTTTGAAACAGAATAGCAAAATGGGGAGAAAAAACCCGTTACTTTGCAACATTTTCGTATTTTGTTGCAACGAAATTAATTTTCTGTTTTAGTGAATATTTACATAAAAATACAAGTTGAAACGCGTTACTTCCTTGTGGAATGTGATGTTAGTGTCTATTTTATATTTGTCTGATCTATTTTTAAACCCAATTATCGCACATTTCGTCATTTTTAGCAAAAATTTTTGAGCTGCTGGCGGTGCAACTTGACCTTGAGCACTGACAGCCCGCTCGCTCGTGTAAGCCCTTAGGGCGTCCTACAATTTGCCTCACTTAGCGTGTGCGGGCTAGGTTTCTATGCGTTATTATTCTAAGGCGTAAGGTATATTGATACCATATATTTTAAGTTAGCAAGTAGTGATTTCCTGTAAGTTTTTTTTGTACATGTTTTTGTGAACCCACATGTTCTATTCTTTTATTAAGGCCACTTGTGATGATGACGTCACAAGTGCTTATAAAAATAAATATAAAATAAAATAAGGCAAAGAATACAATTTCCCTCTCGGTGGGTTAGGGCGACAATGAGAAATGACCACAATTAAGAAGGACCACTTCTTGACTTCATTATTTCTTGAATTGACCACCTCTTGTATTTACTCTATCTCGTATTTAATCTATCTTGTATTTTTAGACCTTTCCGTCAATTTAGGACCATGCCCAGATATTCATCTAAACTAATTACGTTTAAAGACATGATTACACATCGATTAATCAACTCCACTTGTATTCTATAATTAAAATATTTTTATCTGTTAGAATACTTTTTAAAGAGTCGGCCACTTAGAAATCTATGATTAGTAAGAAGATCTGGGTATTTCATAGTCATTTAAATGACATTACCATTCCTAGTTTTTCCTGTCCTGCGTAAGTTGCGATGGCAAACAAAGAATTGGTAATTGCATTAAATCAAAAAGGAAGAGACTATAGTATGGGGTAAGAACCGATATAACTTCAGTTTACAAAACAATAACGGTACATCACGTTGGCAAGGTATGAACCGAGATGCTTTCTATATCTATTACTCCTCTATCTATCAAATACTCCGATCGTCTCTCTACGCATGTTCGCAATGATTGTAAGCAAAAATTGTGGTTTTGGATAGGTGGAAAAAATTTTTGAAATGAAGAGAATGAAAGAATGAATAAAATTGAAGAGGGAGTGCGACACCAACGATATTGGCGATATACCCGAATTTTCTTCAAAGAAATACAGTTTGTACATGTCGAGTTCTTAGGTTTTCGCGATTGTCACACATAGGAAATGAAACTATTTTTCCGGATTTAGTTTGTACCATTTGTACATAACCGGAAAAAAATTGGAAAGCTTATAAGCTTCAAAAAACTTGAAGACGTGCATGTACCCGCAAAATTAGGGAAAGATTTCGTTGTGTGCGAAGATGGAACTACGGAGACAGTAAATTTATTTAGTTCCACAACAGGACAAATGTTTTTGACGAATCATGAAGGGAGTACCGTACAGTGTTTTATAAGATGGCACCTTTTGTCTGGGTACCTGAACAGTTTTACCAACTTTATGCCCTGAACGTTGACGTTGGATCCACTGAAAACATTTCAAATGTTGTTTCTGTTATATTTGGCCTTCTTCCTAACAAAAGTGAACAAACGTATGTATACGGTTTTTCGAATTAATAAAAATCTTATCAAAAATACGAAAGTTTACCATACGAAAATCATAAAAATAATGTGAGCTACAATAATTATGTGTGGGTGAAATTTTATAAATCCCCTATTTAAAATTAAAAACTTTATCCGACTAATTTCGTTCCTATACAGTTTTTAAATCGTTTTAAACCTATCTCTTGAAAATTTGTCATTTAGCAGATGTGGCCTTATTACACCAAATGGGTGCGATGTTACGCTTCCTCTAGTCACCATGATAACGTGCCGAGAGCCGTCACGGAAATCGTCACCGTGTGTATATTTGCCTAAAGGTTCTTCTTATCGTATCGATGGCATACTAGTGATGCAACGAAACTGACATAACGGAAACAAAAACGGAAACAGAAGTCAGAAGTAAATCTTAGCAGAAATGGAAACGGAAGCGGATGCGGATGCAGAAGTGGAAGTGGAAGCGGAAGCTGAAGTGTAAATATTATAAAGATCTCCACGAAATAGATTCAAACAGAGCTTGTTTTTGATTTCATAATTGCACTTAAAACAATAAAATAAAATAACATCGTATTTATATGACGTGCGTAATACATTATGAAATACAAACAAATATAAAATATTAAATAATTCGTTCATAAATACAAAAAATAAACATTAGAAAAAATAGGAAAATATAATAATAATAATAATAATAATAATAATAATAATAATAATTTAAAAATTCAAAATTAATTTTTTAGGCCTTGGGAGAGGCGAGAGTTTAAAATAAATACGAAAATAATAATAGAAAAAAAGTTAAAACAAATAAGCAAAAGAAAGCATGTGAAAAAGGTGAGTCAAAGACTCAGCATTTCGGGGACTGTGTAATTACATAGACCTTGCTGATATTCTGTCATAAAAACAGAGCACCACAACTAAAAAAAATTCAAATACACAATCAGACACTAAGTAATATATAATATAATTTGAAATGTGAAATATGGATTGCAATTCTCTGAAATAAAATATTTTTATTTTTATTTTTTTTATTTTTACTAGCTAAGTAACTATTGTTAGCTGGCAATAACATTAATTTTAAAATAACAAAAAAATATACAATTAAATTAATTAAAGTTTTGCTATTATGGATCGGCATCTATTTCCCGTCACTAAATGAAATGTCATTTTACAGATGTGGCCTATATAGATGTGGCCCAACACTAAGGATGCGGTAAACATACATTTCCATCCGTAATAGGGAAGTACAGTAAGAGACACTTTTCTAAATTTAGTTAAAACAAATCCAAAATGTTCTGTGTCTACGCTATTTAGTACGCAACACACGTTGTATTATTGCGGAACATGTATTTTATTTCAGATTACATTTCCTTCTAAATCCTTTGCATTCGACAGTGATATACAGGTGGAACAAAATGAGACAATTGTTAACTGATACGCTGTAATTTATTTATTTATTATTAAAATTTTTTATTGAATTGATAAACAATTAGTTTTTTATGAAATTACTCCACTGGTTTGTTTCAATTAATACAAAGAACGAACATTTAGAAAAGTTCCTACGTATCGGCCAGATTCGAACCGACGACGTCTCCTAACAAACCGTGCCATACGTTATGCCAATTAGGCCACGGAATCGAAGTATTTGGTTTTCAACGACTTTTTAGCCATAGCGTTTATTATTATTATTATTATTTTATATTATTATTTACGAGAAATGATTTTTTTTTCACCTTACTTTCTCGGAAAGGCTTTCTTTGTCATTAGAAATCTGCGCGCAAAAGCGTTTTTTGCACGCTAGTGTGGAAAAGGTTTTTGAAATTCGAACTTGACGTTGGACTGTGGTGCAACTTTCTTTCGATGAAAAAAAAAAGATAATGACACGTTCACGTACCCGATTTGTCGTACATTACTTATTTATGTAATATAAATCCGTTGGTGTATTTTATTCTAATTATTATTGACATTAAATTGTAGATGATAGCTAATTGCGTTTATTAATTTATATATATTATATAGTTTATTTTTTAATGCGTCGAAGAACTAAAATAATTTCAATAATCACTTAATAACACAAAATTATAAGTATGAACAAGCAAAAATAAAAATTGATGAGGTGCAAATTCGGAACGCATCGGAAGATAAACTTTTTATTTTTAATAAATATAGAAAACAAACTAATACAAAACAAAAATATTACAGAAACCATAGACAATAGTATTTTGGTTCATGATCAAAAAATCAAAAAAGACCGCGTTTGTGATAGATATGTTTTATGAAATTATAATCAACAGATTAAAGTACAAGAGTAGAAAAAATAATTAATTATTTCTTGAAAGGGTACAACACTCAATTTAAGTACAGCCCAAATAAATGTATATTATAATATTGGCCATACAATAGTCATTTAAATAGATTAACGAGCTATGCATTAGTGACGACTGCATTCAAACTCCTCGCCACATATCTATGTTGCCGACTGTATTTCAACTTTGAAGTTATAAGTAAATCCTCTTTCTCTCTAAAAATCTCTCGAAAAGGAGTATGAATATTTATGTGCATCAATAAATACAAACGTGGGGAAACAATTAAATAATTTGAAATTAAATAAAATTGTCTAAATTCATCATTAATGTGCCAGACTTATATGACAGTTAAGCTTTAGTAAAGGTTGTTTTATATAATACGTGTTGGTATTGCACTTCACAGTAATATAATACTTTAACGTAATAAGCGCTGACAGTGGTAACCACACTTTTAATAAATTGGGGATGTAATTAATAAAAAAAAATCTTTTTTTTTTCGTTACATCAAAAGTACCAAGAATAGAAGTAATAATAATAACGCATACACTCATAGACCCTCACTCATAGCCCTGCACTAGGGAAACCCTGTATCGCGGGTGCCATGAACGCTTATAGACAACCACAAATTACACCCAAACATAAGAGCGAAAAAAAATTTAGGCCATACAAATATTTCTCCCGGCTCAGAAATCGAATTCGGGACGTCTGCGTGGCAAACCAGCATGATAACCGTTCGGCCACGGAGGCTGGTAAAAAATTAAAGGGTGTTGTTAAAATGAATGCTAGAGGAGCACGTGAAAGATAGGAGCGTAGCGGATGGAGGATCATATACTATGCTTTTAAAATTGCCGTGGACATTGACTGACTCAAAAAGGGCAGTGCAAAGTGACCACGATCAATGCAACGTGACCAGAGTCAGAGTTTCATCGCATTTGTCCCCATTTTGTAATGGTAGTTTACCTTAACCAGTGTATCAAACGGCGTAAGTAACCTGAGTAACTATTAAATTTTTTCATCGCGCGAAACCCCATTTCGTAATTACAGACCGCGTAAAAAATAAACCATGGTAGCCCAATAGTTTGATCTACCGCCTCTCCAACAGTGGCCGTAGGTTCGAATCCTACCTCTGAGTTTCTCGGAATTTAATATGAGCTTTTCGATGATTTATGTCACATTGTGATGAAATCCTCACGTCGAAGAAGGTTCACAACCCTCGGAAAAAGTGTGAAGTCCCAAACCGCATTGGGGACCTAAGCCCAGCAGTGGTACATATAAAAGAGGTTGATGATGATGTGTATAATGCGGTTTCATGATACACAAACCCGAGAAGAAGTCATTATCATACATCGAGTATTTAACCAGAAATAGAAACGAAATAAGGAACGAAATCCATCCCTACCAACTCATCAGGCAAATATATCACTTTTAAATATCAACTCTCGTTTGCGCTGAAATTACAAATTAGAAACTGAAATAGTACAACGCCAATAATTGACCTGTGTGTACGTCACCGTATATTCCAAACATACTCTGTATTTATTGTAATAAAGATTTTCACATATTCGGTGGTGTGGGAAAAAGTGCAAAACATCTAATTACAAAACAAACGGAATCACATTCTGTCGGTAATTAAATATAAAATATGCAATTTTGCAATTTTCGTCGATTATAGCAAAGTTCAATTAAACTGGTCGATTTGAAGTGAAATAATTGACGACACCCGTCAATTGTTTCGAATAGAATCAAACAAATTAAATGACATCTCGTCTCTATTTCTGGTTATATACTTGATGTTATCATATAACGATTGATGACAAATGACACCTTCACTATAAAAAAAATGTTTTGTAGTATTTATTTTTTCTTTTAAACTGGATCATGGTCACCATTCTTCCACCTTCACGTGACGTCACCGTTTCAACTGTGAACGAGCAAGGTAATTCTTAATCCAGTACGTTTATTTTACCGGTTATATCCAGGTCTTCGGACCTGTAGTTCAGTAGTGAGTGAAAGTAAATATTTTTTTCATTAAAAATTCGTTATGAAATTTCAAATTATACGACTTTTTAGTTTATCACTTATTTGACGTTGGTGCCAGTATTGAATTTTGACATCAAATTTCACGTTGTTACAATGAGATTCTAAGTTTTTTTAAATTACATGTTAAGGGCCCCAGACCTAATTTGTCCATAGGTATTAGTAACAGTATTAGAATTCTTTGTGTTAGAGTTCGTTCAAGGAAGTACTGCCACCATATCTATTTCTACCGCCAAGCAGTAATGTGAGCATTACTGCGTTCCGATTTTGAAGAGTCAGGGTGCTGGTAAAACTATAAGGACATTGGACTTGTCAAAGGGTGACGGGCGCAATGGATCCCCTAGATATTTTCAATTAAAGCTCTGAGTGGCATTGCAACTGTTAAGCGTGTCGTTTGCATGTCACGTCCCGTTAAAAGCAAATTTCATAAAAAAAGATGCTAAGTAATGTATGTTCAAACATTCTTAATAATTTTTTTTAAGATTTGCGTGGTAGAATGGATTGCACACCGGTTTTCGTGATGTCCACATCTCTGAGATCCCAGGTGCGATACCCGGCCGGCTCTATGTAGGAAAACTAAATTTTCTATATTGTCTCGGGAATGAGTGTTTGTCGTACCGTCGCTCGGCGTCGTTGTTTACGATTTCCATAACATAAGTGCTTTAGTTCATTACTTTGGGATTAGAGTAACGTGTGTGATGTTATTTAATATGTATTATTTATTTATTTAGACACGAGAATTTGAAATAGATAACCAAAGTTATTACAAGTATTACAGGATTTGTTCATATATTAATTGGAGCTATTTTGCTACATTGCTACGTTGGAAATAAAACTACTTTGTCAGATAAAAATCACTTATATTTGTTTTTTCAAACTAACCAACAATTCGGCGCGCGTTTCAGTGTGGCAGGGTTCACATTATGAACACGTACATTACGAAAATTCCCGCACCCGGACCGTTTCCGCGGCGGCCCCCGTGTGACCTGATCATCAGGCCCCGTGGTCATGGTTGACTGAGACGGTAAAGTCACAAACCAGTTATTTCTAATTTTAATGCAAACCAACCTATTTTTCACTATAATTAGGTACAATAGTTATTAATTTCTCCTCCGTATCAGGGTCACGCTGTTAAAAAGCAAATAGTTATATGCCATTTGGATGGAAAAAAATTGCTTCAATTTTATATTATTTTATTAAGTAGTACGAGTATTTTGTTATCCATGACCATGGGATCTGGGGGTCTACTATCGATCTCCGTCCGACATCCGTCCGAAATAATTACTGCCAAATAAGCAATACTAGACCAAATGAAAAGACGCGTGATGCGAATGAAGCTTCATACTGGATACTTGTCTTTTAATTTTGTCGAATATTACTTATTTCACAGTAATTGTTTCGGACGGATGGCGGACGAAGATCGAGAGTAGCCGCCCCTGTAACAGGCCTAAAAAGTTGAGTTGTTTAAAAAAAATAACACGATAGATCCCAAAAAATAGTTTCATTTCCTATGTGTAACAATCGCCAAAACTTAAGAACTTGTTGTATATTTATTTATCAAAACCTATTACTATTTATGACCCATCAATTGAAATGGACAGCTATTCATAAACTTCAGTTTTACTATCAATTTACGACTTGCTAACTATACACAGTTTGAATAAGACAGCCAACTATTTTAAGAACATTAAATACATTAAGTGCGATCAGCGAAATTAAAGTCTTACCAGTACATACTAAAACCATATTGTTTGCAAGCTGAGAATAAAGCAGTCCTCCCTTAGTATTTAGCTTGTGCAATTGTAAAATTTTTCGTCTGTCGGGACAAGCTAAGGGTAAATTAGTCATTCTGCCAGATTTTATACCAAGACATTAATTTGTTTTTTTGAAAATCATGAAGAAAAAAAGTGCAAGTGCTTTAAGCCTCGACTTGCTATCAGGACCGATGTCGCCTACAATCACACATTCTTAATTTGAAACACTATAAAATCTTAATATTGACTGGTCGTAGTTCCAAATTTAAAATGAAATAACAAATTCTGGATCGTCAATGCTATTAAACTTTACCCTGTTGGTACATCGTGGAAATATGTATAAATATATTATTGCAAGCAATTACACATAAATAACATATTATTGCAAGTTACGACGTTTAGGTAATATATTGTATATACAACTGCCTCAGTGGCCGAACGGTTACCATGCCGGACTGCCACGCAGAGGCCCCAGGTTCGATTCCCGGGCCGGGAGAAATATTTGTATGGCCTATATTTATTTGTGGTTGTCTATGTGTGTGTCCATGGCACCCGCGACACAGAGTTTCCCTAGTGCGGGGCTATGTTGAGTGTGTGCGTTATTATTATTATTATTATATTGAAATTTCTAACAATGTGCTGCCATCTAGCGGTTAATTGCTGAACGACGATGAATTGGAATTATTAATTTAGTTCTCCAATAATCTCACTACAGAGTACTAAAAAAACCGACCTCAAAAGTACGTGGAATTACATCTATTTGCCAAGTTTTATTGAAATCGGTTACCGGAAAGCAAACCCGGATTCAACCCCTAGTTCGCCAGTATACGGGACTTGACATAGGAGATAATAAAAATCGGTTCTCACTACTCAAAGTATATTGAGAGAGAAATACGCCTATAATTGGAAATTAAAATCAACCATTAAAATAATTGGTTCTTATAATAAAATTTAGGCGCTATTTATAAAAATGAATCTTCGTGTGTCAACAGCCACCCTTAGAGGTGGATGATTTTCTTCAAAATTTAATGGGACCACTATGGACGTACCCTCTTTCCAACAAAAAAGAATCATCAAAATCGGTTCACAAATACCGGAGTTATCGGGTAACATACATATAAAAAAAATATATGGTCGAATTGAGAACCTCTTCGTTTTTTAAAGTCGTTAAAAAAGAAGAGAGTATTTACTTTCGCTTTTTGTAACAAAAAATGTCGATAAATATATAAATATAAATATATTTTTCCGGATTTTTTTTTTGGAAAATTGCCAATTTTTGTATAGGCATTTTTTTAGGATTTTAGAGAATTTGCACGAAATAATGACCATACCATACAAAGCGAAAATGGCAGAGTGAGCTGAAGTAGGTCTTTTGAGACCTATAGTTGGCACGCGTCAGGCGGTAACTAACCACTTCTACTGTATTTATTGTTCGGCGATGAAAATGCTCCTACTACAATTTGTTATAATTATTATCATGGACCAATAACTCAAGAACTCTGCTAATCGCGATACAATACAGCGTAGTCGGTATTTAGTACCTGTTGGTCCACCTAATGTCGCGACGATTACCAAATAGCTATTTTTGTAACTACAGTACCAGGACGCTTATGATGGCCGTTTTGAAGTTTCTCCGCTCATCAAGTTTCGTATTAAATAACTACGTTGAAGGAGCTAATTGCTGTACATTGTTATCAATAGTGACTTGCAATGAAATTTATGGAATGCATAATTTTACGACACAACTCGGCATTTGTTTTTCAAAATTTTTGAAAATGAAATCTAATAAGAAATGTGTTAAGTAAACATTTTTATTTTCGTTTTATTAAAACTTTATAATCAGCTACCCCTTGCAATACTAGTTATAAATCTAAAAAGTTATAGATGCGTCTCGCATTTGTATACATTTTTTTCGATAATGAATTGAGATTTGTCCTCACTATTGTAATCTGTCAAAACAGCAACCACAGCCTGCCTGCAATTCATCAAAGCTATTCTAATTTCTAGTGATAACAAACAGATCAACTAGATGGCGCTTATTTCACAGATTTGTATGGCTATTCCTTTTTGTTTAAGATTAGCGCCGTCTACCCATATTATCAAGCGGCAATGTTATAATATAGTTTTCACTCTTAAATCTCATGCTCTTAAAGTTCGCATTTATGCTGGTTGTAGGCTGCATAAAAAAGGATTTAATATATAAATAACTCGTTCTCACACCGTATACTAACAGTGCATATCCTCAATTTTACTACATATTTTTTCTAAAGTGATCGATTCAACAGTTTCACTGTAATGCGGCATCAACCAATGCCATATGAGGTTATATAGACTCTTAACACAAAGACAAATTCACCCTGTAGACAAATTTGCTTTGCTCAAATTATCATGAAGATGATGTTGACTTGAATACAAGATTAATATAATTTGAAATTTCATTCAAAAACGTCTACGTAAAAGAAATATTTTTTTCACAGATTTTAAATTGAATGAATATGTGATTGATTAAAATACAAAAATTGTGAAGTGCTAAATTAAAATGTTCATTTGTGCTCTACTGCCTGTGAAAACAGCCGACTTTATACGGAAAATGGTAAGTTTAACTTTAAATAAATGCAAATATCGACAATGAAAATAAGACCGTTACAGGAGATGGCCGTTTTGACGTTTGTCCGCTCATCAAGTTTCGTATTAATTCACAACTACGTGGAAAGAGTTAAATGATGTAAATTAACACTCGCTACTCAGAGGAGATATATTCACTTATTTGGACAATACATTCTTTTTTAATAGTCATTATTGCGATATGTGGTTAACCCTTTCATTGTCAGTAGGTACTTAAAAAGCATCGCACAAAATACTATTTGTCTTACTGTAGTGCTTATATTGATTCAATATATAACGTACAATGTTTGTAAATGTACAATTTTGTCAGTACGTTGTTCATACTTCCCTTATAGAGAAGCACATTACATACCATACACCTAAAACACACCATACTTACGATACACCTATTCAGTAGCACACGCAACTTATAAACACTCATTCATCCATTCATCCTCACTCGTTACATATCGTGAGATCATTAGAGTTAAATTTTAGAGGTTCTAAATACTTTCTTTAGTACACTAGTTTTATAATAACTTTGGAATATTTACGTACTTCAATCAATTTTTCGTATCAAATAAATGCGCCCTCAAGCCAGTAGAGATCCCTATAGCGAAACGGGGTACCCCGTACTATCATAATCTAATGTTAAATTTTACGGCAAACGCCGTTACTGTATTTGAAACCATAATTACTTTCAATCTATTTGGACAATGTACTGTTGTTAACCCGAATATAATAAAATAAAAATAGACTCGAATAACGCTCGTTTATTAATAAAGATATTAGTTGATACTTAAGTAATTTTACTATCTACAAAAGTAGAACATATTACAATGACACGAATTCTCTCCATTCATAGTGTCAACATGTCAACGGTAATATTGATATCTTTTTTGTACGGTGTGTGGTTTCTTAATAGGTTGTTTATTTAAAAGTTGATAACGTTAATAGTGTTGTTAAGTTGTTAATATGATATTATTTTTGTTTTCATAATATTTTATTTAGTAATCCAGCTATCGCTTTCACTCGACACTATATCATCATAGTCGTTACTTAGAGCGGAAATGTAATTTAATTATTTAATATACTAATTTTATTTTGTTTGAAAATGATTATGTCAGGAAACTTCTATGCTCTGAGACTTTAAAATGATATAATTAATTCAAAATAAGCTTTCGCTAGTCAGTTATATAGCATTCAATGCAATAATCGATCTCCTAGTATTATTGTTACTCATGTTACAAATATTGTTACGGCACTGTGCTTTTCTATATATCTCTACTTCTCGACGTAACCTATTTATTGATTCGATTTCTTTGTGGATCTGTTGTTAAACAAACATATTTTCTATTAGTCAGTCATTGCTTTTTAATTTATATTGAACGTCTGTAGGCAGAAACAAAACCCAGACACGTTGTCATACTCGTTTAAATCGCTGCCACGCCGGCTATTGTTCCGAACCCTACACTGCTATAATATTCACCACGTTATTCTCTACAGTCTTCTAAAGTTATCTATGTTTGTTCAACATTGCGTGTTTAAAACGGGAGTATTGAATTCACTGTGTAGTGAGAGTAAAGAAGAAAAGCAATGTATGATGAGTTGTAAAAAGTGGTTATGTTGACAAGAGTTGCCTGTTAAGAGAGCGGATTACTCGTCGGCTCTTGTAGACGCGTCGCGGAGAGGGGAGCGAGGCGACTGGCGGTGAGCGAGAAAGACAGCGATAGGCCGAAGCGAGCGCGGGAGCGGGAAGCGTTGCGCAGTGGGGCGCGACCCGCTCGTTCGCTCAGTCTCACGCCGCGCGTCGCTGTCACCACTCGCTGACGCTTTCGCCGCCATCATGACCCCACCCAAAAAGCAAAAAGGCGTTCGAGCTAAAAATATGGACAAGCTAATCGCCGCTGTCCAAGCAAGAGAATGTTTATGGGACAAAAACTACCGAGGCCACAGAAACAGATTCAAACTGGAGCGGTATTGGAACGAAGTAGCAGCGGAAGTCGGCACAACTAGTAAGTACGTGTATAGCGTTTCCCCGAGCGATTGTGAAGGTTAATGGCCGGACGGGCCGCCATCTTTGATATGTTTGTTTTGGTTTGAAACAGCGCGCTGGAAAATATGTTTGGAAAACGCCGGTTGTTTTCGTTTCAAAATTCGTTTGTTGCTTTTAGTACTTAATTCTGTTACAAACGCAAATCATAATTAGTAACTAACGTGTAGTTACCTTGTTAATAAGTAGATTACATTAAATAATATTAATATACCAAATAATCTCACCAAAAGTAGAGAATTCTCTGCGCTATGAGCGACGGAATTTACTCCGGGAAACTACGGGAACACTTCAAAAAGTTAATTTCTTAAATTGGTCCTACCGGGAATCAAACCTGGTGCTTATTAATCCAGCACTCTTTTTACAAATTGTTCGCATAATTGAAATCATCATAACAATTTATCTTAAGAAATTATGCGTAAAATTATAAAACCATCGCGCATTGATCCCTTTCTGCTGTCGTAGTCTTTTTCGCTTGATGCAGTTAGATTACCTTTTTCAGTAGGTAGTCAATTGAAACTATGTCGTCTGGCGGCCTTGTCCGGTTTCCACTACGTAAATAATGCTTTAATAAGGAATTCATTGTTTTCCTTACAACGATATCATTAAGAGGCTTACATTGGCTTAGACTTTAGAATACCTATAGCGTGTTGTACTATATATTTAACGTTATTACATTGAATTCCACGCGGAAAAAAGTTACAGGAAATACGTACTTTAAGTTGGGCACAAACAGAATAAAGAAGTAAATAAATCTATACACCGGGGAAGAAAGGGCCTAAACACCAAACTACACATTTTGGAGGACTAGTGACATTCGATTTATAAACTTTTTAAACCGATTTCAAAAAAGGAGGAGGTTCTGAATTCGACTGCATCTTTTTTGTATGTGTGTTATGCTATCATTTGTGAACCGTTTTGACGAGTATTTTTTTGTTGGAAAGAGGATACCTCAGTAATGGTTCCATTTAAGTTTCAAGAAATATTCCACCGCTAAGGGTGGCAAACTAAGGGATGAATGACTTTTGAAGTCGATTTTTTAGTACTATGTGCTGATTAGTTTATATATTTTTTATTTAAACGGTGCTATTTTTGAAATACTAACAACCTAGATTACTGACGTAAAGTTGCCTGCTTATCGGTATTTTACAGGATATATCACGGAGAGTGTGCGATGGAATTACACGAATTAATTTCGTCTTCCCCTTTCCATCACCGGGGGACTAAGCGTAGGTTTGGGTTCCACCCCTATGTTGTGGACATTCCAAAGATTCGCACGAAGCGTTACGCCTTCACATTTGTATGGCGAACGGCTATGGAGTGCAATACCCTGCCTGCAGACTTGTTCCCTGAACTTGGGCCTTTTCAAGGCGAGAGTGAATAGGCATTATTTAGGTGTGCATGCTCCATCGTCGATCTCATCGTCACTTTCCATCAGGTGAGTTGGAGGTCAACTGCACGCTTATATTTTATTAAAAAAAAAACGTATATGTAACTTTTCCGTGACTTTTGACAAAACGTAATAAATTTACCAAACAGATGCTTTTAAGTTTTTTTGTACTATCTAACACTTTTTACACCTGGATTTGGTTGTAGGGGATTAGTTCAAAACGTGCAAACGTCTTCTCCGACGACTCCCGCGTTTTGCACAAAGTTATCGCGTTCAGAGCCATCTCTTATTTTAAATGTGTTTATTTTTATATGAAAGTAAAATAAGTCTCATCATTATCATTTTCTAAGTTTAAAACTAATATTACAAAATTTTAGACTACGTGTTAGACAAAGATGTATGGTAAGACAACATGAGTCTAGATTCCACACAAGTACGATTCATAGTTTATTTGAAAAGAGCAATCCCTAGAGTTTCTTGCTCGTTATTCTCAGGGAAGTTAGCGTAGTGAACGAGCAGTAGCTTCAAAAGTTACGTTTTCAATTGTATAAATTTTACATATGGAATAAATGATTATTTGATTTTGACTCATGGAACAAAACTTTGTTTATGATGTTAGTAATACAATCCTACGGGGTTATTAGTTATTTTATGAATAACCCTGAATAACAACGGTGTTAATATAAAATAACCTTTCTGGCGAAGAACTACATTCTGAGTAGACAGGTAGGATCATGATAGTGAGGGAGATGCTTCGATGGTTTGGTCACGTAGAAAGAAATGTTGGTTGATTGACATCACAAAATAGAGCGAATGTGAATGGAGGCGTGAGGATGTCCTTAGAAAAGGCCGGGTTAAAATAACAAGAATAAACTGATGATATTATGAAGAGACAGACAGAGGCGAAGGAGGTTTGTCTGTAGTGTAGCAGGTGGAGGTCCATGGTCGCTGCCTAACTCTTTTTTGGAATAAATTCACTTTAAGCTCTTTCTTCCCCGAAGTATCGAAATACGAAGTAATATTCACATTAAGGAGGTGCGCAGTTAGTACTGAAGTTCCATATTATCTATGGAAACTCGACAGCTTTTTAAAATGTAATTAGAAAGTGTACGCACACTAAAATCCTTGTTCTTAAACACTAACACTACCAACCAAAGAAACAAAACTGCGGCTAATCCAAGCTCTGACATTTCCAGGCATAAACTGCAGGAAGCGATGGAAGAATCTCAAAGACCAATGTCGGAAAGAAATAAAGAAAAACCCGAACGAATCCGAATGGCCGCATTTCCAGAAACTAAGCTTCATTCACAATCAGTTCCTGGCCGAGGACGAGGACGGAGATGTAGATACAGCCGATGAGGTCTTTAACTCCTTGGACGAGTCCATTAAAACACCGAAATTAGGTAGGTTTCGTATTACAACTATTTATTAAGAGTAGTTGCACACGGCGACGTGTGATACAGTCGCGCGTTTGCATCGCTGTTTAAAATCGCGCACGTGTGTGTAAAGGTAGATGATTAACGTCTGTATCGCTACTGTATCGCGTATATCGCTCTAAGATTTACACTTACTCGATATTATGACATACATTTAAAGGTAAGATAATGTCATAGCTAAGAGATGGACAAATCTATTCCATTAAAGACTTATTTACATAAAAATCTCAAAAAATTTGATCATTTAACATAAGAAACATAAAAAATATTCTTTAATTTTAAAAACTTATAATTTTGGTCAAGTATAAGGACATTATTATATCGATACCTCCAATAAACACTTCGCCAACTTTCTTTTTTGTTCATTATCTGTTAGTTTGTAAACATCCATATAATAATATAATAAAACTGGACACATGGCTACTGTTGCTTTGGAGAATCGTTGTACCGTGAATAGAGATTGGTACACGGCCATTTGTTTGCCGGAAGTTATTGACAAACTCCGTAAAAATAACCGTAAACGCCGTGTCATCTTGCACCACGATACTGCCAGTTCTCACACGGCCAGACAGACTAATGAATTTTTGAATGTGAACAACGTTGACCTTGTGAGCCATCCCGCGTACAGTCCCGACCTGGCACCTTGTGACTTTTATTTATTTCCAAAAATTAAGAACTAGTTACGCGGTTAACGATTTTCATCACCTGAAGAGGCTGTCGAAGAGTATGAAAAATATGTTTCAGAGATTGTCACGGAGTAGTGGCATAAATGTTTTCAAAATTGGTTCATTTGTATTAAAAAAGTGCATTAACGCTAACGAGAATATTTTGAGAAACAATAAATTCATTTCTGCCCATTTATAGTATTTTTTTCTCATTCATTTCGGAACTTACGGTGCGCCCCACGTATAATAATAATAGTTCGATTTATTCATAATAATTATTGTTTTTTTTTAATTTTAGGTTACACAATGCGTAAAAAGTTACTAATGAACAAACGTCGAACGATAGACGTGGATATGGACAAACTAATAGACCTCGTTCGGACGAGGGAGATCATATGGAACAGACAGTTGAAGGGGCACCACAATTGGTACAAATTGGATGAGAGCTGGAAGGAAATTGCGTTGGAGTTAGGAGTTACCCGTGAGTATCAATTTATTATATTAATTTAATAATATACAGTAAAATAGTTTCATTTCCTATGTGTAACAATCGCGAAAACCTAAGAACTCGATATGATTTATATCTGTTTTTTGTCTTAGTCAGCCGTGAGCCTGAAAACCTGAAACGTTGGTTAATTTAAAAAACCAAATATAACGCAATTTAGATTCGAAAAGAAAGAACCGTGCTGCCTAATGATTTGCCCTACTGCCCCTCGAGCAGAGACCGTGGGTTCGAATCCGGACTCTCATTTCGAGTGGTTTCAGAATTTACGACACCAAATGTGCGACATTTAATTTGAAAATTATCATGAGTTTTACGGCGAAGGAAAACTTAGTGACAAAACCTGCTCGTTGAAGAAGGTTCACAACCCTCGGATAACGTAAGAAGTCCTCTACCCGCATTAGGCCAGCGTGGCGGACAATGGCCTAAACCCTCGCCAAAGAGAAGACCCATGCCCAGCAGTTGGGACGTCTATGATGATCACCAATTTTAAAAACGACTATTTGGCTTTTAAATAAACTTTCCATATAATTTCAGGGGACGAAGCCAGACTCAAATGGAAATATCTTCGAGATCAAGCACGAAAGGAGGTCCGCAAACATGATTCAGAATGGGAATTTTTGCCAAAACTACAATTCTTAACGAACCAATTCAACGATTACGAAGGCCCTGACCTCCAAGGTCAGGACGACACGTTCAGCCAAGATTATGATGATCATCATCACGATGACGATCATAATGATCAAGGCGCAAGTTATTATGTACCTGAATCCACTGCAGTTGATGAAGACACAGTCAATGCAAGTGTCAAAGATGATGAGTTTGACGAATTTGACACGAAACCTGTAATTATGGAGACTGACTTTTATGACGATGATGATGAAGGGCAAAAGAGCGTTGGAAATGGCCACGAACTTGGTGATCCTGAAGCGATAACTAAGGATGAAGATGTAGGATTCTTCAACAGTTTATTACCACACGTAAGGAAGCTAGGACCTGCTAAGAAATTGATGTTGAGAATGAAAATACAGGAGTTGGTTTATAATACTGTATATAATGAAACTTAATTTGATCTAGCGTTAATACGTTTGCAAAGACAATTAGAAATCAGCTTGAAACAAACTAGAAAATGATTGAATTTTCTATAATTTCTTTCAATTTTCTTTAAAATTAAATTGAACAGGCGTCTTTTTACTTTCATGCAGGTCATATTGTGGATATACGTGTGCTTATTTCTAGTAAAAAAACAAAAAGCTAGACACAAAAATAAACAGTGAGCTGATTATTGAGATGATCTCGTTGGCCTACATTCGCGCAAACGCGCTGTATGCGGAGGTCCCGGGTTCGATTCCCGGTTTTTCACTTTTCTAAATCAGTTCTGGTGTGTTCTGGGGAATGCTCCAGAATGAATTCCGTTACTCTGTTACTTATAGTACAGGGAATTCCCTAGTTTGAGACCAGGCAATTAGTGAGGTTATCTGGCACATATTATTATTATCTATCTGTTTTAGACTCTCGCCTCTCCCTTGGCCTAAAAGATTAATGTTGAATTTTTGAATGAGAGAATACCGCCGTATTCCCGCCAATGTACAGTCGGCCGGGGTCAGGGGCTTATTATTACTGCCAATAAAAAACGTTCTGGTTCCCTACCATCTATCACCTCTGGAGGCGTACCTACGTATGTATTTGAATAAAGAGTGTCGTATTCTTAAGGACAAGTCATTAACGTGTAATGTACCTTGTTTTTTTAAAGTGTTTATATAATCTAAGCTACAATGTATGATAATAGACATTTTAAGAATTTAAGATAAAAGGTATTTTAGATGTTTCGCTAGTTTTACATTGCGCCGTGTTTGCCTATAACTGTATCCACATTAGTTTGTTAAAACTATTAATAACAGTAAAGAATTTGTACAAAGCTTATTTTTTTAAAGATCGATTTCATATTGCTTATAATAAATCTAATAAATCTAATATAATAAATCAATTTATATTTATGTAATACGCTTTAAACTAGGTCAATCTTTCTTCTTTGGCCTGGCCTTGTTCCTGTTTATTTGGAGTCGGCCCTTCTGGTCATCTTTCTCCAAGACAGTCTGTCCTGAGTCGTCTATAGTCTTAACTGTTGCTTTCGCAGATCTTTATTAATAAGGTATACCCACGTGAGGCGGGATCTACCACGTCCCTTGGGCTGGTTACTCATGTCAAAGACTCTCTAGCAACTTTTCCGGGATAGGCCTCACTTTAAAACTTCTGATATGAATATTTTTGACGTGGTCTAGTCTTGTAACGCCGCCCGCCCGTCTTAGAATTTTCATTACTGCGCTGTGTGTTCTATTTCTTGCAGCTTTTTGAGAGGGCAACATTCAGCAATGTACCTTATGGCCGGTCGTACTGCTGCTTTGTATACTCTGCCCTTAGTACGAACCGGCATTCGTGTATTGCAGAGCACGCCTGACAGCTCTTTCCATTTCTCCTACCCCGTGTTTATACGATGAGTAACGTCTGCGTCTGCTTTAAACTAGGTCAATATCTCCGTCTAATTTAAAAAATTCGTCTGCCGTCTGTGGCACTTATTCCCCGAACGCTATAACTTGGACCTTTTCAAGGCGAGAGTGAATAGGCATTATTTAAGTGTGCATGCTACATCGTCGACCTCATCATTACTTTCCATCAGGTAAGATGGAGGTCAAATGCGCACTTATTTTTAATAAAAAAAAATCGGAATAAAATGACATTTGCGGGGATGCCAGTTTTCATAAAATTTTAAATAGTCATGTGGTTGTTGTCGACAATTTTATCGATAGATTGAGGAAGCAAGTAAAATGTCACTTTACTACTAATTGCATTATTGCCTTCTACATTCTTATTTTGACAGTTGGCCTACTACTATCGAAATATTTTTTCATTTATATTTTAACAAGAACAGGCGGATTTCATTAACTATATTAAATTAAAATGAAAAACTTTAAAATATGTCTCCTCTTTATATTTTTAATAGATATAAGTTCTACGTGCAGCGTACGTATGTGTGAATACTTAACAAAAATAGACAATTCTAATGAACCGGAGCCCAATAGTTGGACGAATAATGAGCCGACGATGATTCAGGTGAAACAAGTGCGGCTATTTATTGCATAAACGTGACCAACATTCAATGGATAGTCGATTCGAGTCGAATATTTATCGGATTTTACTCCATCTTCAAAAAAGATAAGGCTGTTACACTGACCCTAGTGTATACAAAAAAAATCGTCTTTCATGCAAAACTGAAATATTTGCGTGGGCCTGAAGCGTGCAATTATACTTATTAAGTACATTTTAATGTACTTTGTTTTCAATGCTTTCCCATTTTAGTCTGCTGGGTATTAAGAGGATAATGTTTTCAAAGTTTCACTTCTTATTAGTTTTTAATAGTTAAATGTAGACCTTTGCTGCGTTGAGAAACGCCCTCTAGTTTCAACACGATTGATGGCCAACGTTTACTTGTCAGCTGTTGCAAATTAGTGCTGAAAAACAAACACTAAACAAACAAAAACAAAGTAAACACATCTTTTAATGAAACTTTGAGATACTTCAAAGAATATAATTTAATTACATTTTAACTATCTGCAAAAACGGAGTGTAGAAGATCTATGTTTCAGCAAATACGCTGATTAGTTAAAATTAACCTATCAGCATCAAGTTGTCAAAGTAATAGGTACTATCGGTTGCCGAAACACAGGTCTTATCTGGGTTTATACTGTAACTTATAACATACGGCTACCTCGAGTATTGCAATATTTATAGTAATCTTATTCACAACAATATTGTAAGTGAATTTTATACAAGATCATTCCAAAAACTGATTAAATATTAAGAGATTATGCAACGTATTAATGAGCAATAAAGTTGATTTTAAGTATTAAAATTGTATTTCAATTGTGTCGAATTAGTGATAATTTATTTTAAGGGAACTGTTACATTGAACGTATAAAAGTTTGATCCTATTTATGATATTAATAAAGCAAACTAAATTCAATAAAAAATATGTACAAATGGCGTAAAACCAATATAAAAAAAAAAAACAATTTAAGCGAAACTATTTCTGTCTCGTTACACTACTTCACATGCGACTTACTGGTCTGTTTCCAGTAGAGATCGGGAAGTCGCACAGTCGTTTTATGTCCATCGTGAGACTATGAGAATAGAAGTCCTGCTTCCGAAGTCATTCGCCATGTACATAACATAGTGACAAATATTTTCTGTAGACATTGGTAATGCGACATTTTTTCAAAATCGAGAAAATATAGCAGCGTTAAAAAATATTTTCCTCTCATTTAGAGGCGTATGTTAAAAATTTAATTCCGCGCCATCTATGAATAGCTCATAGTATTAAATTTATGTATTTGGTTTTGAAACGCGACTACAGTTGCGCGCGGCAGCGCCACTGTATTTCGTATCGATCCTTGTTATTTTTATCGCTTACTATATTTACATGTAAACAATAAGGGGCAGATATAAACAAAATAATTTATAAAACAAGCGGATGATGCATGCGCAAATTGTTTGACCTAAATTCAGTCATATTCATTCAGTCAAATTCAGTCGTATTCAATACACGATAGGCTGAATAACTTCTAGCCCGTGTCTTGTGTTTGTTTTTAGGAAATTAGCGCCAAAACATTGGTTTCCGGGATTGGTTTATTTGGAGAACTTTGATATAAATTTTGTTGTTTATTTTGTCTATTTATAGCAGTTCTAAAAGCAGCTTTAAATTTGTAGAGCTTTATGAATGCAAATAATAGAGCACCAATTTGTAATGTGTTCTCTTTTTAACGACTTTTGTTTAAATCTATCTACCTGTGCAAAAAATTTTGTTTAAAAATTACATTTTTATAATTACAGTTTTTACACAAATTAAAGTTTAAGTGTTATTACGTTTTGGGTTTCTTAATTACTTGTTACCTGTTTAAGCTGATGACTCTAATCTATAGCCTTGGAGCATATAGGACACCAGGCGCTGTTGGCGTTATTTCTCGAACAAAACTTTCTGCCACTTTTTGAGGGGCGGGTAATACTACAAGCAAATAAGTGCACTCAAATGCAATATTAAGTTGTGTCACTGTGGTCTCACACAAACAAAAATCGACAACACTAGCTTATTTTCACAAATACACAAATAAAACACACATACATGTCATGTCCATACACAGAATAGGCCTATAAAAAACGATTTTCATGAATTTATTCATGAAAAAAGTTATCGACGTGATGGTATCGATATGTATTACGTACTGGTTAATCACGTACCTATATGAAATGTGACTCCACTCTTGCCTAGACTGGATTCAGCGGATTTCTTTTCGCAATTTTGTATTCTTATTGTAATGTTCTATTATAATGCATAGCGCAAAACGGCGTGGAGCACTTGACGGGGTGAAGTCGCTAATGGAAAAAAAACATCGATTCGAAAGTAGTGTTCATTGTGTTTTTTACTTGTACCTTGACTGAGGGGACTGCGTATCGCGGACGATGATGATGCTCTAAATCTATAGCTAATGCTCAATTAATACCTAACTTAAAAATTAATTTACAAAAGTTCAAAAATATTATTTCACTGGTCGCAAATGCTTTTTTTATTCGGCTTTTGTAAAGTCAAAAGGAGGAAGATATCTTAGCATCCTTAATATCGCAAAAATGCAGTCAGACGTGAGCTCCGTAATAAAGGCACGTTTTAAAAATGAAAAAGGTTCTACAGCTCCGCGTACGTGAATGACACAAACCCATAGTTTAACCGTTTAGATCTTGCAGGTTGTCTTTTAAATTTATAAATAATATTTTTATAAATAATAAATTTATTTATCTGGATTACAGCCGAAAAATTATAGTTGTAAAGAAATTGCTGCTTGACTGGCTTTATTTTAGAATGAATTTTTTGTACAAACGATATGAAAACCTTTTGAAAAATGTATATCGTATAGTACATGTGTTATATTTAGTTCGTTAGATAAAAAGTACCTATTTTCATATATTTTTTTCTATCGCGAAAATTTTTAAAAACCGTGTTTTCACACTGCATGTATTCAATGCATATCCTCAATTTCATAATTTTTTCCAAAGTGATTTATTCAACACTTTTTATTGTTATGCGGAGTACATCAAAGCCATTTGAGGTAGTATAGACTCTTAACATAAGTATTTATTTCGTGTGTGTATCGACGACACTGTCAAAATACATCCCAGAGGGTCATCCGCTTTTACTTTTAAAGGGCACTGTCGGACCAGATTATAAAACCCTTCGCGGGCTGGATTTGGCCTGCCGGCTGAGCTTTGTACAACTCTGCTATATACAGCTGTTCCAGTTGATAAATTGCCGTATGTATTTCATCCTCGAGTTCTCATTAGGCAACTATCCTGAACCTGGTGGTCTACCTTGAAACTACTATGTTTATTTACAAAGAGCAACTCTTAGCCGAATGCAACCCTAGAAGTAGAAGATCTTTCGCCTACCAGTAGGACACAATAGGAAAAAAATCCATAGAGTTTTTTACTCATTCTTCTCAGACAAACCTGTGTTAAGAGTTAAATGGTAGGTAGAGTTTATTTATGTGACAATTTCAAGTGTAATTTGCTTAACCATGAAGTAAAGATTATTTGACTTTGGTATTAGATACATAGATAAATAATTTATTCACTGATATAACACAAATACAGATTAAGCATAAAAGAAAAAAACATAAGATGATTGTTATAGCAGTGAAACGGCGCTGACTCAGCATATGCCAAAGTTTCCTAAGGCGCTGGTTTTCAGTCAGGACCAACGAGAGGGATTAAGTTATTTGAAAGCAAAAATATAACGACTATGAGTAAAGTTATACATTGAGAATAATAATATACATAGTAAAGTGTAAATAGTGCATCTGAAATAACCTATTTGATATGTAAGTGCATGAGTGAGTGTGAATATAATTACAGCTGTAGGAGTAAATTGTGATTGTAGAGAGGTTTTAATCTTGTATAATGTACTTAGTATATAATATAATTATACACGTAATGTGAATAGATCAAAGCAACAACAAAATTTGATTCTCGACGGACTACGTAAAAGAATAAAAACACTACACAGATTTTTGAAGTAAGAGTAAGTGTTGCCGGTACAGTGCTTTGAATTTGGATTTGGATTTGGATATTGAAATACCATTGTCATCTATTTTGTATGCTGTTACTTCTGTTTTATCATTCTCATATTTTCTGTGTGTCATACTGCAATTGTTTGTATTTACTCGGAAATGAGTAATAACTGTAACATCAAATAACATGCATTCCGATTCCAAATTCACCGTTGTTTTCCACTATGAATCACGTTTAATCGTACTTAAAACAAGATCTGGAATACCTACTGAAATCAGGTACCGCTAATGCAAACATTTTCTCGTATATCACGGGATAAACAAAGCGTGGGCGTATTGAAGAGTGAGTTTCTGTATCTACAAGGGTTTGACGTAACATCGATGACGTTAATACCTGCACAATTACAATAGAATATTATATATTGTACTCTTTTAGTTCTTTACGTATTAAGTAGGAGCTCTAGTAGCTCCTTGTGAAAGACCAATATTAGTCGATAGAGTTACAAGAATTGGAGAGGACGTGGATTATAGTTTTCTGTATCTAATGGAGCAATAAACATTTTTGACGTATCTCCACTTATGCTTTTATTCCACGAGCGATGCAATTTTGATTTTAAAACTTATTTTTCTCTTGACTGTATTTACCTTACAAATAAGGAGATCCGTTGGGAGCTGCAAAATATAGAGTCAGAGAGGTTATGTACTCGATGGCTTTTTTTAAAAAAAAGTGTGAAAACAGCTCGTTACGCTGGTTTTCAATGAAACCGAATAAATAACAAGGATGATGTCTCTTCTTCCAAGCAGATAAAAATAATAAAAAATACAATAGACTTAACTGGAAGTAAATCAAAATTAAATGCAAATCAAAATAAAAAAAGTAAAAATATATGCAATAAAAATGGATGTAGACTAGGTAGGATGTAATAAAACCAAAAGTGATTGTGCGTGTATTGTGTTCTCGTGTGTGTGTGGTTGGGATATTAATGTCAGTAGTAAAATGGCAAGAAGGCTCATTATTGATATAAAAATAAACCAAACACAAAGAAAAGTTCCGCCGATCTTGGACTGGAATACAACCAGTGTCTGTTGCTTCACCGTAGCCACTTCATCGATAATGTCCAGTCCATTTATAATCAATCAATATTCATTTATTCTTTGTAACGTTAAGTTGTCATTGAAAGCGAAAGTTGCCATTGAAATGCTCTGGATATCTCATCGCCCAAACAAATGCGTTCCTCGATACCAATTTTGTATCGAGGTGAACGAACGGGTTATAACTTTGCATCGAATGCAAAGTAAAGATCGTCTGAACGCACCGATACTGCGCACGGCGTGGTGCTTAAAAGGTTTATTGATATTGCTGTATTTAAGACGACTTTGTTAATACAATACTGGACCAAAATTTTAGTACCAACAAATGTGTAATTTTCTGTAGCAGATGGCACTCCGCAAGGCAAAGAGATTTGCATTCTAAAAGCGACTGTATTGCAAACAGTCAGTGGTCGGAATAGCATGTTTCAAATAATTAGATAAATGTCTACTTATAGGTACGAGGAGATTGAAAGCCCCAATTAGTTTTTTTTTATAATATCATGTGACGGGACGAATAAGTCGCGCGCATGATGGTAAGCTACACGCCTGTCTATAACAGTTGCAGTGCCACTCAGAGCTTTAAATCGCAAATATCTGAGGGGTACTGCCACTGCGCCCATCACCCTGAGACATAAGTTGACCAGTTCCATGTGCCTGTAATTTCACCAGCACCCTTACCCGTCAAAACCGGAACACAGTAATGCTGACATTACTGCTTAGTGGAAGAAATAGATAAGGTGGCAATATTCCCTGGACGAACTCTTTCACAAGGAGCTCTACTGCTACTAATAATAATTAATTACTTTTGAATTCCAGATTTTCGAAAATAGTTGGATTTTAAAGTCATTCTACTGGCGCTATGTACAAAAAACGCAGTAGATAACTAATCTTTCACAAAAGTAAACATTTGTTTAATGAGCTACATGCAATAGCTTGTTTTAATTTATGCGAATATATTTTTTGGATTTATATTCTTCTACATCTAAATTATTTCCGGTTTTAAACACCCTATGTCAATGACAAAGAATGTCTTTGTATCTATATGTAGGCATTTATCTACTCATTTGGGACAGCTTAATCCGACATAATAACCTGTGCTTTACAAATAACATTAATTTGGGCGCCTTTTGCTCTACTTACAGCCGAAATCTGAAGGTAACCCTTGTACTACGAGTTATTACATATTCCTGTCAATAGTTGTAAGGAATCATAATCACTGGTCATACCAGGCTTTCGCTTAATTTCGAAGTTAAATGTACAATCTAGTTTGATATCATTACCATACATGCTCTATTGTATACCTATAGTAGCAATAAGATCCCTGTCATAGAGTTCGTCCAAAAAAGTACTTCCTTAATTATTTCTGCCGCAGTAATGTGAGCTTTAATGTGTTTCGGTTTGGAAGGGTAAGGGTGCTGGTGAAATTACAGGCACTTGGAACTTTTCAACTTATGTTTCAGGGTGACGGGCGCAGAGGGAATGCCCCTCAAATCTTTGCGATTTACAGCTCTAAGTGGCACTGCAACTGTTATTTATAGGCATGTCGCATACCACCAGGCGCACGACGTATTCGTCCTGTCACTATTATAAAAAAAGCACATATTAAAAGGCATAAGGTTGCTTTTAAATTCAAAATAGGTGATTTACGATGACAATGGCAAAATAAATTTTTGTCCCATGTTTACATGACATGTCGGTGACGTAGCACTATGAAACATAGTCATATGATATGAACGTCAGCTGCAAACGAAATCTATACTTACGTACAAACTCACTCATATTATTACATTCCTCCATATGTAAACGTAACGTAACTGTATCCATTGATTGATAAACTTGGCCCGCGTTCAATCACGCCGTGAATTATGTTATAGATTTCATTGTTCATATTATTATAGTTTGCGCCTTGAAGTTTTCATTTGTTTTTTTATTACTGCCAGGTAGTATTGACGAAGCGCAGCGAGCGAAGCTTTTTTGGTATCTACACAAATTGTATAATCTAATTTTTTCCTCTAAACGATTTTGTAGGGTAAGGGTGTTAGTGAAATTATAGGCACATGGGTCTTATTAGCTTATGTCTGAGGGTGACAGACGCAGTGCCAGTGTCCCTCAGGTCTTTGCGATTTAAAGCTGTCACGATTCAACCTCTTTCATCATCATCCCACCTATTTATCATCGTTTTCGTTGGTTCCTGGTCACTTACTTTGAAATTGTGAATCGTTCTTAAATTTCCTTTCTTCGTCGGTCTTACTTTTCTGCTTTTATATACCTATTTGGGTGCCAATGTCACGCGGGACTCGCGTAATTAAATAGAAGGCTTGGTCCATATGAATTTTATTGTAGAAATAATAAACAGAAAGTACATAAAGGGAGAAGAAGGTAAAGTAAAAGCGTAAAGGCCCAAAAGGGCATGTATTTTCTAGAAATACTATGCTTATAAGCGGTTCAGTTACATGATTTTCAATGGTACTACAACTATAATACTTTACAACCAGTTAGGTTACATGATTTTTAATTGTATAACTGCAGCTTGATTTTGATTGCCTCTCCCGATCGGAAACTGCGTCACTTCCGAGTCGTTACAATAGTTGATTTAACTCACGAATGAGAAATATATAGTAGGAATTAGGTTTAACTTCTCGCTCGGAAACCCATCTGATTTCGAGATTCGTAGGGGCCACCGGATTGGATTAATTCCATGAACCAGCGGACCTCACGAATTTTTCTGTGTATTTGTTGTCGTGTCTTTGTTTTTGATTTTTTCAATTTGTATTAATAATTATAACAAACTAGTGGAGAAATTTCACTTAAAACATTGAATATCAATTCAAGAAAATTTAAATGAACAGCGTCATCTCTAGCCAGGGCTGGTAGCTGTAAAGTATCTAACTGGGTGACGAAATACTTAAGATTTCTCATAGATGGCGCTACGGCTAAAATGTCGTTGAACCAAATACAAAGACACGAGAACAAACACATAGAAAAATTCGTGAGGTCCGCTGGTTCGTTCCGTGGCTTAGTTCATATAGCGTCTGACACGGTGTGCTAGAAGACGTCGGTTCGAATCCGACCGGATAGAAGGAATTTTTTCTGAGTATTCCATCGACAAACTAGTGGAGTAATTTCACTCAAAAAACAATTGAATATTAATTCAATAAAATTTAAATTCTCATTAGAGTTTATGTGTGAAAATTGCTACGTGCTTGTACAATGAACGTACTGTATACTGTCTAGCATATAACTCTTTGGAGGCGCAAGGCTATAAACATTGAGCAGTGAATCATTCCTATTATGATAGCATCACCGCTCGGGTGATAGCTTAAGAGCCGATGCTACCTCAGGTCGAATTCAAATGTTTCCCGTACTAATACAGTTCATTTTGCTTGAATCGAGCGACAGGAACACTGGCTTGTTTCAGAATTTATTTTTTTTACAAACGAAATTATAGTCATTTGAAAATTGTATATCGTATACTATACGTGTTCCACATAATTCAGTTGACATTAAAATAATCTCAGTACAGAGTACTAAAAAAACCGACCTCAAAAGTACGTGGAATTACATCTATTTGCCAAGTTTTATTGAAATCGGTTACCGAAAAGTGCGCAAACCCGGATTCATCCCCTAGTTCGCCACTATACGGAACTTGACACAGGAGATAATAGAAGTCGGTTGTTACTACTCAAAGTATATTGAGAGAGCAAAATCCCTTGAATTGGAGAATAGCAAAATCAACCATTAAAATATTTGCTCCTTATAATAAAATTTAGGCGCTATCTATAAAAGTGAATCTACCCTTAGAAGCGGATGATGGGACCACTATGGAGGTACCCTCTTTCCAAGAAAAAAAGAATCATCAAAATCGGTTCACAAATGGCGGAGTTATCGCGTAACATATGTACATACAAAAAAAAAAAAATCAAATTGAGAACCTCCTCCTTTGTTTGAAGTCGGTTAAAAAAATCATTGATATATGTAAGTACCCACTGAATACAGCGGTTTTGTTGTAAAATAATATATAATAACAATAACGCACACACTCAACATAGACCCGCACTAAGGAAACCCTGTGTCGCGGGTGCCAAGGATTACCACACATAGATCACCACAAATTACACCCAAACTCACGAGAGAAATAAATGTAGGCCATACAAACATTTCTCCCGGCCCGAGAACGAACCTGAGACCTCTGCGTGGCAGTTCGGCATGGTAGACGTTCGGCTACGGAGGCAGTCAATTTCATATAGTAATCAATGTGTTTCAGTCAATTTTACTATATTTTTTCTAAAGAGTTTGATTTAACTCTCGCCGTTACATTTGAGGATGTATGTACTTTTAGTTAGAAAATGAGTGCCTCCTGTGTAATCCAGAATTTCCTCGTTGTCCACCGGAAGTCATGAACCACTCGATCATTTCTAATAATGTGGCACTTTAGTTTACTAAATCTTCACATGCTTTAATAATGAGTTTCCAACTTCTGCTGGACCAGCACGATCCTACTCTACATTGGGACATATAAGATATCCATTTCTAATCATTTTATTTTGGATTAATAATTCCACATTGGTTGGCAAAACAAAGAAAAACTTACACACGAATGTTAGTAATTACATGTTATAAATATCGACTCTGGAAAAGTAAAAACACAATTTTTTTCTAAGTGTTTTATTGAATGCCAGGATGTTTTACTACCATGATGTTAAATTTTTTCGTGAAATTACTCTACTAGTTTGTTATAATTATTAATATACAAAGATTTCGTTCGAAAAGAATTCCTTCGATCCGGTCGGCTACAAAGATTCGACAACAAGCTCGTAGAAAAATTCATGAGTCCGCTGGTACGTTCTGTGGCTTAGTTGGCATAGCGTCTGGCACGGTTTGCTAGAAGACGTCGGTTTGTATTAATAATTATAACAAATTTTATTTGTTATATGGAAAACTAGAAAGTTTTCGCTCTACGAAGAGTGAAATGATGGTGTTTAAGGCAGGTAATAAGACCTACTCCACCTTGCCGTCAATCACTCTGGCTGGCACGCCACTTAAAAGAGTAGCCAACTTTAAGTATCTGGGCCACTGGGTCTCTGAAAATCTAAGTGACATCTTAGATCTGGAGAGGGAGCGCAGGGCGCTTTCAGTCCGCTGCAATATGTTGGCTCGCAGGTTTGCAAGGTGTACAAAGGAGGTAAAGACGACGCTTTTTAAAGCATTCTGTCAAACTTTTTACACCTGCAGCCTGTGGGTCAGTTACACGGGGAAGGCATATAGCGCTTTGAGGGTGCAGTATAATAACGCGTTCAGGGTGTTGATGGGGCTGGGGCGGCGGTGTAGCGCCTCCGGCATGTTCTGTGAGGCGGGAGTGGATGGCTTTCATGCAATCATGCGGAAGCGATGCTACTCCATGCTGCAGCGCGTGAGCGCCAGCCCTAACATCATCCTGAACTCGGTTGCGCACCGGTGGGACAGCCCGGTAATAAAATACTGGCTGCTCCTACACGCACCATACATTAGATTAGATCATAAGAATTACTAACATTAGATAATAAGAATTATGTTTGTATTCTAACAAAATATGGATCTTTGGTCTGAAATAAAAATTATTTTATTTTTTATTTTTTTTATTTTATTTTTCCACATAACAAATAAAATTAGAGTTCCGATTTTTTTCTAAAAAAATGCATGTTAGACGTTTTACCCTTCCAGTGTCGATATGTATTGGGTTTACGGTACACATGAAGTTTGGTGTAGTGACGAATGCACTTGACAATTACAATTACAATCACACACCAAAAAATATTGCATGTAACAAATGACATCCGTGGTCTTGTTACACCACGCACATATGCAAAATTACAACTTTTCAGGAGAGATGTTTAATGCGAACGAAATTACTCAACATCTTTTTTATGCAACCTCAAATGGCTTTGGTTGATTGCGCATAACAGTGAAAGTGGTGAATCAATCGCCTTCGAAAAAATGTATAGTAATATTGAGGATATATATTGATTAGTATATGGTGTGAAAACACGACTCCTATAAATTTTCACGTTAGAAAAAACCGCGGTATTTAATAGGTACTTTACATATACCAATGATTTTTTTTATAGAGATATTTAACTGGAGTAAATAGAACACGTGTGACACATATGCACATAGTGCTGCCACTCGACTCGCGCTATAGAACCGATTCAGTACGGGAAAAAAAATATTTCGAGCTGAGGTAGTATCGATTCTTAAGTTGGAGAGAAAAAAAATTTTTCATTTTACGTAATTTGTTTCATGTAATTCGTATTCTTTTTATGAGTGTCATGTGACTTTACAATGCCAAGTGTACGAATTCAAGTTAAATCTATTAAATCGCGATCCCAACCATTTTCTAGATAGATATTGAATGTTGTTGAGTTTAATTAGCTAATATCGAAAATAGGACCAAACTTTCACACATTTACTGGACTGTCTCCTTAAAGTAAATGGTCACTTATTAGAGACAACTGAAATACAATTTTAATACTTAAAATAACTTTATTGCTGCAATTGAAAATCCGAAAAGCGGAATGTAGTTTCCAGAAGGGATTTCCGATGAAATTCAACAAACGTGGTCTTTCATCCGAATTTAATGATCGCCAATAATGAAATCACCCTTTCATCATAGAATGCGTAAAACTATTGTAACCTAAACCAATAAAGCTCACTTCACAGAAACTGTTACAATTTAAACATGTAATCTATTAACGAGTACTTTTAAACTTGACCCCCTCTGAATCGGGAGCGATCGTAAACGAACGGCCTTGCGCACCCGCTTTAATGTTTACCAAACAAGATGACTTACGGTCTCATATTTACTTCAGTTTTTTTTAATTCGTAATCTATGAGTGTATCATCAGTTATTGCGTTCAAGGAGTTAATGTGCAGGCAGGGAATTCCATTACATAAGTAGCAGTGTGACCATGCGACCTTTTTCTTTTCTCTGGTTCCTGACCACCTACTTTGAAATTTTGAATCGTTCTTAAATTCCTTTTCTTCCTCATACTTACTTTTCTTCTTTCCGTCGCCACTCTCAAATCATATAAACTAAATACTTATAAAATATTAGTATTTGTACGATGTATTTGCACTTTTGGGCCTCTACGCGTTTACCTTACCTGTTATTTCCCCTTCCTGTACCTCTTCTTTCTTTATTTCTGCAATAAAATTTATGTAGACCGAGCTTTCTATTTAATTACGCGAAGTCAGCCGTAGAGCTCCTTGTGAAAGAATTCGTCCAGTACTGCCACCTTATCTATTTCTGCCGCCAAGCAGTAATGTCAGCTTTACTGTGTTCCGGTTTGAAGGATAAGGGTGATGGTGAAATATGGGCACATTTGTCAACTTATGTCTCTGGGTAATGCAGTGCTCCTTCGATCTTTGTCGTTTAAAGCTCTGAGTGACAGTGCAACTGTCATAGACAGGCGTGGTGCTTACCACCAGACACAAGACTTGCTCGTCCTGTCACTTGAAATTATAAAAAAAGTCACTGCGTAGCTGTTCGCCATCTATATGTGGTAGAGAAACGCTTAGTGCGAATCCTTGGAATAAACCCAATATAGAGGTGGAACCCCAACCTACGTCAAGTCCCCCGAGAATAGAAAAGGGAAGACGGTGTTAAATCGTGCAATTCCGTCGCACATTCTCCGTGATATATCCTGTAGAATACCGATAAGAAGGCAGCTTTACAGCGGTGTTCAGGGTTTTGCAGTTTTTCCTATTATATTATATTCGAATCACCTATAGCTATACCGCTATACCTAGTTCATACCCTAGTGGATATACTAAATACTGTTTTTTAACGGCTGAAACTCATACGGTAGCTGGAAAGGCTAGTTCGTCGCTTCGACGAGACGTATTGTGTACGATATTTCTGTTGTCTAGACCCTTAGAACTCAACTCTCCTTGGGGGATGTATTGTATACGAAAAGCCAAATACGCTCCCTGTACAATTTCCTGACGTTAACAATAAAACAAAATAAAATCGGTTTTATTCCACATGCAAAATATGTGTTATATAAATTTCAAACATTAAACAAAGAAGAAAAATAATTAATAAAAATAAGTTTAAAAAAAGCACGTCAAAAGGGTCCATGACTCTGAATCTGAAGACTATGCTTATTACAAAACCCTCGCTGTTATTCTGCCACGACGCGTCCTACAGAAAGTAAGTAGTTGGTCAACGTTGAAAGGGATTGTTTCGGAGCCAAAAAAATATATTTGAATCGATAAAAATTTTAAATGTCATGAAACAATTTTACTTTTCCAAAGAATCAATTAGGCAAAGAAGGGATGTCGTTTATAAAAGGAAAATTTCTATTTTCGAATTGTAACTTTTGTCAATCAAATGCCATAACAGCTAGGTATATTTTTTATATGACCTAACGAAATATTAATATCGAGTTCTTAGGTTTTCGCGATTGTTATACATAGGAATGAAACTATTTTTCCGGATTTAAATCGCGTATATTTGTTTTTTCAAACAAACCGACGTTTCGGGCCCTTTACAGGTCCCATGGTCACGGTTGAAAATATTAATAGATTTCAGTTCCGCGGCAGGGGTTCTTATTTGCTATATATAGACGGTGTTTTTTTTAAGATACCAAATGAGACGGGACGAATAAGTCACCTGTCCATAACAGTTGGAGTTCCGCTCAAAACTTTAAATTACAAAGTTCTGAAGGGAAATGCCACTGCACCTATGGGAAACGGGGAAATGCCATTACCCCGAGACATGAAGTAGAATTCCCATGTGACTTACTAGCAACCTTGTTCTTCAAAATAGGGCACAGAAATGAATAAAGAAAGAAAGAAAACTGTATATTACACAGGTATAGTATTGTCTTTGACCCTAGATGAAGTCTTTCACAATGAGTTCAGCTCTTTCACAATGCTCTTACGTAGCAGTAGAGCTCCTGGTCGAAGAGTTCGTCCAGGGAATGACTGCCATCTTACCTATTTCTACCACCAAGCAGTAAAGTGAGCATTAACGCGTTCGGTTTTGAAGAGTAAGGGTGCTGGTGAAATTACAGGCACATGAGACTTATCAACTTATGTCTCACGGTGACAGGCACAGTGACAGTGCCCTTCAGATCTTTGTGTTTTGAAGCTCTGAGTGCCGCCTTTTGCAGTCGCCGCCAGTTGCAACTGTTATTTACAGGCGTGTCGCTTAACATCAGGCGCAAGCGCACGACTTGTTTGTCCCGTCACTTGCTATCATAAAGTAAATAAAAAACTTTGAGTATTTTCAAGTTTTTGTCACTCCATTGTGATCTGATCTGAATGATCAATGACGAATTAGGTCCTGACTGTAAATAGATAAGGATTCACTTGAAAAGCGTGCCAAGAGATGACTCGGAATTAGTAGAGGTGAAGCTGCAAAGCCTTGAACACCGCCGTAAAGTTGCCTGCTTATCTGTATTCTACAGTATATATCACGGAGAGTGTGCGAGGGAATTGCATGAATTAATTCCGGTTTCCCCTTTCCATCATCGAATGACCAGACGTAGGCTGGGGTTCCACCCTTATGATATGTATATTCCAAGGATTCGCATGTAGTGATTCGCTTCTACATTTATATGGCGAACGGCTATGAAGTGGAATTCCCTGCCTGCAGACTTGTTCCCTGAATAGGCATTATTTATTTATAACAAAAAAAGATAGTCACCTAGGTAACTGAACTCTCAGTTTTGTTTTTGGGTGGACTGTACTTTCGATCAGGTGTTTATTCATAACTAAGAACTATACAGCAGTGTTCTAGATCCAAAGATAGTTAATTGCCGGCCTTGTGCACACGCACATTTACCTAACTGTTTACCAAACCAGTCTATTTGCGATTTTATAGGTACCTACATACTTATAGGTTTTATCACGGGTTTTTATAAACAAAATTATGAAGGTTGAACATCAAAAAATGATTCGTATATTTAGTTTGAAAATTTTCATTTGAAATAACGAGATTTCGCAAAGGTCGAATTTGGAATCCGTCACCTCCGTGACATTCAAGGCTGATAGTTGGTTAAAAATTAATAGATGTTATTTACATTTGTGAGACTCGAACCAGTAATGAATAAACGCCTAGTGCTAGGCCATGGAAAAAATTCATATTAAAAAAATGTTTGAGAAATAAATGTTTTCAATTCAATAAAAATTTAATTAACACAGTGAATAGCGACATCTCTCGCCAGGACTGGTAGCTGTAAAAGTACTAACTGGGTGATAAATCTGTAATAGATTTCTCATAGATGGCGCTACAACTAAAAAGTCGTTGAAAGACCAAGTACAAAGACACGACGCAAGCACATAGAGAAATTCGTGAGGTCCGTTGGTTCGTTCCGTGGTTTAGTTGGTATAGCGTCTGGCACGGTATGCAAGAAGACGTCGGTTCGAATCCGACCGGATCGAAGGAATTTTTTCTGAGTGTTCGATCTTTGTATTAATAATTATAACAAACTAGTGGAGTAATTTCACAAAAAAATAATTGAATATCAATTCAATAAAAATTTAATTAAATAAATGTTTTTTACATCACATTTTCTTTCGTATTTTCATTACAACGAAAACCGAATTATAACGAAGCCGTTGTTCTTTCAGGATATGTTGGTTGTTTATCGGAAAGTTACGATTAGGTTCGGTTAGGTTAGGTTTAAAAGAAAAAAACACTTTCCCCTCAAAATTACTTTCGAGGTTATGAACATTCGAGCAAACGTTATTTCTGGAAAATGTAATTTCCGACTACTGATAGGTAACCGGTTATCCCAAACTTCATAATCTAAAATAAATAATTCTAATTGTAACTTTATTTCATTTATATTACTATTCATTTTCAATTCTTAACTTTGATTTTAATTTTATACTAAATTTTATTTTTCAGTTTAATGGTATTAAATCATTGACCATGTCGGTCGAAATTAATAATTTATTATTATTATTATAAAAGTTTATCGGGAGAGTTTGGTAGCTACGCTTAATGTTACAGTCATATAAACGTTACATTCGGTTACCAATATTACAGTTTTTCAATGTTTACCTCATTTTTATTTCATTTTTTACAGACATTTTGCTACCTTTAATTAATGTGTTACGGAAGACTGTTAAACAATGTTGGAATTAAATAGTCCTTACTTCGTTTACCATTATACGTTATTTGTTTTAAAAGTTTCATAGTTCCTCATCGCTTATTTGCCCATCATTTATATATTATATTTTTCCAATATTTTATAGAAAAACACCAAAGTATTTTCTGAGAAATGATTTGGAAAAAAAAATTATCCAAAACTCAACACACCATATAGTCAAGGTCATATTGCCTACGTGTCCGAACGGCTATCATGCTGGTCTGCCACGCAGAGGTTGCTGGTTCCATTGATGGGTCGGGAGGAATATTTGTATGGCCCACTTTTATTTCTCTCATGAGTTTGGGTGTAATTTGTGGTTGTCTGTGTGTGTGTCCATGGCAACCACGACACAGGGTTTCCCGAGGCTTTAAAAAAAACAAAAAGTAACTGATATCGCGGTCCGTGGGAAGCCTTTAAAGATTCTGATTATTTAGTAGCTACTAGTTTTACTGCAATTTCGTATTGTATAATTGTGTCTAGTATTACAACCACTATGCCATAACTTTTGACGACTTCCGTGGTCGAGTGGCTTGCGCACCGGTTTTCATGGTGTCGTCATCTCTAAGGTCCCGGGTCTCAGTATTTGTAGTACTGTCGTTGTGTCCAATTTCCATAGCACAAGTGATTTAGTCATTTACTTTGGGATCAGAGCTACATATATGATGATGTCTAATATTATTATTATTATAACTTTGTCATTTGCCGAGTGGAAGCGTGGTGACTTTAACACAGGTTTCTTAAACCTATCTCGGACAGTCACACACAAACCAGCATGTCCAATTTTGTTATTAACTATAAGTCCCAAAACAAATAACATCATTTATTGTTATGAATGAATTTTACACATTCTGGAAAGGACAAATAAAATATATCTGCATCTAAATGATTTTTATGATACGCATTACAAACTCTAAACAAGAAATCGTTACTTAAGTAAATCAATATTTCCATTTATTTAATTATTCAAATCGGCTAATTGTCGCCATAAACTGAACACGTTTTTTGTATTTCTTACTCATTTTTACATGTTTTGTTGTTATTTACTATTTTACAGTAAGTTTCGAGCACTTGTTTGTATGTATTAAAAGTAGCATGGTATTATCCGTAAATCGTATAATTTTACTAAATAACAATTCCAATAACAAATGAGATTATGTTGTTGTTAGTCACATAATAGCATTTTTGCTTTTTAAGTTAAATATGCCTCTTTTACGTATATTATAGGTTCCATATTTAAAAGTAAAGATTGTTTACTTTCAAACATGGAACCTGTAAGAGTCTATACACATGGCCTATTACGGCACGACGCGCGTAAACGTGACCTTAACACGTCTGTAGATATCGCGTTTTACGCGCGTTCGAATCGATTTAAACGCGCACTAACATCGCGTTGCAAGCACGAAGCTTATTTAGCCCACATTAGTGCCACATTTAGTGCAGTTTTAGGGTCTGACAACAATTTTTGTACACTTTAAGGTACCTAAAGTCCGTCAACATCACATATAGCGACATAATATTGTTTTAAAAGCTCATCATATACTGGTAGAGTCATTACATGGATCAAGATAGTTCATGTATTTTAGTCCGCGTATAAATACTTTGACAACCAGAACGCGTAATACTTGCTACTATACTATGTGTACAGTCTTCGACAGAATAAGTACTTTATTTTACGATATAAGTCAATTATTTAATTCTACATCAGAACGACGGCATCTACGAATAGTACAATAACTACAAAATGTACTAAAAACTAATAAAATTGATTACTTTTTAGTGCTGACCGACTCAGTTTCTTATGAGGATAATTTTATTGTAGTTTTAGTAGAAAGAAAAAAATTAGGACTGCAAAAGTATGACCAAATTTAATAAAACGATATATAAATACTCAACAAATATCAATCAATGTAAAGAATTTGGTCACTAATATTGACTACCTATCTACTACCTTGCCACATTTTATGACGACATCGAAAGCTTACTTCATATTCTATTGTAAGATCTACCTAATTTCTCTTATTTTGCTTTACGTTGATTAAGGAGTCTACTCACGTTCTCCGACATCAGCCCGAAACAATTACTATCAAATAAGTAATACTCGATCAAATTAAAAATCGCATAGTGCGTATGAAGCGTCATACTTGGCATTGTCTATTGATTTGGTCGATTATTACTTATTTGACAGATATCGGAGAACGGGAGTAGACACACAGACACAGAGGAGTTAGGCAATTTGACTAATTCGATCCCAAGTCTCCTTCTGCTTGGACTACAGACGCAGAGCTGCACTGATCAAGGTATGGATTACCTGCTGTCTTCTTTTGCGAGCCACACACACACACACACACACTCACATTTGCTAGTTAACAATAGAAAAGCTATCGATTAAAAACTCCTTCGAATCTCTTAGCGTCTGTACTGATAAATTGACATTTTGCGGATGTGTTCTTATTACACCAAGTGACGGGACGAACAAGTCGTGTGTCGTCGCTTACCACCTCTAAAGCTCTAAATGGCATTGCAACTGTTATCACTTGCACAGTTTTAAATCGTAAAAATCTTAGGGGCACTGTCACTGCGCCTGTCACGCTGTGACAAGTTGACAAGTCCCATGTGCCTGTAATTTCACCAGCACCCTTACCCTTTCAAACCGGAACGCAGTAATGCTCACATTACTGCTTACCGGCAGAAATAGGTAAGGTGGCAGTACTTCCCTGGACGAACTCTTTCACAAGGAGCTCTACTGCTACTAAATGCGTTTACAAATTTATGTTCCATCTTTCGTTTTCTATGTTCATAGTTTTTTGAAAAAATGCAAGAACTGTTGTTATTTATTTTTAAAGCTTACTATTTCTTGTCAAAAACCCTTTTAAATTAAAAATGAACACAAGGTTTAAACTTGTAACACTTTTCAGATCGACTGTATTATATTTTTACATTATTATTTGGCGCGTGCGCTACAAAATATATTTTTATGTTTTCATTTTCAATGAAAATTTTAGAGATTTCTGGCAATTATACTAATGTTTTACTCCGGAATTTGTCAACATGAGACCGGAATATCCTTGTCATTATATTATTTATATACGTAAACTTATGGAAAAATCCATAAAATGTTTTTATTTCATGGATAAAATACTGAACAAATACGATTTAGTAGTAATGTAAATTTGATATGCTACTTTCAGTTAGTAGTTTGTGAAATTTAGACGATTTCTAATTAATGTCGCAACCCTAAATGTCTTTAGAAACTATTTTTTTTTACAATAAATAAGGACTATGTCAATTCTTTATCTCTATTAGAGATGCTAAATCAACAGCTTTTAAAATGCTTATTAATATACGTTCTGCTCATAAAAACTGAACGATAACTATTCAATAGCATAGCTGTCGATACTGAGAACAGATTTTTTTGTATATAATTACAGTATAATCGTTTTTTTTTATTTTCATGGAATATCATGATGACTTATTCATTGATAAGATATTCATCTATTTTTTTCTGAAAATACTCTACTAGTTTGTTATATTATTGTTGAGCCGAAATTAAAAGATCGAATAAACACAAAGAAAAATTCCTTCGAAAAAATATGTGTTAGCCATGTTGAGGCGACAGACGCAGGTCGATCGAACACCTTTGTGTTAATAATAATAATTGTTATGATTGAAATAGTTTTTTTTATGATACAAAGTGATTGGACGAACAAGTCGTGCGCCTGGTGGTAAGCGACACGCCTGTCCATAGCAGTTGCAGTGCCACTGTTACCATGTTACTGAATGAAACAAAACGCATTGTTGTCGCATTTCAGCGTATCCAAATCCGTCAAAATTCTAATTTACGCGGACATGTTGCCATATTTGTGTCAGTTTCATACATTTTGCGTGGGAAATTCCCATCTCAATGATAGTCCTAAAAAAAGTGATTAACATACGCCATGTTTTTTCTACATTCTCTGACTGCAACATTCTCGTATATCGTACAAGATTCGACCTTCTGAGCGACTAAACAACCGAAATGTAATTTATTTTGTTTGTAAACCAATCCGTCAATTAACTGCAGCGATTCAAGACCGCTCGTTGCTGATTCGAATGATGTGCTAAAAAACACGATCTTTTGTTCTTCACACGTGAACTCTATCGGTATTTCGTAGGCTTGGTGTAAAAAGAATACATCTGCAAAATAACAACTTTTCATGAGTGAGCCGAACGAAATTACTCGATAAATTGTTTATGCTTTGGAGAGTTATGAAATTTCACATATACAGGGTTAGGGCGTGTTCTCATTATGTCGTAAAGTTTTATTTATCGTTGGACGACTGTCGCATCTAGCCTGTTCCCATACAACGACTGTCTGTCGTGACTGTGTTGTGGACATTTATTTTATCGTTGAACAGCTGTCGTGTCTAGCGGTATCCACTAGATCGTGACGACAATTTATCCATCCAACGTCTTGTCGTTTGCATGACAGAATCATTTGAAGTCGCGATTATCTTCAGTCACATTGTTATCGTGACGTTTTATTAATTGTCGGACAACTGTCGTTCTAGCTCTTTCCATTGTCTCGACAATCTGTCGTCGTAACATCAAAAAAGTCGTGAACGACAGTTAATCGTGTTGCACTATTATGTGAACAACTTCATTTAAATATACAAGACACGACACTAAACTGCACGACTATCTGTCGTCACGACATAATGGAAACGCGCCCTTATTTGTAAAATACTAACAATCACGCAGGACTATATTACTAACACCATAAACAACAACTACACTAAAGAATAATAGCAAATGACACTTGAAATCGTCACATTGATCAAAATCTACTGCTCATTCGTAAGGCATTCATTCATTCATTCGTTCAATCATCCATTAGTGTAGTGGCAAGTTGTTCAGTCCAGCAGGCAGCAGTCCTGTACGCTATAACGTAAAGTTGTAATCGGTCAGAGACGCTATCGACCATTTCCATTACTAATTAACAATAGCTATGGGAAATATTATGAACATCTTTTATGAGACACTTAAACAAGCGAGTAGCGGTTAAGGAACTAGTTTTATGGCCCCATATGTTTTATGCCGCTTGAATATAAAAAAATTGGAACTGTGTCAATTTCTTGGGTCCTTGACTTTGTTGAGAAATCTTATTCAAAAAGTGAAAAGGCGATGTGGAAATGCGAATGAAAACAAGAAGTCAGGAAAATATGGCACTGTACGCCTTTATTTATTTTAATTATATCTCATAAGTGTTTTCTGTTATGTTTTATTAAAACTCGTTTATCAAATGTTTAGTAGCAGTAGACCTCCTTATGAAAGAGTTTGTCCAGGGAAGTGTGCTGACATTACTGTGTTCAGGTTTTGAAGGGTAACGGTGCTGGTGAAATTGCAGGCACATGGGACTTGTCAACTTAATACTATGTCTAAGGGCGACGGGCGCAGTGGCAATGCCCTTAAGATCTTTGCGACTTAAAGCTCTGAGTGGCACTGCAACTGTTATGGACAGGCGTGTAGCTTACGCGCACGACTTGTTCGTCCCATCACTTGATATTATAAAAAAAATGTCTGAAATGTCTGAAATAGAATTACAAATATTTTTTTTATTCAAAATAAACTGCTGCTTTGATGGGTAGGAGACTATTATCAAAAATTCAGTTTTAATTAATGTAGGCCAATTAAAAATACTAATTTGCCAGACATGCTAAGTAAGTTGAGGGCAGTAATGGTCATCACCCTTTTTGGGACAATAATTTGATGTAAATTGTGTGTTCAATCGTGTTTTGTTTCAATTCGACAAGGTCATGTACATACTTTAACATAACTTTTGTAAAGGTCCACTGCCATCAATTTCCAAATATCGCAATCGATGTAAATTGGGATATTCGCGGAATGCAACAAAGGCATACGGAAGCCAATGCATCCGCGACAGAAATAGACGGACGAGAATGACCCCTTAGAACTATTCTTGTGTACTGCTGCAGAGCAATTTCTGCTTTTTATTTCTATGCTATATATTTTTTACAAGTGATAGAGTTTCTGTCTGTAAAGATCCCGCGGTCGTAGGCCTTGCCAACAATGCTATTCTAGCACTGCTGCATTCAGGATTTAAAGGTACAGAGAGCTAGTGTGATCTCAGCCTTGATCTTGTTATTATTAAGGATACTTACGGTGCTTACCATGTTCCATCAAGTGGATTCTCATTCAGTCAGTCTTTTTGTTTAAATAACATCAATGAAACCTAAATTCAAATTTAAAAAAAACTTATACAGAATTTATATCGAGGATACAAAATAGTGAACTCCAAAATATAAATAAAGTCATTTAATAAGCCCAAATACGATAGTTCTACTGTTATGATGGATGAGTTGAATATCCTAGAGACTGTCTGAAATTTCAAAATGATCGGACAAGTGGAAATAAAACAAATATTCCTCCTTAATCCTGGATTACACAGGAGGCACTCATTTTCTAACTAAGAGTACATACATCCTCAAATGTAACGGCGAGAGTTATATCTAACACTTTGGAAAAAATATAGTAAAATTGAGGGCACACACTGATTACTATATGAAATTGACTGACAGAGGTCCCAGGTTCGATTCCCGGGCCGGGAGAAATATTTGTATGACCTACATTTATTTCTCTCGTGAGTTTGGGTGTAATTTGTGGTTGTCTATGTGTGTGTCCATGGCACCCGCGACACAGGGTTTCCCTAGTACGGGGCTATGTTGAGTGTGTGCGTTATTATTATTAAAAAAATCCTTTTATGACAGTGATCCCTACATTAACAAATACGGGAAAAACGAATTCAAATTTTTCCCGTACTGAATACGTACTATTTATTGCACGGGTCGAGCGGCGGGGACACTGGCTTTATATCAGAATTTATTTTTTTACAAACGAAATTAAAACCATTTTTGAAATGTATACGTGTTCCATTTTGTTCAGTTGATATAAAAAAAAATCATTGGTGTATGTAAAGTACGTATTGAATACAGCGGTTTTCTTGTAAAAATTCGAGGTAAGTTTGTGTTTTTTTTCTATCATGAAAATTTGTCGTAATCGTGTTTTCACACCATATACTAATAAGTCCTCAATTTTACTATATATTTTTTCCAAAACCATTGATCCAACACTTTCACTCTTATGCGGAATCAACAAAAGCCGTTTGAGGTTGTAACGACAAAAGCTTCCAATAAAAAAACCCCGTTTGAGATTAATCCATTTTTTTGGAACATACGATGTCTTAGACAGAATCGCAGATACACAGACGAAGGTTTTAAACTTAATATATCTCTCATGTTATTCAGTATTAACAATTTTTGTACGACAATTTTTGTCCATTCCCGAGATTTTATAAACTACCCTAATGGGTACATACGACACTACATTATTGTGTACAATATATCATAAAAACCGCTCACATAGAAGATATTCAGAAGTGGGTGAAAAATATGAGGGTAGAATGTGAGTGATAGGGGACAAATCATTCTTGGGACCATTTTAGACTCGCCTTCTGTTTTGGCAGCTAGAATAGCTCGGTAGAGATCCGCCTTTTTTTGAAGTCTTGGATTTGATTTCTAAAGGGTAGCCCTGCGCCATTGAGTAATTTCGAATCACATACAGTTTACATCTGTACAAGAAAAATGGAACGAAATCTGTCTGTTGTGACAAATTCGTAATATCTTCAAGAATGAGAGCAGTAGAGCCCCATGTGAAAGTGTTCGTCCAGGGAATACTACCACCTTAACTATTTTTGCCATCAAGTAGTAACGTGAGCTAATACTGCGTTCGGGTTTTGAAGGGTAAGGGTGTTGGTGAAATTACATGTAAATGGGACAATTAATATCTCAAGGTGACGGGCGCAGTGGCAGTGCCCCACATATCTTTGCCATTTAAAGCTCTGAGTGGTACTGCAACTGTTATAAACAGGTGTCGCTCAACACCAGGTACACAACTTGCTCGTCCCGTCAGTTGTTATCATAAAAAAAGAAAAGTCCCCAATCGCCCTTTTTAGTCAACAAGATGGACTTTCACTAACGTGACCATTATTTTTGCCCCTCAGTCCGGGACGCTTGTAAATTTATTATTGTTTTAAAAACAAAAACCCATGCTTATGACAGCGTTATGTAATGTTTAATGATAAAAAAAATATTATAACTTTTTATAAAATAAAGCTCGTGTCCCTGCCGGTCGACTCGAGCAAAATGAACCGTATTACTACGGGATAAATTTGAATTCGAGGTGAGGTAGTATCGACTCTTAAGATAGAAAAGTTGTAAAATTTCACAAAATATACATTTTTTTTGTGTAGTTCGTATTATTTTTACGAGGCTCTTGTGATAAGAAAATCGACCTTCCAAGTTCGTGGAACTACATCTGTTCGCCAAGTTTTATTGAAATCGGTTACCGGAAACTGCGCGAAACCGGATTCATCCCCTAGTTTGCCACCCTTAGAGGTGGTACCCTCTTTCCAAGATAAAAAGAATCATCAAAATCGGTTCACAAATTTTTTAACTTATTCGATAACTTTTTTCAAATGTATTAAAAAAAGTTATCGCGTAACATCCATACAAAAAACATGCAGTCGATTTGAGAACTTCCTCCTTTTTTGAAGTCGGTTAAAAACAAAAAAGGACTAAAATTGTTCAATGATCAAAAAAGAACAAATATTGTGTAGTCCGGTGGGCTGGCTTTATATATTTTACGCGCCATTTTTCTAAAATTAATGTCACGTGTGTACTATTTCATCAAAGCACGACGAGTCCCATTGTTCAGTTTTTTGGGTACAGCGGGACACAAGCTTAATGCACACAAGCGGGATTATTCCGCTCAAAGCAGGACGTATGGTCATGTCAACTATGACCCAAAATCCTTAGAAAATATCGCGTACAAGCGATTATAAGCATATTGTGTTGACGCTGCCATCACAGAGTGTTTTTAAAAAGGCTTCTCAAGGTCCTTTTTATGCCTGCTATAGTTCTTAGAGCACGTTTCTGAAGAATAAACACCCCATTCAATTTAGTTGAGTTGTACAGTGCAACACATTAGGTGAAGGTATGTTTGCCTCAATTGTGGCATTTGAGATAAGAGGATACAGTTTCCTTAGTAAGTTGTTAAGAAAAATATTATAATATATAAAAATAAACTTGCTGTTTTTAACAGTCGTCTTCATAAAGTCTCAAATTCATTTAAGGGGCAATGTATATGCTTCTATAAGATCCCGATTGATACAGTTAATATATTAATACAGCGTCAGCGTACTTGGCTGGCAAAAATTCGCGATAGTGACCCGTTTAGCCCTTGCAGGTAGTCTCGATCTAAGATGTTTAAATTAAATATTGTTTATATACATATAATGATAAATGTATTCAAATCTATATTTACCAAGAGAAGCCCCAAGAGTTTCTTGCTCATTCATCTCATGGGAATCAGCCTTACGAATGACCGGTAGAGTTTAATCGGTATGACGATCTCAAGGTTTTTTTTTTTTTTTTTTTTATTGTGACTCGGCAAAATGACTGCACCGCGCCTGATGGAAAGTGCGAATACAGTCCAGAGATGAGAGTAACGGATGGAAAACACAAATATCTTCACTCCGTCACTATCATTTTGCCGGTCTGGCCAAATGCTTCTTCACACTACGTTTGAAGGACCCGATGTTATAGAGGGGAGGGAATACATGCGCCGGGAGTTGGTTCCACAATTTGATGGTTCGGCATAAAAACGAATTGCCAAACTTTTTAGTGCGGGACGGTATTGAACTGACCGTCCATCTGTGGCAACGCAGTCCGGCACGGGTGGTCCGCTGATGGAAAGGAGAGGAAGGGATAAGGTTGAATAACTCTTCAGAGCACTCACCGTGGTACAGGCGATAGAATACGCTAAGAGACGCTATATCTCTGCGAAGCTGTAACGACTCCGCATGCTCAGTTACATGAGGATCGTTGACAACACGGAAGGCGTAGCGCTGCAGTCCATCTAGGGCATCGAGCAAGTACTTGGCAGAGCCGTCCCAAAGGTGCGAACAGTACTCCATGCTGCTTCGGACCTGAGCTTTATACAACAGGTATCGCAGCTCTGGTTATTTGCTTAACTATGAAATGAAGATGATCTGACTGACTTTGACGTAGCATATCCGAAATTTTCGAACGGAGATTGGATACGTGCTGTTTGAGTTTTTTTATAATATCAAGTGACGGAACGAATAAATCGTGCGCCTGATGGTAAGCTACACGCCTGCCGATAACTAATGCAGTGCCACTCAGAGCTTTAAATTGCAAAGATCTGAGGGGCACTGCCACTGCGCCCGTCACCCTGATGCATAAGTTGATAAGTCCCTTGTTCCTGTAATTTGACCAGCACCCTTACCCTTCGAAACCGGAACACAGTAATGCTGATATTACTGCTTGGCGGCAGAAATAGGAAAGGTGGCAGTACTTCCCTGGACGAACTCTTTCACAAGGAGCTCTACAGCTACTAAGTTTGAGATAGATATAAATAAATCTTGTTTACACTAAAAATAGAAAGAAAGAAAGAAAGAAAGAAACATTTATTCAGTATCCTTAAATTGTATGTACATAAAAATAAATTAAAACTAAAATTACTGATACTGAATGGGCACCGCTCAGCATGTGCCGTGGCTGAGAGCAGCCACGTCACTGGTATTATGCGGAGCCCAGGGAGTGCGTCACAGGCGCACTAAACTAATACTACAAAAACATTGACTTATTTAAATTCGCAATATGCGTACAATGAATTTATGATGCGACAAAATGTGTGATGCTTAACTATATCTATACCTATTGTTAATTTATTTACAATTTATTTATAATTAATTGATAATATTATGTTATGTATGCAAACACCATTCAACTAACAAGCAAACTTAATTATATATAAAAAAAAAGAAAAGAAAAGAAAAACTACTTATTTCCTAACTATAAAGTTGGAACTGATTTCAAAATGTATAACCGATAAAATCTAATATTTATAATAATAATAATTTATTTCAGACTTTTTTTAAACAGTATTTTATCGTTTTACGCATCACCTATAAATAAAAATAGTTCTCGAGCCCTTGAGTTTCCATTATCAGTTCATTATTTTAAAAAATCCATTAAAAATAAAAGAGGATCAAAGTGATTCATTGTATAGAAATAAATAAACACATCTTGACCTAAGTGATATACATAGCAAAACAAAATAATTCAAAGGTCATTTCACAAAGCCAAATATTTTGTGAGCCCTATGAAATCTTGACTAATGTTCCATATTAGTTGAAAATGTAAATATAAATAGGTTCCTTTCACTATTTGACGGGGCTCTCTATAAAATTTTGAAAAAGGAGTGTAGTTTTGACTTTTTAAGTCAATGTTATATAAAACTCAGATTTTCTTCAATTTTACGTCGTATTCGAAAAAAAAAAACACTAACCTGCGGCTATCCAAAATATTGGATGAGAAATATGTAATGAAGGCTTCGAAAATTCTAAAGTTATTACCTATTATTTACATACTTAACGCTATATTTTGGTATAATATTTCGAATTATTACTCCATACAGTAAATAGTGTAATAAACATACTGAAATCGAAATAGAAAACAAATAGCATTTTATGTTCAACTTAAATAGTTAAAAGCAGCAGATTGCATCAAAGACCCTGGTCTTCCTGGTCGTCCAGGAAGCTGCTAACGTTCCTTTTTAGTTAAACTTGCAGCCTAGTCATAGAGGAATGAGAATGAAAAAGGCTCGGTATATTTATAAAAATATATTATAAAAACTTCACGTCGATTATTGTTAAAATTTTATAGCTATATACCTAAGTATACAACAAACGTAACGAAGGACGATGGCTACAACAAACTAAGAAAGAAAGAGAATGGAATTGAAGAAAGATTCGAAATTTTAAAAATAACTGGCCAGGAATCAGAAAAAAGGATGACAAAAAAGTAGAACAACGATAAAGGAGGTCAGCTTCTCAAAACCTTCTTTGACTGAAGTAGCTGGCTGGTCGTGAAGGTTTCAATGAGGCGAATTCAAAGCTTCTTACCCTGTGGTTTCGTATGTGGCAAATGGGAAGCAGGATTTTCACCGCAAAAGGCACTGACAGAAGTTGGGGTATTCGAGCCGTTATGCGGTTTTGTGTCAGCTCTTGCGGCGGAGCCGTATTATATTTATGTCTGTCCAATTTCCATTGCCCGTGGACTATGCAATTCAATGTTACGTTTTTTATAGAAACACAAAATCGTTTCCATCACTCTATTTTCATATTTTGCTGCTATTTACAATGAGATTTACTATTTTCACATATAGGGTCGTGCAAACTAAAATGAATATTATCTACAGAACTAATGTGTCATATTTTCGTTCATTTTTAATTTGTTTGTTTGAACAAATAACAATAAGCAAAATGTGGCACTTTTGAGTTTATTTATACAACGTTTAGGTTAATAAATAACGCTTTTTATAGATTGTAATCATGTTATAAAAATGATAAAGATCACAATAACAGCACAATCATAAAACGGTGTCATAAAATAACATTTATAGGGCTTATAAACGGAAAAAAGCATTTTCAATATCCGTTAGAATATCAGAAGTTAGAAGTAGTAGTAGAAATATTAGAAGTTATTTGGAATTCTTTACTTGTATAACCGTCATTTGTTAATCTCTTAAAATACATTGATGATTTATACTCGTATAATAGACCCGTATGAATTGATAATTTATTCAAAATCTTACCTGTGTTACACAACAGTCACGTACAAACCCTTAACTATAGAAAATAGCTCTATAATTGTTGCAGTCGAGTCCGTTAAGAGTACTGGAATAAAAACGTAACTTTATAGTGTGTCATTTTATGTTCAATACATTATTGTTATCAAAATGCTGTATAATAATATTACACAGTTAAAAAATGTGTAGTTACTTGTTATACGATAAGCGGTCATTACGTTACTTTTAAAAGGCTTCATTATCAATTTTCAATGATGAGCTGCTTTCATTAAAGGACTAATTTACTGAGTAAACATAATTTGAAAATATTAAGGTGTTCATCGAAGTCTTATAGTGCTACATTGAAATAACCTTTATAAAATACAGTACTTAGGAATTATTTCTTTTTTACCAGCATCGTGGATTGGTATCTCGATTATGAGAGTATGATTATGAAGTAGAAATCAAATGATGAACAATTCTGAATCTTAGTCACAAAGTCAAAGAATCTTGTTCAAAACACCATAAACACAACAGCTTTTACTAGCAGTAGAGCTTCCTATGAAAGATTCGTCCAGGCAAATATTGCCACTTTACCGATTTCTGCCGCCACGTTCCGATTTTGAAGGTTAAGGCTGCTGGGGAAATTATAGGCACGTGGAACTTGTCAATTTATGTCTCATGAATGAATTGATATCCACGGCTATTTACATAATGTACACTACTTAACGGGTGGCGGCCGCGCGGCGGCCGGACGGCGTCCGCGCGGTAGATTTCTTCAGAGGAATTTAAATGTTGTTACCTGGTAAATAGAATTCAGATTCGTCATTAATGTACATGAAGGCGTGGTAATTGAGCGGTCGTCGAGCGGCGGCCGCGCGGCGTCCGCGCGATGAGGTTCGATCTTAGTAATATTAATATTTCACCATTCATCTGTCAACTTTACGTCATTTAATGTTCACCGTGTATAAACTGCAATTTATTTATTTAACGTTGGAAGTTATAAATTGTGAATTAGTCAAGGTTTTCGTTAATATAAACGACGACAGTTTATTTTATTTACTGGTTTTCTAAGAACGGACATTCAGTGGAATCGTTTCATGGATTTTTAGGGTTCCTTTGTGAAACTAGGACTCATAGTTTTGTCATGTCATAAAAACATATACATAGATAGGTAGATATACACTTTATTGCTCGAACATTTTATGCAAGAACAATTATTATATATAATTTTCATTACAATTTATCAAATACTTAATAAATAAATAACGATTCATTATACCTACACAAATATATGTATAAATAAATATACCTAAAAAAACTTATACTTACTAATAAATATATACACATATGTTGATGTGTTGAAACGTATCGAGCTATCGACGAAAAACAGATTTTACAGCTATTTTAAAATATTTGTACACATAAATTTAATACTAAATTGAATTTTAATATAAAATAATATATTTTGTTATCGATTGTATACCAGCAAATTTTTTTTTATTAACAATGGATGTTAATACTTTTTTGGCGCTTACAATATTTTTTCTATCTATATCTAATACTAGATTGATTTTTGAGGTTTTCAAGCGTTTAACGTAATACTTGCGATTAAAAATATGCAACAAGTTTTAACACGTTTTTTGCCACGACACGAAAATAAACGACGAAATTGCGATACTGTGTCGATTACGATAACAAGTGGGGTAGCTTACGTTATGATTTTTTAATATTGGTTCTCTCGGTTATATAAAAATGTAAAAACTGTTGAGCTAACGAGTGTCTTAGCTTTTGCTATAATTTGTATTTGAAAGTAAAAGGAGGAGGTTCTCAATTTCACTGTATTTTGTTTTTGTATGTATGTTACACTCATTTTACTCGGCTTTTTATTAGTAACTCGGCATTTTGTGCACTGATTACGATATTGGTCATATTTAAATTTGAAGAAAATATTCCACCTCTGAGAGTGGCAAACTAGGAGATGAATCCGGTTTCGCGCACTTTCCGGAAACCGATGTCAATAAAACTTGACAAATAGATGTAATTCCACGAACTTTTGAGATTCTTTTTCACCTCACTAGCTCGGAATGGCTTTATTTCTCATTACAAGTCTGCGAGCAAAAGCGTTTTTTGCACGCTAGCAAGTGGAAAAGGTTTTTGAAATTCGAACTTGACGATGGACAGTGGTACACCTAACTTTTTCTTTCAATGAAAAAAAGACAATGGCACGTTCAATTAAGCGATTTGTCATACATTACTTATTTATGTAACATAAATCCGGTGGTATATTTTATTCTTATTATTGTTGACATTAAATTGACAATGATAAGTTTTGTGTTTATTAAATTATTTTAATTCGTCGAAGAACTAAAATAATTAAAATAATCACTTAATCACTCAAAATAAAAGTACAAGCAAGAATAAAAATTGATGAGGTGTAAATTCAGAACGTATAAGATAAACTTTTTGTTTTCATTAGAAAAGGTTTTGTAGTTCAACTGTTTTTCTTTCGTCTACCATTTCCCTCGCTATATGAGGTGGAAAGTTGTGTGTTTCGCTCGGCAGCAAAGTTATTTTGTGTCTAGTGCCTTGAAACCGTCGCTACGCTCAGGAATCTATTTTTGAACCACTCGCTTCGCTCTTGGTATTCAATTTTCGCTTCCTTTGCTTGCTCAGGTTTCAATACAAGCACTCGCGGCGAACAACAACTTTGCAGCCTTGCATAACATATAACTATTTTTATGTAAAAAAGTTATAATTATGGTGGGAAATATCGACGCGTCCTTGTCCATTATAGTTTAAAATATTATATAATTTGCAATAAAAACGCTGTTTAGGTAAAAATGTAGTTTACGATGAGTCGGCGGTCATGGCTAGATACGTTAATGGCCATAGAACGGATATGTTCGGCTCGCTCTTGGTAATGTTAGAATTAATTACTAGAATAAACTTCGAGTTTTGACATACTTGCCCCATCCCATCTCCGGCTCACCAGCAAGAGTAGCGATGAAACAGATTCAGTCTTTTATAACGACTCGACTCCATTTTACAGGACTCGACTTTAAAATTAAGACTGGAGGTTCGAGTTTTTATTAATAAGACTCAGTCGTTATACTAAAAGACTTAAACGACTTAAACGACTTGAACGACTTAAACGACTCGAGTTGTTTGCAATGGATTTCTACCTATTTTAGTCTTAGTAAACCCGAAGTTTATAAATAAAGATATAGAAAAAACTATATCTATGGCTGGTACAACTAAAATAATAAAGTGACAACCCTACACTCCGCGCGAAGTGTAAGTATTTACGCGAACAAGCGGGAGTTGCCCTAATTATAATACGTTTAAATCGATTCTATCGAATTCAGGTTCAGGTTATATGCGTCTGCAACGAATTAAATATTTAAAACATGCTGCAAAACAGAAACAAACACGAAGGTCTATGAATAAGACAAAGAAACTTTGCCGTGATTTATAGAACTGACGTTGTCTGTCGGACACACTTTAGTACAACGAAAGAACTAGGGACATTTTTAGCTTTCTTTTGTTTGATCCGTTATATATTGAGTCAATACTCGATTGAACGAACGGAAATAAGTAACAAAAGACAATCAACTGTTTTTTTTGTTATATGGCTTTGCGTGGAGCATTTAGCCAATGTCAAAGTTAGGGAAACAAGGATATAGGGAAAACAGAACGGACAGGAATTTGGAATTAATTTTTATTAATAAATAGGGTTAATGTTTTATATATTTCAGGATTAATGTTATGTAATAAACAAATAATGGATCTAGGAAACGGTACAGCGATATTCAAGAGTTGATTACAAAATTCAGTGATCATACTGTGGACAACAAAAAAAATATGGTTAAGATCTCCATCCAGAGTACAGAGGATCTGTAACAATATTAAATTTATATAACTGCGCAAGAGTATTAACATGGCCAAATCGAAGTCTGGTAATAACAGAGGTGCTACGTTTATCAAACAGTAATTTAGTAAACCAAGGTTTATCAGGAATGTATTCTTGTACCAATCGATAAAACTTCCTTTTGGAAGTACTATTGACCCAGAACTCATTCCATGTTTCATTTGGGTATACTTTCGGGAGAGTAGCCAAATCGTGACAATAATTGTTGTAAGGAAATATGTCACCATCTTGAATAGCTGAGTTAGCCAGTTAGTCTGCTTTTTCATTTGACATGATTAGGTATCCAGGCAAATACAACTTCATATCCTTTAATGAAGGAGCTCTCTGATGGTAAAAATTATTGGAGATTGTTTATGACATTTAAGTGGAAAGCGACACAGGGCCTGTAATGAACTCATTGAGTCACAAAATACAATAGTCTTTTCAAGTTTGGCGAGAAGAATATATTCAACAGCTTTAAAAAGGCCATAGCATTCTCCCGTATGAACGGTAGATTCCGGGGGATGTTTGACCTTCTGAACCACTTTATATTGAAAATAGTAAACACTAACACCTACGCAACTATTATCAGAATGTTTGGATGCATCTGTCAATATATATTCCTAATCAGCTCATTTACTATTAACAATAGAGTTAAATTCAGCATTCTGACTAAGATCATTTTTTTCAATTCCTATGTTGTATTCAACTTGCAGTTTACGTAGAGAGAACTGTAACTACATTCATATAAAGGAAGACGATAGCTTTGGTAAGTAGTAGCGTTGATGTTTTTAAATTTTCGGCAACTTTGAACTTTGAAGTTGTTGTATTTTTGAAAGTAACGTGTTATGTGTTTTTTCTAGTTAGAGACAACGGAAAAAGAATCTATCGCTAAGGTACTGTATTCTTTGAGACAATAGTGGTTCACAACATTCAACTTGTAAACAATTAATTGGGCTAGATCTCCTCGCGCCTGTGACCAGTCTTAAGAATTTTGACTGAACATTGTTCAACTTTCCAAAGGCAGCAGCATTACCTGGATGTAGGAGGAAGGTTCCATAATCTAGGACACTTCTAATTAGGGTGTTGTATAGGAGTATCATAGTAACTGGATGGGCTCCCCGCCAAACACCGGTTAGACATCTTAAAATATTTAAAAGCTGTTCACACCTCATCGTGACATATTCACAATGAGGAATGCCTGTAAGTTTAGAGTCCAGAATTACCCCCAGGAATTTAGTATGGTCTTTCAGTGGAAGAGGCGTATCACCATAAAATATATTTACTAATGGTGGAGAACGTTTTCTAGAAAATGAAATTAATGTCACTTTTGGTTGGTGATAAATCTAACCCGTTTCTATCTAGCCAGTTTTTTAAACATTTTAAATCCCCAGATAGATGCTCACTTATTTCTTCAACAGAATGTCCAAATGTATATAAAAGTAAATCGTCCGCGTACTGAAGGACATAACATTATTTAATAGAGCATTCTAAATCAAAAGTATAAATGTTGTATAAAATTGGACTCAGTACCGAGCCTTGAGGCAAACCTTCTATTTATAGTTTCGTTATGTCCTAAATCTACAACGTTATAGTGTAAAAATCTCTCTGATAACATATTATAAATAAAATTTATAAAAAGGGTTGGAACATTTAGCTGCTCTAGTTTACTTTCAAGAATTTTACTATTTACGTCGTTTCTAGAGAAAGCCTATCTGATGTCTGTGGTAATGGTTGACAAACTGTCAAAAGTCTTTTTTCTAAGCCCGACTTGGCCGTTAATCAATAAACAATTGTGTTCTAAGTACCATTCAAGGCGATTTTTAACTAAATGTTCACATATTTTAGCTAGAACAGAAGCTAAAGCTATTGGTCTGTATGTTGACGGATCTGAATCTTGTTTATTTGGTTTCAATAAAAGAATTAAGGACTGCGTTCTCCAAGACTGAGGTACTTCGCCTGTGAACATTACTGTATTAATTAAAAAAAGATAGTATTCTAGACAAGCACTATTTGAGAAAATTAGAAAGAAAATAATATGGAATCCCATCTTCACGTGGCGCGGTATCTTTAACAGTTGACAGAACGCCCTTTAACTCGCTCATGGTGAAGGAAGAGTTAAGGTTTATAACATTGTTATTGTTACTACCTGTTGATGGCAGAAATGGAAGTGGTGAGGGGATGATCTGTTCTGAAACTGAGGGAGGGGCCAAGCAATCCATGATCTGTTCTACAAGAATAATAGAAAGACTATGTTTTTCAGTGGAATCAAAACCAGATCTTAATCTTCTGATATTCTGCCAAACAATGGAGGAATTTACACTGGGATCTGAAGAGGTGCAAAATCTTTGCCATCCTTCAAATTTTTTCTTATTGAGTAGATTTTTGTAGCATTGGCAATTAAAATATAGTTAGTAAAATTGTTATCGGTCATAGAACTACTATATTGTTTTTCGGCCTCTTTTCGCTCTTTTGTTGCTTTGGTGCACTCATCATCCCACCATGGTGGGGAAGGAATCTTACAAGAGCCACCAGACTTCAGCGGGAAGGTTTTGTCAGCTGCTTCATTTAGAAGTTTGGCCAGCCTATCAGAACAAGCTGACACGTTGGTGTATGATATTACAGGCAAGACTTGTATCAGTTGTTCAATATTATTTTTAAATAAGTCGCAGTCGGCATTAATAATCTTATGTTTCAAGCGAGGTTGTTTAGGTTGTATAAAAGGTTTTTTAAAAGGTAAGATAACAATTAATGGATAATGGTCACTGTCATAAGTAGAATCACTGGGGAACCACAACAAATCATCAATGTCACAACTGTCACCCGAATGTCCTTGTCCACATTTATAACACTTTGGTGTGGAACGGCATTGATTTTTGACACGACCGAACCTGCAACAATTAAAGCACTGCACCGTAGAATAGATATACAAATCAACGGGCAGAGCTGTATAGCACATGTGTACTCGGGTTGGCAGTACTTGCCCGTCAAACGTTATAACAATGGTACCTGTGTTTACAAATTCCCTTGCATTAATATTATTGGTAACTTTTCGTCTAATTCTTCTAGTTTTTATTATTGGGCCACAATCTAAAGGCACAAAAGTATTAGAAACTATTTTTTCATCAGTACAATCAAGCGGGACTCCTCTTACCATTCCCATTCTGTTATTCAGTCATCGGGCGGATCGCCCATAGTAACAAGAAAAAATTAAAAACTTACCAATATATACAGCAAATTACACACTATTAAATATAAATATACAAAAAATAATACTAATATATACACTTATAGTACAAAAACCAAACCTTTTTTAGAGTTTTAAGTAAATTTAAAATTTGGAGGAAAAACTGCGTCTTCTTAGCACGAAGTTTACCTCCCTTTTTTTATTTTTTTATTAAGCATTGGCTTCAAGGCCATCAGCTTAAAAAGAAGTTTACCTCCCTTTTTTCCAATCAACTGTTTATTTTTCTTCTTTCCATAAAGGAAAAGGCAAAGGTTTTACACCATACAGCCAAGTCTTGGTACATTATTTTTGAGCCATTTCTTCGTTTAATTGTTTCTGTAAATATGGCCGCCACAAAGAGGATAGGCAATTTGAGGCGGCGTGTTTGGATTGGCTCCGGATTCCTTAGAACGGGCCGATACGGGTATTTTAGTTCGAGATTCGTATAATTTCGCGTTTTAATCTTCGATTAAGGCACAATAGCACTATCCTATTCCACTTTAAACTAGATTTCACAAAATAATTGAAAGTCAAAATAAAAACGACACTTTTCCCTCCAAAAGGCCCAGAGCGAATCTTTCCAATCAACTGTTTAATCTTGACGTCTTGTTTTGTTTTTCATTCCTTCCATAAAAGAAAAGGCAAAGGTTCGAAACCATGCAGCCAAGTCTTGGTGAATTTTTCTTCCTTTTATTTTTACATGAATAGACATACGCCAAGTCTTTAGTCCATTATTTGTTTTATAGGAATATTTTATATTTAGATGTTATTTCTGTTATCATGAAATGAAATGTGTGGCTGGTTTCAGAGCGGTGCGATTTACCTGCGGAGGAACATCGGAGTGGAATAACACGTGTGGCGTTAGAACATCGTTTTATTGTGACGCGGGTTGCTCCGTGGACTCCACACATATGTTAATTGTAAGCGACTGTCTTCGGTGAATATGCGTACTAAATTAAATAGTCGATTCAGAGCACTGCGGATTCTACGAATGCGAATGACAGTCCGTACGCACAGCTGTGAAACCAGCCTAAGACATCCACCCGTATGGGATCTGACCTTTTGGTTCTGAGAGCCTTCTGAACGCGTACTACAGAAAAGTGTAAGGGAATTCCATCTTCATAGTCGAAATTAGTATTCTATATTTAAGGAAGTACTCGTTAAAGATCAAATTGGCTTAAAAAGTTTCGTCAAACGTCATTCGATAATGCTACAATCTGAAAGTCATATCAAAATGTATTTTACGGCTCACAGGTAAAACGTTAAATTTGTTTTACACTTTTCTTCAAACTTCTACAGCATGTTTACACATTCACTTCTACATAGGTACTATACGATAATACTGCCACCTTACCTATTTTTTGCCGCCACACAGTAATGCGAGCGTTACCGCGTTCCGGATTTGAAGGATAAGGGTGCTGGTGAAATTACAGGCACATGAGACTTTTCAACTTATGTCTCAAGGTGACAGTGCCCATTGAGCGGCACTGCAACTGTTATGGACAGGCATGACGCTTACCACCAGGCGCACGACTTGTTAGTCCCGTCACTTAGTAGATAGAAAAAAACATTATATTAGGACATCAACTGTACAATCTCTCTCGATAGTAAAGAACTGGTTGCCAGCAGTACTATGGGTTAAAACAACTCGTGTAATAGCTATATAACAAGACATGACCGAAATGTTGGTTACATTTTGATCTGGAACTAGGTTAAACAAGTTAGTAAAAGCATAATAAAAAAGATAATAATACAAACAGATACAAAATAAGTACAAGATTTATAACAAAAATATAAATCATGACTAACAATGCAGCGCTGGCGCCGGTGTAGAGTAATTGAAGCATCGACCTTTATGACTAAGAAACGGTAGTAAAACTTCATTATCTTTCAATAGACCGCTAACAAAACAGAGCGCTGATTATTACATTATTAGAGGCGTACTCAATATCTACTGAGTCTACGG
>NW_020653743.1:10780899-10804995 GCF_003589595.1 Hyposmocoma kahamanoa | reverse complement strand
AAAAAAAAAACAAATTTCGTGAAACAAAATAAAAACAGAACAGGTCCAAAAATTAAGCGGGTGTAGCTGTTTGTAAGCGGGCAACACTTTTACGGAATGAACTGTCATTTTATTCCATCTACAAAAAATACAGATTAATTGTAACATTATGGTTAATACAATAAACAATTTAATTATCCACCTAAGTGGAAAAAGAAATGTGTTTCGCCAACCAATAGCTAACTATATCTATTGCAATATGGTACCGCTGCATTTCAGATTGAAATAGAAATCTAGCACAATCGTAGACACATGAGACTAAAGGGATCTCATGCCGGCCGATATAAAATTAAATACAGCTATTTTGAAGTCTTTTCCTCGCTTTGTAAAGTTAGTTACCGTATTACATGTACTCTCTTCTAGAGTTTATTAGTTAATGAATTTTCCTGCAACGTACTTTTACTGTGAATTTATTGTGATGTTTCTTTTTTGCCACATTCAAATTCGAAAAAAAAAAGAAAATTTTTTTGTTCTTGTTTTTGTGTTTCACGCCTGTCCGTAACAGATGTCAGTGCTTTATGTCACAAAGTTGACACTGCACCCTGAGACATAAGTTGACAAGTTGCATGTGCCTGTAATTTCACCAGCACCCGTACCCTTGAAAACCGGAACGCGGTAATGCTCACATTAATGCTTCGCGGTGGAAATAGGTAAATTGGCAAGACTGCCCTAAACGAACTCTTTCACAAGGAGCTCTACTGTTACATATTCTAAATCTAAAGACGTTTTAATCAACAATAATTTATAAAGAAAAATAAATAAGTTTATAAAATTATCCTTAAAGCATTTTTTAATTGTTGTATTATTTACTGTTAAGACTACTTCACATTGTATTGAGCTAAATCACTTTCGCATAGTAGTTATGAAATCCCTAATAGTTCGTTTTTAGACCATTTCACTTGTAGCGATTAGTCAGGTATACTCTGGCCTAGATAACCCACGATAATATTTACGCATTCTCTTCCTAAAGAGAAATAACACTGCCGATTTCTTCGTGTGTTTTGCAAACAAAATTCATCTAATCTTGCTATACATTATTTACAACTTACTAATCTAATCGCAAATATATTACTAATCTTGGTAGTTCCTATGTGGTATTAGTAACTGTAGAGCTCCTTGTGAAAGAGTTCGGCCAGGAGTGTATGTTAGTAATATGAGCATTGCTGCGTTCCGGATTTGATAGGTCAGATTGCTTGTGAATTTGCAGGCACACGGGAATTGTCAACTTATGTATCAGGCAGTGGCAGTACCTCTCAGATCTTTGCGATTTAAAGCTCTGAGTGGCATTGCAACTAATTTATGAACAAGCGTGTCGGTTACCACCAGGTGCACGACTTGTTCGTGCCGTCACTTGATATCATAAAGAAAAATATTACAACCACCTATATTTCGTTTCAATCCATTTTGAACAAAAACTAAACAAACAAGTCACTGACCCGACATGGACGTTTCAGCGATGGCCAATTATGCCAACTAATGGTAATGCCAATACAAATCGATTAATTAATTGAATGAATCGATTTGTGCAACTGAGTCATACTAGCGCTTTTCCTTACATAACCTGTAGAAGCATATTTAAAATTTCCGAAATCTTAATTTTAAATCCTCCTTCAAACCCTAACAATTAGATACTCGTTCGATTGCGATTGAAATATTCCATTTACTAATCGATTATAAAAACTTTAATTGAATGAACCGACTGTTTCTTTTCGTATAGCACTATGTCACCATAGTCATAGTTGTATAGTTGAAAATTAACATCACTTTTGGACTATCATTTTTCAAATGCGATTTAACGATGCTATGAAAATGAATGTTGTTGGAAAAGATTTTCACTTGATATCTTATCATATCAAGTGAAAATCTTCGAAATATACGTGAAAGTGTCACTCATTCGATTTATGGAGTGATTGTTTTAGAATTTTAACCAAACAGCTTTGTTTACTTTTTGTTCAAAACGGATTGTAACAGACTATACTTCCACCGTTATAAGTCTTTTAATGCAATTTATGGTTACTGGATTTATGAAATAAATGCTGATAATGTGCTATGATATTTCTGATAAGATATTTATTTATATAAAAAAAAAAAATTTTTACTCACATCATGACCTATATCCATGTTTATATTTTTGTCACAACGTAACACAATCACATGTTAATTGCAACTAAAGTATTTATACTAACTAAATGTGTTTTGTTTGCTTGTGACATCACATGGATTGATATTACAGATATGCGCGGCTGTCAAATGATCATCATAATATTTGTAAATAATTTTATAACAAATAGAACGACTATTACGCAGGTCGGTGCAAAGACACCTTGAGAATGCAATCGGATGTTATATATTTTCTTTGTGACAGTAAGATGCTTAAATTGTGTTACAAATATTAGATTGTAAACTTTTAAAGGATAATATTGATTTTTATTGAATATGTTGTTTTACTAAGATTTATTTATACGAGTTTGTTATAATTATTCCAGCGATAAAAGCCGAAAAACGAAATACAACAAACACTTAGCCTCGATCTGATGTTCAGTTGATAGAGCTTGGCATACAGACGCAGGTTTGATTCCTGTCAGATCGAAGGAATATTTGTGTTCTATCTTCTATCGAGTCGACATGTGTAATCACTGTCGGATGACTCGACCAACTTATACGAATAACATATAACTAATATTCGATTCACAGTCCGTGAGAAATATTTTTGTGGCCTACATTTATTTATCTCGTGAGTCTGGGTGTAATTTGTCTATGTGTGTGTCACATGGCACCCGCGTCTCAGGGTTTCCCTAGTGCGGGGCTATGAGTGTGTATGTTAAAAGAATTCCTCAGATATCTGTGATTTAAAGTTCTTAGTGGTACTGCAACTGTTATGGACAGGCACTCATCACTTAGTATTAGAAAAAAAGATACACGACTAGGTCGCTTGATATTATAAAAAAAAATTCGGTTAATTAAGTACTTAGTAAAGTACTTACTAAGTTACTAAGTAAGTTACTAAGTTACTTACTAAGTTACTTGGTAAGTTACTTATTAAGTTACATGGTAAGTTAGTAAGTTATTTAATATCAAAAATAGAATCTTACTTCGTTTGTGCGTACCGTCTTCACAATACTGTTTACTTAATTAAGGCAATCTGAAAATATAATATATATACAGAGATGCAGTGAACCATACTGAATCACATGTCCGCATATTAGGGTCGGCTATTTTGAGCGCCCTTGACATGAGTCGCATTACGACAGACAGATGGATCGCTCTATTACCTATACATAGATATGATATATTGTTTGTTGTTTCATGTTTTTATTCATTATGATCAATTGTACCAGGCCGTATGTATTACACATCGACCTTTAGAAAAAGACGATCGCTAGATTTCGGCATCGTAGAGCGTTGTCTCTGTCACTCGTACCTGTATGATATTTTGTTGGACGTTGGCCGAAACGGTGCTCTACAAATCCTATAGCTGATTATGGTGTATAGTATTTTTGGAAAGCTCCTGAGATAATATTTACGGCCTGAAATTTTTTTTTTTTATATGTATAATAGACACACGCTTGGCCACAATCTCACCTGATGTTAAGCGACGATGTGACCGACGATGGGACGCGTTTGCCTAAAAAATGCCTATTCACTCTAGCCTTGAATAGCCCCAAATTGTACTTTTCGGGAAATACAGATGCCGGTAGAGCATTCCATTCCTTTGCCGTACGCATCAGAAAGGAGGAAGCAAAGCGCTTAGTGCGAATAGGTGGAATATCAACGACATAAGAATGGAGTGCTCCGGACCTTCTAGTCGACCGAAGGAGGAACGGTGAGGGCGGAACCAAATTGAAAAGTTCCTGCGCACACTCCCCGAAATGTATCCGATAGAAAACCGACAAGCAGGCTACTTTTCTGCGATGATCGAGATTTTGGAGCTTCGACTCCACAAGAGGATTATTGTTAATAAGTCTCTTTGCTTTACGCTAATTATAATTGGGTTAATCAACTTGTTTACCAACAGTCGGCTTTACCTAATAACTTTATTCACAAAATTTAAAATAAAACATTTTTTTTAATTGTCTTTGATCAAGACCAAAAAGAGTTATTTTTTGTATGTATGTTACGCGATAAGTCCGTCATTTGTGAACCGATTTTGATGATTCTTTTTTTTTGACAGTGGGAGGTTGGAAAAAGGGTATGTAGTACAATACCCATTTACATTTGAAGACAATGTTCCACCTCTAAGGGTAGCAAACTAGGAGATGAATTCGGTTTGGCGTACATTCCGGTAATCAATTTCAATAAAACTTTTGAGGTGGGTTTTTTTAGTAGTCTGTACTGTGATTATCATCGTATATTTTTGTTTTGTTATAAAACAAAACAAAACACTATGACTAATAACAATCTAGTCTTTTTATTGTGTCATCGCATTAATCATACACCTGACATGTTTTTATGATATTATTGATATTATTTACATAAGCTAAGTAGTGTAGTGGACCCAGTACTCACCCGTGTGCTGTTCCTTCAGTGATTTTTACTTTATCACTATATGATTCTCCAATTTTAACCCTGTATGTTCGGTTATTAAGGTAACTTTTACACCAATCTAATAAAGGACCACGCACACCAGTATCACTTAATTTGTTTAGTAAAGTTTCATGTCTTAAGGTATCAAATGCTTTACTTTAGAATAAACGCTAACAGAATATGTTTCCTAGTATTCAAGTGCTCATTTATATCATCTGTGAATCTCGATAGTAAGAGTGTAGTACTCTTTTTTGGTTGAAATCCATATTGTGTTCCTAAAAGTATATTATTTCTACTATAGAAGTCATGGATTTGCTCGCTGAAATATTTTTCAATCTCCTTATCTATACTTGGTAACATAGTTATCGGATGCTATTTAGAACAGTCATTGGAGGAATAAGCATGATTAGACCTATACAGAAAGGTGTATAGCTCATCCGGGTATATACCTGATTTTAAGCTGACATTTATAAGAGTTGCTATGGCTACGCGGATTTTATCCACAATCAATTTAATATCGAAAGCACGTATCCCATCTATACCTGGACTCTTTTTGGTGTTCAAATTTACTATGATTTTGTATATTTTTTCTCCAGTAGCTTGTCTACAGAGCATAGATACATTTTGGGGGTTTCTAAATAGAGTTTCGTTTAAAAGATTTTTATTACAGTTTGGTAATATAGCCCTAGCATTGTTTTGAAATTCGTGAGCAGATTTATTAGCTACTATTTTTTCTTCAGTACCAAATGCTTTTAATATTATATTGTCGATAGAGTTCGCAATTTTACCTGAAATACGATTTAACAAAGTCCACATTTTTTGTGGATTACCTTTTAACCTATGAATTTCCTTATTATAATATTTGTTTATGTTATTTTCCATTAGTTTGTGAGTTTTATTCCGTTGCTTTTTGTAATTATTATTATTATTAATAGAGTACTATTAATCATATTTTTAGGTTCTTTTATCCACTCATAGAAAAGTTCGTCTGTTCGCGCGCATTCATGCTCTATCGTTTTCGAAATCCATGGCTCTCTGCTGCGCTTCGAGGACTCTGCAACTATGTTCGGCTTTTTTATAACATTCGTTTATGTTTCTATTTATAAATTCGTATATTTTATTAGGCCAGACCAAATGATTTGTTTTATTCCAAACAACTTTAGACATTTCCGCTTGTAATAGTTTTAGATTATATTTTTAGAGTACTTGGGAATAGCCCTGGTCTGCGATGTGCGAAGAACTGACATTACTGTCATTCTGTGGTCCGCTAGTACTGTGCACAGCGCGGCCGAGTATACGTCTTGTACTTGGGATCTCATGAAAATTTGATCGATACATCATTTTGTCAGTATATCTTTTTGAGTTAACTTACTTTTCATTGTGACAACTCGAGTATAATCTGATATCCCGCTCACAAGACCCCGGCCGTGTAATATGTTGACGTATGATTTAGTTACAGAGTTGATGTTTCGTAAATCTATATTCATATCACCCAGAAGAATAAGATCATTCTTTTTGTTTGTGTTTAGTGTGTGGCTTAGCTCATTAATGAATGCAATTGGATTTGTTCTTGGGGTTTTATATACAGCGCACACATACATGGCGTAATTTGTGCTAGTTACGATTTTTCCAGTTAGACATTCAAAGTTTAAAGTAGTAGTTTTTTTAGCGTAAAATTTATGTTTACTTAGTAGGTATATGATTATTCCACCACCTTTCTGCTTTTTTCTAAGCTTCGTGTGCATCGTATACCCCTCCAAGTTATATAAAGAACCGATTGTGTTATGGATGTTAACTTCGATAAATACAATCACATCAATTTGGTTTATAGAATTCGCAATATAATTTTCTAATTTACTAAATTTTCTAGTTATTGACTGTATGTTGACATGTATGAAAGTGAATGTGTTTGTATTGTGTTTCATTGAAGAGATATAATGATTTAAATATATACAGTTAAAAATTCTTTTATATTACTGTTAGTATCAGTATCCATCGATTATTATGTTAATATCCATCGATTAGTAGGTTAAATGTGCGTGAGATTTTGAATATCCTTTTAACATCTAATGAAATGTTCTTTTTCTGCCTTTCTGGCTAGGACGTTTCCGTCCTTGGACCATACGAATTTAAACATATTTGTGTCCTTCAGCTGTTCCTTCGCGTGTCTAAGTAGTTGTTTGTTAAACGGTGTTAGTGCATCTCGTACGTATACTGTTTCAGCCGCCATTTTCTCTTCGGCCTCAGGTACAACCATTGAGACAGTGATACGGATATTGCGTCCATTACTAATCCACAGTCTTTTTGCGTTTTGGTGCGCGATTTTAATCAGAATTGGTCCCGACAACCCTTTCTTTGCTGATAGGCGTTTACAAAGCTTTATCTCACTGTAATCTCTTTTTAAAAGTGTACTTTTTTGACAATTTCTTCTTTTTTATTTGAGTAGCAGATTCTAATTTAGTAGCAGTAGAGCTTATGAAAGAGTTCGTCCAGGAAAGTACTGCCACCTTATCTATTTCTGCCGCCATGCAGTAATTGGTGCATTATTGCGTTCCGGTTTGAAGGATAAGGATGCTGGTGAAATTACAGGCACATGAGACTTGTCAACTTATGTCTCAGGGTGACGGGCGCAGTGGCAGTGCCCCTAAGATCTTTGCGATTTAAAGTTCTGAGTGGCACTGTAACTGTTACGGAAAGGCGCGTGGCTTACCATCAGGCCCACGACATGTGTGTCCCGTCACTTGATAGTATAAAAAAAAAGTGTGGTAGTAAGGGCTGTGTACATATCTCTAGATTTGGTGTTGGGAGGTATAGTTTGTAATTGATGCAGTCACTTTTGAAGGATTTTACGTAAGAATTTTTTATTCGAATCACTGATTTCTTAGTCCATAATCGTAGTATTTTGCGTTATAGTGTATTACACACGGTGACTGTTAGCAGCAATGCAAACGTTTTACGAACGCGCAATTGCATCGCTACAGTCGCTTTTATTAAATAATTATGTACGAAAAATCATATAGGCTTATGTACATTATGTTGTTTTGTTAATTGTAAATTTAATAGTGAAATAAATTAGTTCATTAATTTAAAACGTGTATCGCGTTTGTATCGCGTTTGCATCGCGCATGGATCGCTGCTTAAAAACGCGTGCGTGTGTAAATGTAGACGATTAGCGACTAAATCGTTGCTGCATCGCGTTTGTATAGCGTTGGAATCGCTGCTTAAAGTCGCGCGCATGTGTAAAGGTAGACAATTAGAGACTGCATCGCGTTTGCATCACAGCTAAAGGTCGCCGTCTGTAACCGCTCTTATTGTCTATGATCTATATAAAATCATTGGTTATTGTATAAATGCAGCGAGTCGTATAATAAATATAAAAATTAACTATTTCGGTATGAACCACTTGTATTAATAATATAAAAAAAAACTGTCCTCAAAAGTTGTTGCTTATTGGCTTTTTAGATTTCCACGGGATCCTCTTATTAGATTCTGACTTCTTGGTCACAATAGAAATGTTACGGACACCCTTTGTACATTTTATATTTTCTTTTCTGGTGGTGATTTGTTGATTACACGTATTGTGTCAAGTGAAAGAAAGTAGTAAAAGTCGACTTTTATTCACGGAAAATAATTAGTAATTTGTGATAGTCGAAACCCAGAACAGCATGAGGGACCACCTCGAGAGTATAACCCTTTGAAACAAAAGAAGAATTTTCAGAATCGGTACGCAATTGATGGAGAAATTGGTGAATACACGGGCATGTCTGTAAAATCGATTTTCATGGGATACTCTCATTAGATTCTGACATGGTGACAATGGGACCACTACGAAAGTGCACTCTTTCAAACAAAGAATTTTCAAAATCGGTCCACAATTGATGAAGATAGGTTATCTATCAATAGTCCGAAATGACATTTTCTAGAAATAACGTTTGGTCAAAATGTCATAACCTCGAAAGTAATTTTGAGAGGAAAATGTTTTTTCTTTTAAACCTAACTTAACCTAACCTAACCGAACCTAATCGTATCTTTGCGACAAACATTCAACACATCCTGAAAGAACAACGGTTTCAGTATAATACGGTTTTCGGTGTAATGAAAATTCGAACAAACGTTATTTCGGACAAAACATTACCACGAAGGTTATATCTCAAAACATACATACAGCCGAACGTATAACCTCCTTTTTTTAAGTTGGTTAAATAGCAGCGATATGTCTTTTGTAGTACAAGGCTGTTAACAATCTCTTAAAATACGAAAAACGGAATCGTTACGAGCACAAAATTCTTTTGTGTGTCGATAAATCCCTTGATAACGGATTTTGGGGTAACAAATGTCACATTCCGACCGTATCGTCTGCGTAGCGACATTTTCCTTACTGAATGTTCCGGAAAATACAATGACACAAATCGAGTTCTCAGTGGAGTTGCAATTAATATTCGGTTCTTATTCGGTATTCGGATCATTCGGCCTATTTTTTGCTATTAGTTCGAATGCCCAATTCCTAAAAACAGGAGGAAGAAATAAAAAAAAACAATAAATTATTATATAATTTTTGTGAGTGTTAACACAAAATACGTACTAACTTACTTTTATAAGAGATCAAAAAAAGGTGATATATCAAACAAAAACTGTCACTCTCGCCTTGAAAAGGTCCAAGTTATAACGTTCCCTAAGTCTGCTGGCAGGGAATTCCACTCCATAACCATTCGCCATATAAATGTGGAAGCATAACGCTTCGAGCGAATCTTTGAAATATCCACAACATAGGGGTGGAACACAGGTCTACGCCTAGCCCCGTGGTGATGGAAAGGCGAAAGCGGATTTAAATCGTGTAATTCCATCGCACACTCTCCGTGACACATCCTGTAAAATACCTATAAGCAGGCAACTTTACGGCGGTGTTCAAGGCTCTGCAGCTTCACCTCCACTAATTCCGAGTCACCTATAAGCCTCTTGATACGGTTGTCAATTGAATCCAAAGTGGCCAGTTGGTATGTAGCAGAGCCATCCTAAAGGTGGCAGCAGTACTCCATGCACGACCGGACTTGTGCTTGGTACAGCTGAAGCAACTGTCCCGGTAATGCCTCGTCCTGGAAAGGATGCCGAGCTTCCTTGCTGCATTTTTGGCCATGAATTCAATGCATCTGCCAAAGTTCAAATCGGACGACAGGTCCATTCCAAGTAGCTGGAAACAGTGGGCTATCGGTATGGACATATCACGAAAAGTCGGAGTCAGCTCAAAGGGACTCCGTTTTGTGGAGAATAGACACGTCTGCGTTTTTGTAGCGTTAAATTTGACAAGATTGGCGTCGCCCCAATAGGAGACTGCCTTGAGCGTCAAATCCAAACGGCTAACCATGGACTCTCGACAAGACTGGATTTCCTCTCCACTGACCCTTGCATTTGTCAAGTACCTATATACAACTGTGCTGTCATCAGCATACGCAAAGGTACATGGAATTAACATATCATTGATATGCAGAAGAAAGGGAGTTGCAGACAGTACGGACCCCTGAGGAACTCCGGTCTGTCGCCATATGTTCGGAAGAGTAGCCTTCTAAGACCACTCGAATCGAACATTCGCTCAAGAAACCCAATCCGAGATGCAAAGGCCAGTGGGAAGTCCATAAGAGGGAAGCTTACTTAGAAAGTTTGCATGCCAGACCCTGTCAAAGGTTTAAGAAATGTCCAAAGACACTGCAAGCGCTTCGCCTTGCTTTTCTATAGCCTCGCCCCATTTGTGACAGGCATACACAAGAAGATCCCCAGTAGATCGCCCTCGTCGGAATCCGTGAACCTCCCTTCCGGTCGCTAACCGGCAAGGGGAGCATTCCGGGATTTTTCGTTGGTTGGCGGGGCAACTTTTCACGGATGGCTTTCCCGCTACTTGGACCCCCAACTTCCCACTGTCGGCCATCGGTGCACCGTGGTTAGGATCCCGCTAGCCTCCAGAACCAAGTGCTCAGTGTGATAGTACAAGCAGCTACAACTCGTCATCAGATGCAATGCAACTGTTCAATAGGTACGGTAAACTCTTTCATAAGAAGTTCTACTGCTACTAAATAGTGCATTCAATCAGGCCGAATAGTTTGGCCGAATATTCGGCAATTCAGTCACGCTCGTGGCCGAATATTCTATTCGCTGCAATCCTAGTTCTTAGATTCTCGCGAATGCCATTACAATAGTATTTTTTTTTTGTATTTGCGAAAGGTTGTCAGCTTGAGATCCACGATGTTCAGTTTACATCCTTGAAGCTAAAAGAGGCGGAGTTATAAGTTTGAAACATTTGTGACGGTCTGTATGTCTGTCTTGTAGCATTATCGTAACTCAAAATGGATGGAGTGATCCCAAAGCAGTTCTTTTTTTATTTGAAGGTTAATTTAGTTCGGATGATTCCTAGCAATGTTTCAGGAACATCTGTTTAAAGAACTTCCGATAGAAATAAAGAATTGCAATAAATTATTATAGGTAAGCTTACAATTAGGTAACATACCAGTGCATGTATGCTGAGGGTTAATTAAAAGGTTCCACAGATAATTATTTACAATGATGGAAACATGCTATAAAGTAAAGTAAAGCCGACTTGAAAGAAAAACGTAATAAATATAAATAACGAAATTAAATAGTAGTGTTTGGCAATGGGACGTACGTGGGTTGGAAATTATATTCAATATTCGCTGTAGTCAACTTACAGTAACTTGCTCTGTAAACAATATTTAAAATTTTATCTTAATGTCAGTGTAAATACTACTTTAAAGCGTGAAACACACTGAGAGCAGATGTGAATCGGGCACGAGTCGGGTCTAATTCCGTGTATTTACGACAACACAGTGTACGACAACACACCTAGTGTACGACAACACACCTAGTGTACGACAACACACCGAGTGTACGACAACACAACGAGTGTACGACAACACACCGAGTGTACGACAACAAACGATTGTCTTCTTCTTCTTCTTGTCCTTATCTCACAATGCATCAAGTGTACGATATTTAAATGGTATGACATATAGTCGACCTTATAAATACACGGAATTAGACCCGCCGCGGTCCAGACGACTCATGCCCCCACTCTGTGTGTTTGACGCCTTTACATTTTATAAGTTCTACATGAAATTTAATTCTTAATGTTCATATCGAGTTTTTTAAGTTTTTACGATTGTTGCGCATAGGAAGTTAAACCATATTTTCGGGTCTAAATCACTTATGTTTGTTTCTTGAAATAAACCAACGTTTCTGGCCCTTTTACAGGTTCAATGTTTATAGTTATAAAGGGCCAGATACGTGAGTACCAGAGTAAAGTTAGAAAAGTTTTTTCCCAAATTGGTCCTACCGGGAATTGAACCCAGGACTTTCTCGTGTGCGCTCATAGTGCAAACTGTTGTGTGTGTGAAGTTGTCAAGTAAGAGTAAACTAGTATAATTACGGTTAATTATTAATGGGCTTATACCTCAATAGAAAAATAGTTTATTTGCTATTTATTTACTATTTTGTTTTTACAAATCCGGATAAGGTTTGAGGGAAAGGGCAAAGGAACTTAGTGACCGAGTCGTTCTATAGGCATTTGGCGAAGAGGTCCTGGATTCGACATACCGGCAAAATCAATCTAGGTAACAAAAACATTTTCGGTCTGGATGTGTTAGATTGCGGCTTCGAAGTAATTTCGGTACTTTGGCACTCAAAATACCGGGAATAACCTAGTTTAAAACCAGGTGATAGGTAAAAAAAGCTTATGAAAAGAAGAAGAGGCCATGTTTGCAAAAATATCTACGCTTACATCTGAAATATAGAGGTATATACATAGGTACTCATTTATAAACAAACTATTGAATTGTTATTAAAAAAAAAGGTAAACTCACCTTTATCGTAAAAGCCCACGTTAGAAAGCGGAAAAATCCAAAATAAAACACAAAAGTACACTTCAAAACAAAAACATGGTAACCGTACACCAAGAACCGTAACCACAAGAACCGATACTGTTTTCTGTTATAAGTAAAAATAACTTCTTAAAAGAAAACTGGCCGAATAACGTAAACATTGGAATAGCATGTCTGATTCGTGGGACAACGCGGTTTGAACTGGCTAAATTTAACACTTGATGATACAGCTGTGAAGCTGGTGAGGAGGGGTGTGGCGATGCGCGGGGAGATGTTGAATGGTATTGCATACCTTCTGGCATGTAATCACGAGTAGGGGTACTCCATATCTTCATGGAGACGTCATAGAAAACAGCCAAGAAGAAAGAGTTCGTCCAGATACTGCAACCTTAACTATTTCTGCCGCCAAATAGTTAATTATCACATTACTGCATTCTGGTTTAGAAAGCTAAGGATGCTGGTGACATTACAGGGACATGGGACTTGTCAACTTATATCCTAGGCGCTCCCCCAAGTCCCAAGCGCTTCCCCAATTCCCATGTATATGCCTATAATTTCACCAACACCTCTACCCTAAAAAACTGGAAAGGTAATATGGCAGTAGTTCTCTAGACGTACCTTTCACAAGTAGCACTACTGTTAACTTTATTAATTTTTGGAGTACACTGATAAGCGAAACGCCTGTCCATAACAGTTGCACTGTCATGGACAGGCGTGTCGCTTATCACCAGGCGTACGACTTTTTCGTCCCGTCACTTCGTATCATAAAAAAAACTCATTGAAACCAATTAAATGAGCCCTAACATTTGTACTGTAAGGAGCCGGGTAGTCTGCAAGCTGTCCTGGTCATATCGGGAATCGAACCCAAAATCATTGGACCACCGAGATCTAGACCATTGCGCGCAGTGTCGGTGATACACATTTCTATTTCCATAGCTAATAAGACAGACAATCTGCAATCTGCCGCGGCGTCACTGGAAAGAAATTATGGTATTAGTGGTCTCTGCATAATAAGCCATACGTATCAGAGTCCCGGTTAATGTTAGACATTGATGAAGCGATTGGCCGATATAACGCTGAGCAGACATGCAAGTGGTCCATCGGAAATCTTAATTTATTTATAAGTACAGTCAAATGCATTAATATGTATTCACATCGAGAAACTAACAAACGGTTTTCGTGCATAGTAATAAATAAAAATTAAAAAACATGTGTTTTCGGAATAGTTTTATATATTATAATATATAGTTATCGTAATTTGAATTAAAGTCAAATTTCGATAAATTTCCTCTGAGATTTTTATGTATACAATAAAATAAAACAAGTAAAATAAAATGTTTCTTTATTTAGGTATACACCCATTAATAAATTTAACCTTACTCATTACATTACATTACATAACAATTAAATTGAATTTTATTAACCGAATATTATTATTAATGAAGTAAATAATTAAGAATTACATTAAATTTAATTTACATTACAAATAATAGCATATATCGAGTTCTTAGGTTTTCGCGATTGTTACACATAGGAAATGAAACTATTTTTTCGGATTTAAATCGCGTATATTTGTTTTTTCAAACAAACGAACGTTTCCGGCCCTGTACAGGTCCCATGGTCACGGTTGACTGAGGTGGACAGTCATCAACCAGTTGTGTCTAATATTAACAACCATCCTATTTTTTCACTATAGTAACAAAAGTTATTAATTAAATAGCTTATTTTTAATTTTACAAAGCAACATTCCAATATACGCTATATTACGTTTTACAAATTATTTTATTGAATGAATTTTTATTAAATTTATTATTAATTAATAATAGAAATTAGAATAAATTAAAACATATTAATTAGTACTGCAGTCTTATGTCTGTTTGGGATTTTTCATCAGAGGAAATACTGGATCCCAAACTGGTGGTACGGAGAAACAATTTCTGTTGAAATTAAGATGTTTTTTAATTTCAATGGCCTCTCGCAGCATTCTGGGTAGATAACGGACTTCTTTTGCAAAGACCTGGGGTTTATCAAACTTCGTTGCATGTGTAGGTTTATCCATGACATGCTCGCAGACTGCAGACTTGTTTACGCGATATGTTTGACATCGGCTATATGTTCTTTGACGCGGGTACAAATATTTCGCTTCGATTGTCCAATATAAGAGAGACCGCACTCACAGTCTTTGTAAACTCCTGCATCCTGTAAGGGGATGTTACATTTCACGGATCTCAGGAACTGACAAATCTTCCTCAGGGGCTTGAAAAAGGTCTCGATAGATGCACGCCTGAGGACTCTTCCGATGTTGTCTGTAACACCTCCCACGTAAGGTAAAATGGCAGGTCTTCGCTCGACTGTTTATTTATTTATTTATTTATTAAACTTTATTGACCACAATACAAAGGGTACAAAAGGCGGACTTAATGCTAAAAGCATTCTCTACCAGTCAACCTCTGAGAAAAACGAAATTCACGAACGCGGTAAATAAACAGAATATTACGGTTATATTAAAATAAATGAAACAAATTCATAATGATATATATAACAAACTAACCTAATACCTTACTTAATAATATAATACATACACTTACATACATACAAATATACTATACATATACAAAATACTTACAATAACAGAATATGATGATGATTATTGCTGTGACAAACAATTTAGAAGATGCTCATGAACATTATTTTTAAAAGAAAATATATTAGGAGACCGTCTGATGGCGTCCGGTAGAGCGTTCCAGAGCCGTATCGAGTGGAGAGTAAAAGAATCTGACATGAAGCCAGATTGAAAGAGAGGTACAGAGAGTGATAGTGAATTCATGGAACGAAGTGGGAGGTCATGAGAGTCACAGAGATACTGAAATTTACATTTCAAGTATTCTGGATAGTGGGGATTGAAAAGAACGGAGTACAACGTACAGAGAATTCTTTTCTGTCTGCGTTGACGAATAGGGAGCCATTTAAGTTGAGACCTAAAAGAAGAAACATGATCAAATTTCCGAAGGCAGAAAATGAAACGAATAGCATTATTGAGCAGGCGGTCCAACTTGTCTAATAGATTTTCGTTGAGATCAGGATAACAGACATCAGCATAATCAATGAGTGGGAATATAAGGGAGGTGACGAGCAGGGTCTTAGTACTAATGGGAAGAAAATGTCGAAAGCGGTTTAGAAAACGTAAAGAAGAAGTAACCCTACGACTAACCTCGGACACCTGTAAGGTCCAGCTTAGTGAGGAGTCAATGTAAAGACCAAGGTTTTTTACACTACAACTGAATGGAACAGACGAGTTCTCATAAACTACTTGAATGAGCGAAGTATGGTCAATCTTGGATATCTGTTTAGATCCACCTAAAATAATTGCTTGACACTTGAAAGGATTAACAGATATCCCAAAATTAGTTGACCACGCACTAACACATTGTAAATCGCTGTTAATGTCAGAAATCCTCGGCAGATGCCTGCGCGTAAATCTGCAAGTCATCAGCATAAAAGTGGTAAGAGCAGCTAAGTGAGAAAGAAAGAAAATTAATAAAAAGTGAAAATAAAAGCGGTGACAAGATTCCACCCTGCGGAACACCAACTGCCAAAACACGCCAATCGGAGACTTTAGGACCCACGCGAACAGCTTGTTGACGATCACGAAGGTAGGACGAGAAGCAGTCTAGTGATAATGGGGAGAAGTTAAGCGACTTCAGGATGGCAAGCAGAATGTCGTGGTCTACCATGTTAAAAGCGTTGGAAAAGTCGACGAGAACTATAGCAGTTGATGACAGACTGTTGGTGGTTTCACACGGGGCCTGCAGCATTGGCGTGGAATCTTTAACATATTCGCATGTAGGACTTGCTTTATATGCTGAAGTTGCCAGATGATTATTGTCGCAGATACCATGTGCTCTCTGAAACAAAGATTTGCCCACGATAGCTAACTGGCTAGGATGGTGATGGGAATTACGATTGAGATACCTATCTACCTATCTGTATGGGTTTTCTTTCGAAATACAGTATAGCTTAAAGTGTTATTAGGATTTCTTTTAATTAAAACATCTAAGAAAGCTAAAGTACCACAATTCTCTTGTTCCATAGTATTTATACACATATTATATTGGATCTTAATACTAAAAGAATTGAGATGGTCCAAGAAAGAAGGTATGCTACCTTTAGGTAATATTGTGAAAGTATCATCAACCTACCGTTTGAAAATCTTCGGCATAGCCGGGGCCATGAATAAAACTCGCTCATCGAAGTATTCCATGAAAATATCGGCAACAACGAGAGATACCGGAGAGCCCATCGCTATACCGTCGATTTCCATCATCTCAATGTGCTATAGTCCGCCTCTATCGCTCTAAATAGAAAGAAAGAAAGAAATGTAATTCATCATCGTCTTTCAATTTTGCGGTAAGTATATGCTCTAGGTATTTAAAGCTCGATACATTACTTAGTACGGTGCCATTCAATGTGACAGGCGGCATGTTGTCCGGTCCTCTGCCATACTTAAACACCATTAGTACAGTCTTTTTAACATTATAGTTGAGGCCATGTGATGCAGCACATCGTTCACAGATCGAAACCAATATCTGTAGTCCAGTGATAGAGGGGCTCAGCAAATCCATGTCGTCTGCATAGCTCAGGTTATTCGCGCAAACGCCGGCTACATGATATCCGACAACAGTTCTGCTGGGCTCGTCCACCAGGTTATTGACGTACAGATTAAACAAAACTGGCGAGGTCAGTCCACCTTGCCTAACCCCACAATTCAGTCTATATGGATCAGAGTTTGAGTCTCCCCACCTAACGCTATTGACTTGGTTACCGTATCTCAACAGACAGGCTATATGTGTCTGTACGTCCGGTTTTAACACTTTTTCTCATAATAAATCGTAGTTAATTGTATCAAAAGCGCGACTTAAATCTAGGAAGCACGCGTAGACAGAAAATTTTCTTTTTTTAAAATGTTTTACGGTATTTTTGAGACAAAAATGTAGCGATGTCTGGATGGAACCCAATTTCAATAATTGTAACCAATAAGTACAGAACCCTTCAAAATTACAATATCTTCTTCACTCGTGGTTAATTTAAAAAGGAATGCGGAACTGCGGTCCACTTTTATGAATGAAAGCGTGTATAGCTTCTGTTTTATGTGTGTACTTTCTTAATTGTTACTCAACCGCGGCAGCTATAAATGAGATGTTACGGTTTTCCTTCTTACGACTACCCGGATTCTTAAAACTGTTCTACAATATGAGCGCTATACAATCCACTTAAAATTGATGAACTTGAACTTTCATATCGAGTTCTTAGGTGAAATGTAACATCCCCTTACAGTATGCAGCAGTTTACAAACTTGACTGTGAGTGCGGTCTCTCTTATATTGGACAAACAAAGCGAAGTATTTGTACCCGCGTCAAAGAACATATAGCTGATGTCAAACACCGTCGCGTAAACAAGTCTGCAATCTGCGAGCATGTCATGGATAAACCTACACATTCAATGAAGTTTGGCAAACCCCAGGTCTTTGCAAAAGAAGTCCGTTATCTACCCAGGATGCTGCGAGAGGCCATTGAAATTAAAAAACATCCTAATTTCAACAGGGAAGATGGTTTCTCCGTACCACCAATTTGGGATCCAGTATTTCCTCTAATGAAAAATCCCAAACAGACATAAGACTGCAGTACTAATTAATATGTTTTAGTTTATTCTAATTTCTATTAATAATTAATAATAAATTAAACTTAATAAAAATTCATTCAATAAAATAATTTGTAAAACTTAATGTAGCGTAAATTGGAATGTTTTCTTTGTAAAATTAAAAATAAGGTATTTAATTAATAACTATAATGAAAAAATAGGGTGATTTGCATTAATAATAGACATAACTGGTTGAAGACTTTACCACATTAGTCAACCGTGACCATGGGACTTGTAAAGGGCCCGAAACGTCGGTTTGTTTGAAAAAACAAATATACGCGATTTAAATCCGGAAAAACAGTTTCATTTCCTATATTGAACTTTCATGCCAATTTCTGTGGTGACAACTAATATATCAAACCATTTTACGGGCTGACCACATCGCAAGCGTCGCGGGGTGAACCTGGATGAGACGCAGGACCGTAAGGAGTGGCACAAAAACTTGGAGGCCTATACCCAGCAATGGATGAAATCAGCCACTGCACCCGTCACCTTGAGACATAAGTTGATAAATCCTATGTGTGGAATACACTATGACTCACGTTACTGCTTGGCGGCAGAAATAGGTAAGGTGGCGGTACTTCCCTAGACGAAGTCTTTCACAAGAAGCGCTACTGCTACTAACTCTATTTGTCCACATTCATCGTTTAAACATTTATTCTAATCTCAGCTCAGTTGATAAAGAGCAGTGGCTCCAGCTTGGCAACACTCGCTGGACATGCACTATTCATCGCTGCTTTTCAAAAATAGTGGCCTAATCCAAAATTGGACCTTTTATGATGTATTACTGATATTTATACGGAAAATACTAAATTTTATTGTGATTTAGATCACAAGCTTTTTATTGGTTAAAATAATCACATGACAATATTGGGATGATCTACGATTCGTCAATTTTGGGCCGCAGCTGCGTCTCAGTTTGTTTAAGCCACCTTCCTGATGAGTAAGGATATTGGTTCAGAACTAAGAAGAGCTCCTTAGTGATGATGAGTATGCGAAAATAATAGTAATAATAAATAACGCACACACTCAACGTAGCCCCGCACTAAGGAAACCCTGTATCGCGGGTGCCATGGACACACATATAGACAACCACAAATTACACCCAAACTCACGAGAGAAAATAAATGTAGGCCATACAAATATTTCTCCCGGCCCGGGAATCGAATCTGGCAGCTAAAAATCGTGGTAGGAAATCATGATTTTAATAAATAAATTTCTAGTATTATAGATCAATATAAAACCGAAATAACAGAAAGGGTCATTACCATGAATTTTTCTTATTCAAGTACGCAGACGCTAAAAGCAAAAGCTGTATAACAAACCTTAAGTATAAAGTTTTTGAATATCAACCCCAATCTTATTATTTATAGAAGCGTAAACGTCGCCCCTAAATGAATTTGTAACTTTGTGAAGACGACTGTCAAAAACAACCAGTTCATTTTCATTCTTTGAATTAAACGTTTTCTTAAATAAAGTTGCCTATCAGAAATCACCTAAATTGATAATACCGCCCCTTGTACTACGGCTTTTTTTATATATTAATTTGTGTGTTCCATTTTGGTGTGCAATAATAAAAATTAAGTATAGTAAATTTATTGTATGTATGTATTTGTATAGTAAATTTATTACAATTTTTCATAAATAAATACTATACTTTTTAACATTTTCCAATTTACTGTGACGCCATTGTAAGTACCTATGTAATTATTTTTAAACTTATGTCTCAAAGACACTGTAGTAGATTTTGCGTCTAAATTGTCCTTACTGCACGTTTTTGCAGGACATAAACTCTATAATCAAGTGGTATAATAGGAAGTTTAAATTAAATATTATTCAATAATTAATGTTGTACGTTTACAGACCATTGTGTAAACAAATTAACTTGAATTGAATTTTTTTGTATCAGTAGAACTCCTTGTGAAAAAGTTCGTCTTTTTTTTTTTGTTTTTTTTTTTTATACCTGACAGGCAAATGACTCCACTCCACCTGATGTTAAGTGGAAAGTGGTATCCAAAGTGAAGTACTGCCGCCAAACAGTAATGTGTTTATTACTGCGTTTATTGCTGCGTTTCGATTTTGAAGGGTAAGGGTGCTGGTGAAAATACAGGCACATGAGACTTGTCAACGTGTAACGGTGACAGGAGCAGTGGCAGTGTACCTTATATCTTTACGATTTAAAGACCTGAGTAGCACTGCAACTGTTATGGATTGGCATGTCACTTAAGACCACGCGCATAGCGTGTGCGTCCTGTCAATTGGTACCATACATACAAATAACAAAAAGACCATGAAGTAATGAAAGAATCTATCGTGAAAAAGATCTTGTGTCACTGTAGCAGCAGTTGCTTAAAAAGGATACTTGCAACGTAAAATTTAGTGAAATTGAAGTATTTACAGACAATTGGTGTGGTTGTCTGTTATTATAGCTGTGGTACCAAGCTTCGTTGAGATGTTGGTATTGACAATATTTTTCGGATCAAATCGCGTTTGTTTGTTTTTTTTTTTAACCAAACAAACGTTTCTGGCCCATTACAGATTCCATGATCACGGCTGACTTTGATAAACAAATATACGCGATATTTACCTGACAACTTAGATTTTATTTTCAATCACTTCTATATTCTTTATAGATAAAAAGACTGAAGGGGATTTGAGATAATATATGCACCATATCTTTCTACGTTAGTTTTGATTATAGTGACCCTCCCTACCTACCCTAAGGACATACGAGAAGGACACTATAACCAGTGCGCGCACAGGAACATTACAAGTTCAGGTTCTGACCCCAGATCAGCCAGTGCACTGGGTTGTCACTGACCTCTGTCACTTGACTTCTTCCGGTTCTTCAAGAGGCTAGTTCCTCGGGTGAGCCGCCCCGGGTGCGCGTACAGTACCCTCCCTATTTTCCAGATAGGTACCGGAGGCATGCTCACTTTCCGACGCCGAAAAACGACGTCTCTCCAGTTCCCAATAATCTAAGCAACTGGAGGGACTGGGGGATATCTAGCTTATCCTCTACTAGCTCTCCGGGTTAGTGCCGGAGATGCCAGTCGCAGTGTCCTATGACAATGTCCGGACATAGCTTCCAACTTAAAGGGCAACTCACGTGCCCCGCGCGTCTCCTCGCATACAGGCCCTCAAGTAGACCGCTACTAAGACGCGCTAGCTGCTCACGAGATAGTCCAAGTCCAGATGCGCCAGAGACGCCCGCAAAGGCGTATCACTGGCGGAGGGCTTGGCCCGGACGCCCGCCGTACCTTGGTCTTGCCGTCGAGCCGTAGTCTCTCCGGAAAACCCTATCTCTCGGGTCAGTAGATAGGGACAATAATAATATAGTAAGAATGATTCATTTTCTCAATACAAAGGACTGTAACCCTTGTGAGAGACTTGAAGTCTAAGCCGCTAGATCCGTATTACAGGCCGTCAGGCCCTTGCTCTCTTAGTTCTTGTCTTGTATCAGGATGTTCATTAATATTTTTTTAGTCATGGACTCCTCTCAAAATGTCAAAGAGCCCAGGGACCCTTTCCGAAAAGATAAAAAACTAGGGTTAACTTTTACTAGCATAAATTGTTTGCGATTAAACTTTACTTAATTACATATGATTATATGATAATCTTATATGATATATTTTTCTCTTTGTGAAAGAGTTCGTCCAGGAAAGTATTCCCACCTTATCTATTTCTACCGCCAAGCAGTAATATCAGCATTACCGAGTTCCGGTTTGGAAGGGTACGGGTGGTGGTGAAATTACAGTTCCATGGGACTTATCAACTTAAGTCTCAGGGTGACAGGCGCAGTGGCTGTGCCCGTCAGATCTTTGCGATTTAAAGAGCTGAGTGGCACTGCAACTGTTATAGACAGACGTGTAGCTTACCATCAGGCGCACTACTTGTTCGTCCCGTCACTGTTCCATTATGACCTCCGGTGTGCATAACACGGGCCCCTTAGAGGTCCATGGACCAAAGGCAAGAAACCCTGTCTTATATGTATAACAAATATATATAAGACATATTAAAAAAAAAACCGACCTCATAAGTTTGTTTATCCGCTTTCGGTGTGTTGTTTGCCGCGGCCTCCACAACAATAACTGAAACACATACGGAAGCCCTCGTCAAAACGAACCTGATGAGCTCGAACACAAGGTAGATGCTGTACACTGTTGAGGAGTTCCTTATATCTGTCTCCCATTTCTATCGTCAGATCAGTAGCTTGATTGAGCAGCTTTTGATTGCCTCTCCCGATCGGAAACTGCAAATTCAAAATCAGGACGCTGCTCTAGGTCGCCATAAAATTTTATAAAATTACATCTAACAGTGTTTACACACGGCGTACGTGAAACACGCGATTGCATCGCTACACTTGCGATTTATAGGCGGATGCGTGGATGGACACGTCCAACTGCATCGATACAAATGCGCGATTGCATCGACGCAATCGCTTATAAGTCAAAAGTGTAGCGATGCAATCGCGTGTTATTATCGATTCAGTCGCGTGTTTGCATTGAGTTTGCATCGCGATCGCTGCAGTCGCGCGTGTGTGTAAAGGTAGACGATTAGCTACTGCATCGCATTTGCATCGCTGTCAAAAGTCGCTGTATGTAACCCACAGACCACATATAACCGCTCCATATGCCAAGTTTTAATGAAAACGGTTAACGTAAAGCGTGTCAAATATAATAAATCGGATTCATCCTCCTACACTTAGAGGTGGATAATTCCTTCAAATTTGAATAGGACCACTATTGAAGTGCGCCTTTTCCAACAAAAAAGAATCATCGAAATCAGTTCACAAATGTCCCTTTTTGGAAGCTGATCAAAACAAAACATCATCATTAAAAGTGAAGGCCCTGAATAGTCGTCTTGTTTGATAAAACAAATATACCTACGCTATTTAGATTCGAAAAAAATATTTTCATTTCCGAGTTGTAACAATCGCAAAAACCTAAGAACTCGATATATCATTGTCGTGTTTTCGAGGTGGAATGAGGCCAATGGATAGTCAATAATCGTTGTCACAGTATGAGCAATCTATCACAAGTCAATCAAATTGATCAGTGGCAGTCCAGTGGGACAGAAGTTGTTTCTCGACAGAGAGGTCAACGGCTCTAATCTCTGTGGCGGTATGTACCCTATGACTTTCAGTTTTCAATAAAGGAAAATATCGAGATCCAACCAGGTTGACAGCCTTTGGAAAACGCAAGGAGTCCTCAACCTGTGTTGGGCCAGTTCGGCTTGTTGTCGAACGTACAATAGGCTAACACTTACTTAGGGTCGACACACAAAACTGCGATGCCACGTCGCATCGCAGAAGTTTACGAGCTCGCAAGACGTATCGCAAGAATTTGTGAATTGCTCCGCATCACGCATTCCTGCGACGTTGATCTTCTTTGTGTTTTTTCTATATTTTCTTATCAATAACAGCAGGGCAACACTCTTTTTAGGATCCCTGTCGCTACCTAGTTTAAAAAATACGTACAGTACGATTGACGATCGTCGAAGGAATGATCACCCGAACCGTGGCAGTGAGTCTTGGCCCCCGACACCAGATTTTGCCACGCCTTCCATTTCTGAGCTTGTTTCTTCCCGCTACTAACACCGACGTCCTTCAGGTCTTTCTGGAGTACACCGCTCCAGCGATACATAGGACATTCGACCTGTTGGCGTCCACTCGATCATCCCAAATATCTTTTCACGGCACAATCCTCTACCATTCTCTTCACGTGTCTGAGCAGGCGGAGTCTTGCAGCTTTAGTTTCTCCCAAATATTAGGACTGGGCATCAGATCTACAATTTCAAAATTTTCTCTTTCTGTGACTAACCACTTATATTCTTAATTGTTTTTTTGAATGTCACGATGTCTCACCACCATCATATTCAATTATTTTTTGTGAAATTACTCCACTAGTTTGTTATAATTATAAATACACAGATCGAACACTTAGAAAAAATT
>NW_020653743.1:10746760-10780499 GCF_003589595.1 Hyposmocoma kahamanoa | reverse complement strand
TATACAACTGTACAAAATAACACTTTTAAATGATAACTATGATGACACAATATATTTGTTTAGAGAAAATATGATACAGAATCCAGTTTTTACACTTTACTGCAGTAATTTTTACAAGTTATTATTATATGATACTGCATGATTGACAACCGCGCTGTCAGTCGAACAAACGAAGACTGTTGCGCGATTGACGCTCTGTATGCGATTTTAACGCGCTATAGGTGCGGACGCTTTTTAGTGCGAACCCGATGTCCATTTGTTAGTAGGTCAATGAGCGGACCTAAAGAATTTTTCTGTGTCCTTGTTGTCGGATCTTTGTATTTGGTTTTTAATATTCTGGTTTGCTAGAGGACATCGGTTCGAATCCAGCCGAAACCACACAAAAAATAATTGAATATCAATTCAATAAAAAATTAAAATATCCTTAAACAATTTCAATATTCTAAAACTCGGTTATGGTTTTTTATGATATCTCAAAAAATATTTTGTCACTTAACCGCATTTTAGTTAGCGGACAGCAGATATACGATAGAGTATTTGCTACAAAGTCCCTTGTCACTCGTACATAACCAAATTACATTACCCAACTGAGAAAGGAAAAATTATAACTAGTACTTAAATCCCTATCATTATTCTTATCCAACATCGACTTATAGACAATGGAAAGGTACAAGGAACTAAGTATATAGAAATGATTGGCTACACCTAAATTTAGCGGCATTAGAGCTCTTTGTGGAAGAGTTCGTCCAGGGAAATACTGCCTGGTGTGAGTGCTGGTAAAATTACAGGCACACGGGACTTTTCAGCTTACAATTATATTTAACATTTTTTATTTTAACTTATTGGGAGACTAAGGACTATCTTAGAGAGTAAAAACTGAAATAATAATGGAGAGCCAAATATAGGTCCTCATCGATAGACATACATTAAGTTGATTAATGAGCATTAAATTGTAACTAGTAATATACTATGTAGTAACATAGTAACTATACTATGTAGGTAATCATATTTTCGCAACATTTAGTAATTACCTACTCGCCAAAAAACAAACTATTATTATGACGCTTCACCGATGCAACACTAGTGTTAAAAAGGTCAATATCAATCTGATTGGACAGTACATTGAAACTATTACTCGTCCGCAAGAGATATGTATTCCGCCGAAAATTCGATGAGGCCAGATGTACGCACAGAAGCGAATTAAACCTAAGGGTCTTTGTAGTAACTCTAAGAGAAATCTTGAACACGAGTTCCGGGGAGTCCGTACTATCAGAAGCAGTTTTTCGCAAAAATACTAGGTCTGCAATCTGACGTCGCAGATCTAGTGTTAGTATATGGGTACCTATATATTAAATCTATGAGTGTCTCCGTCTACTGTATAGTACCTTTATCTCAGAGTGACGGGCGCAGTGGTAGTGCCTCGCAGATCTTTGTGAGGAATTGTAACTGCTATGGACAGGCGTGTCGCTTACAACCAGATGCACGACATATCGGTCCCGTCACTTGGTATTATAAAAAAAGAAAAAATCGTTTACTTAAGTATTGTCTGTGTAAGACAAGGTAAGATTAAGTACTTTAGGTTGCGTACAGATCTGGCGAATGCTCGCGATCTGCACACACATGCAGTACACGTACAACGCGCGCGTGGTATGAATGCAACGTGCGCGCTGCACATATGCAGCGCGTTGGCGGCGCTTTCGCCAGATCTGCTTTTTGTTATTTTTAATGTAAATTCTATAGATCCGTGCTAAGAATGTAATTAACTTAAAGGTAAGCATACAGTGTTTATAATTTACATAGAAGCATAGAAGTATAATTTATCTACAATCAATTTACATAAAACTATAGAATAAAATATTTAAAACGCGTTTGAAAAAAATGGTCCTAAATACCAGACTATCCCCTATTTCTAAATTTGGATAAACGGGCAATCATTTTTGATGATTTTTTCTGAATTTGAAAACTTCGTTAGACTTCCTGCAATAATGTCTGTTGAATGTCGCTTCCCTTCTTTTTCCTTTCAACCGATATTATCTGCGGTAATATCGAATAAAATTGCCTCGCTGGGACGCCGATAGGTTTTCTAACTCAATAACGATGACTGGCCAGATTTGGAAATAGCTTTACGGCTAAATATTTTGTTTATATCTAAGGTTTTAACAGTATCATTTGAAATACGTATTAAATATCATCAAAATGTTTTATTATCACTTTTTGTATGGTCTTTGATAATGGTACTACCACTTTACTGTACCTAGGCGATTGCTATTTAAAGTAAAACTCATGGTCACACTTTTTTCACACGCTAATTTTTTTTTTCGTTTTTGTGATACCATTGCCACTTCTCCTGAGACATTAGTTCACAAATCCCAAGTGCCTGTGATTTCACCAGCATGTTAACCCTTCAAAACTGGAACGAAGTACTAATATGTACTTTACTGCTTGTCGGCAGAAATAGGTAACGTGGCAGCACTTCCCTAGAGGAATTCTTTTACAAGGAGCTCTACTGCTATTACAGAAATATGGAAAACATTCGAAAAAAAAAATACAATTTGGAAAATATTTCGCGAAAATTTCAGCCTACAATTATGATGTCAAAGTGAAAAGGCAAAACAATTGCATAAAAGGGTTCTTTAAAATTGAATTATTTAAGTTAAATGAATTTTAGGGCGAATGTTTTTCCATTTTCCGTGTCAAATTTTGTCTTTTGTTTTCCACAGACGTACGTAATAAGTATTCGAATTAGGTATACAATGGAAACAATTTCGAAGAAGGGGAAATGGGGGAAAGTAAACATTATACATATGGTAATAATAAATGTATTAAATTATCTTAATCAAATTATTATTGAAACGATTTACTTGTTAAGGTGTAATATTTCATAATACAATGTAGATAGAGCATATTTTATGATTTCTTTAACGCTTTGTAGGGATCTCTTAATATATTTATTGAAAGATACACCACCAACTTAACACAAAACAGTCTTAGAATATCATACACATACGTTCACCATGAAAGGTGCCAAGTCGCTGCAGGTGTATAATCAAACATTTAGAGTTAACCACTGATATAAAAAAAACATACTTTAATGTTTAAAATTGCAGCAATAATTATAAGAATCAAAACAATTGCTTGCACATGCGAATAAACTGCTTAGTATTTTTAAATGAAAGATATCTATGTCACTGTCACTGGTTACAGTCAAGTCATTGCATGACTACATGAGTCTGTTCAAGGGAGCATACTTTGTTAAAATCTTTGTCTTACAGCCATACACTAAGTCTATTTCTGAATAATATTTAAATTAGGTCATGTTTTAATGTCCCTTGGTAGAGTATTGTAAATTCGAACACACATACCGTTGCACTGGTTTTTGTAGTAAAACAATCTAAATTTATTATTGTAGACCAGCTTATTTGGGTCCCTTGCACTTTAAAATACCAAATGACGAGATATACACGTCGTGCGCGCGGTAATAATCCACTCGTTTATCCATAACAATTGCAGTGCCACTCAGAGCTGACAAAGATCTTAGAGGCACTACCAATGCTCCCGTCACCCTGAGACATAAGTCGACAAATGTGCCTGTAATTTCACCAGCACCCCTTATCCTTCCAAACCGGAATGCAGTAATTTTCACATTACAGCTTGGCGGAAGTAATAGGTAAGATGGCAGTACTTCCCTGGATGGACTCTTTCACAAGGAGATCTACTGCTACTATCTTAGATAATCGAACTACATTTGTACTAGTACGTATAAGTACAAAAGTATCTCTAGAAATATTCGGTTTTCGGAAGCAATGGCGAACTAGAAAATAGATATGACTCGTGGGAACTAACGCGTCTAATCCACACAGAAGACGAGGGTATACAATCCCTATGAGAATAGTAATAATATATATAGGATTATTGAGGAGGATTATGGAGGATTATTAAGGAAATTATATATATTTTCGGGAAAGTTCGATGTTGGTCGATAACAGGAAGTCCTGGTAACAGCTGAGCCATTCCAACTTACATGATTATGTTGGTTTAGCAGCAGTAAAGCTCCTTGTGACAGAGTTCGTCCAGGGAAGTACTGCCGCCTTACCTATTTCTTCCGCCAAGCAGTAATGTGAGCCTTACGGGGCGTTCCAGTTTTGAATAAAAAAAAATTTAAAACTGTTTATTACAAATATTAATAACAAGTTACAGTACATTCAAGGTACAATCTTAAAATTAAAGATTATTTATCCTTTTCTAGTGAGTTGCGTTAATATGTAAGGTACAACAATTAAATTAATGACCAGTTTGCGTATGCCTCCTCTGATATTCATCTTTAATGTAAAATCTTTTTAATTTGTTTTGGCTTGTTATCTTTATCTTGGTAGCTTTTTATCTGTTATTTCATTATCAATAGTTAAGGGTGATGGTGAAATTACAGGCATATGGGACTTTTCAACATATGTCTCAAGGTGCAGCCACAGTGTCAAAAAAAGCTAGAGAATCACTCTAAGAAGATCAAAATCCGCAGTGTGTGCACATAGTCAACACTGCCCGGGCAATGTCGATTTTATACAAAGCGTCTGGGCGAAGTTTGAATTGATCGATGCTAGTACGCAGTGCCAACACTGCTAAATTCTTGGTATAAGACGAATATAGGTCAGCGACATTAATTTCACTCGAATTCTATAAAGTTTAGTTTGTTTAAATTGTGACGGAAGATGTCGTGAGGAAACCTACAAATCAGAGAAATAAAATTAACTGCAATATAGCCGAACGGTTACCATACCGGACTGCCACGCAAAGGTCCCGGATTGGATTCCGGGACGGTATAAATATTTGTACGGCCTACATCTATTTCTCCCGTGAGTTTGGGTGTAATTTGTGGTTGTCTATGTATGTGTCCGTGGCACCCTTGATACAGGGTTTCGTTAGTGCTTAAAATGATAAAAAAAATAACACGTGGTCCCCAAAAGCATTTGGCTAGAATGCTGGGTTGTGACCTAAATCTTTTCCTTGGAGATAAGTTGTGTCCAATAGTGGTACGTAGCTGCGTTAACTACGTTGCAGTCTACCGTAGCTGGTAGAAGTCCGTTGGCATCCGCTGGCATAACCTCTCCGCTGCCTCCGCGGCAGACAGGTATCTTAGGAGGATCCCACGAAAAAAAAGGCTAAGATGCAACCAAAGATAGACAACTCGTACCTACTCCTCAAATAACACGCAGGTAACAGTTCTATTTATATCTGTATAAGACACGGTAGTAGCATACATAAACACATTAAATTATTAGTTCATCATATAAAGAAAGAGTACCTAATTGCCATCCACAAATGACCTTGTTTGGTACACATTCCTAACTGTGCTACAGCTAACATTATAGAAACTGTTAAAACTGTTCAAAATTATACTTTAACACATTTGAATAGCGTTAAAAACTGCTGTTTAAAAAATGATGTATAGTTGAGTATAAGAAATGTTGAAGGACACAGTAATTTGATACAAGAAAGTCAAGGCTAATCCTTAGGCATATTTGCTCGTCATATAGACAGGACAAACACACGTGTTATATGAAGGACGTAATGTGATATGGTAGTTACTGATAGAGGGCGAATGTTAATGGATGGTAAATATTGCAAAAAGTAGCGAAAAACGAAGTAATGAGTTGTGTACTAAGAAATTTTGTCTTCAAAAAGCTTAGGTCAAAGCGAGTGGATGTGGTGGGTCAGAAATGTGGCAACTATGTTACGATGTAAGCCTGGGATTTTGTACTACATCTCACACATTTCAAAACACATTCTTTAAATTTTGAAAATTTGTTGTAAAAATTGTAATGTAATATGTTGTAGAAAGCCATTATAGAATACAATAGAGTAATAGGCTGTCTAATGTCCAATTATTGGCCTGTTAATGTGTGGCGTTTGTACAAAACCTTCTATTTCTGGAGAGGCATTTACATCAGTAAAGTGTTACTTTACAGTTCACCGTTTGATAACAATATAACTCTGTAACTACGGCATAAGACAGGAAAACAAATTCCTTACGCCGGCTGCACGCCTAATCTTGTTTATCGAACGTGATTGAGATGCTTATATACTCTACATAGCATCTCTTGAAGCAAGAACAAGCAACATTAATAGGTAAGTTGTTACAAGAATTTTGGATAAACCCATTTCCTCTAGCGCAATAAACCTCCATATTTGTTGGAAACTTGACTTTCGAAAACCTCATTTGCATGTACTCACGTGTTTTTTTCCCAATGGTTTTTTTTAACCCAAAATCATTGCCCATAAATTAGCATAATAATACATGCATAGAAAACTGCCAGCATTTTGGCTACACATTCGCTCAATTTTGTAATCCGCTGCTTTTTTCTTTTGTGATATAAAATGATGGAATGAACAAGTCGTGCGCCTGAAAGTAAACAACACGCCTGTTCGTGACTGTTGCAGTGCCACTCAGAGCTTTAAATCACAAAAATCTGAGATGCACGGCCTCTGCGCCCATCACCCTGAGACATAAGTTAAAAAGTCCCATGTGCAAAAATACATGATATTAATCATTGCCACATGTCGGTAGGGCTGCACTATATCCACGTCATTTTTAGTGTTTACGTTTTCATCCCATACTACACAAATTCAGTCTTCCCGACCAAGGAATCAAAAGAAAACACGATCAGATATCATGCAAGTAATGCAATTTTAAATTATACAATAGTCGCCTCCTATGGCTGACTGCAAAGTCAGATCAGCTTTGATACGGGCGGTTCGGTTCTGGACCCAGCTACTGAGCCCAGAGCTGTATTTTTGATAAGTAAATTCAGGATTTTTATGAAACGGGTATTTTCTAAATTAACCGAAAGATGACAAAGGTTATATATTTTACATACATAATTTATTAAAGGTTGATATATATTTCTTAAATGTTTTTCATTTATACTTATACAAAAATCGAGATAAAAATCACATCCGCATTTTTTTAAATCAGCAATGATAAGTAAGATATACATTGTCCTAGAAATTTGATTACACGTCATTTTGAAAAGCTAAATTTTCCTCAGGGCCATCTCTTGACCCATTACACCCTCAGCACGACCTTCTCTGCCACAAAGTTCTACCTGAAAACCCGATTTGTTGAACCATTAATTTCGCCCTTGACTTGTAAATGTGTAGGGCTTCTTTACACAGTACTCACCGGGATATCACGTTGCGTACTGTTACAAGTTAGATGTAATGAGTTCAGTAAGACTTCTTTGTATGTACGACTATTAGACTAGTTGGTAGGGTTATTACCCATTGTATAACTTTGTAGCCAAGCCTTAGCGAAATGAGTTAGAAATAGTTCGGTCCACAAGATTTATTGTAAGAAATGTTAAAAGAGTAAAATAAACCTTATAACAATGAAAATAATAAAAGATAATTGTAACTTCTAAAAAAAAAGATTTCAAAAGCTTTTTTTATAATATTAAGTGACGGGACGAACAAGTCGTACGCCTGATGGTACGCTACACGCCTATCCATAACAGTTGCAGTGCCACTCAGACCTTTAAATCTCAAAGATCTGAGAGGCACTGTCACTGCGCCCGTCATCCTGAGTCATAAGTTGAAAAATGTGCCTGTAATTTCACCAGCACCCTTACCCTTCAAAACCGGAACTTGGTAATGCTGATATTACTGCTTGGCGGCAGAAATAGGTAAGGTGGAAATACTAACCTGGACGCACTCTTTCACAAGGAGCTCTATTGCTATTAAGCTTGTAGAATCACGTCTATTTGCCAAGTTTTATTGAAATAGATTAACAAAAAGTGGGTGAAACCCCTTAAACCGGACTTATCCCCTGCCGCCCTTAGAGTGGAATATTTTCTTCAACTTTGAATGAAACTACTACTGAGTTACCCCCTTTTTAACCGACTTCAAAAAAGGAGGAAGTTCTCAATTCGACTGTATGTTCTTTTTTTGTATGTATGTTACGCGATAACTCCGGTATTTGTGAACCGATTTTCATGATTCTTTTTTTGTTGGAAAGGGGGTACTTCCATAGTGGTCCCATTTCATTTTGAAGAAAATCATCCACCTCGAAGGGTGGCTGTTCACGCATGAAGGTTAATTTTTATAAATAGCGCCTAACTTAATTTAGGAGCAATTACTTTAATGGTTGATTTTGCTATTTCTCCAATTCAAGGCGCTTTTCTCTCAATATACTTTGAGTAGTGAGAACCGATTTTTATTATCTCCAGTGTCCTGTCCTGTATAGTGGCGAACTAGGGGATATTTCAATAAAACTTAGCAAAAAGACGTAATTCCATGTACATTAGAGGTCGGTTTTTAAAAAAAAAACAGTCGCAAACACAAATATCGGAGTAATCACAAAAAAAAAACAGTCGGTTAAAAAGTACAATTGTTATAAAACGCTGTATATAAAAGTAAGTAACACAATACGCAATATTGTATATATTTTTTTAATTCGGTTCACAAAACTGGATACAATTCTAAAATAAGGTGAAAGCATTTGATACAGATATGAAATGAATGTGAAACTTGATGTGAACACAATAATCAAACTTCATTAATAAAAGTGCATAAAAGACAGTAATAAGAAATTTGCATCTATTTAATGCCTGAGAAGATAATAAATAAAACAAAATCTATCGCAAAGTCAGCACATAAGACAATTTTTGATTGAGTTCCTAGCTGAGGCCACAGAACCAGAGAAAATGTCAAAATCAAATCCGATAGCATTGTACGAAGAGAAGATTTTAATGGTAGTCGACGTGAAGTTTAACAAAATGAAGGTGATTTGTGATTCATGGGCACGTCCTCCTGTTTCAATAATTTTGGTGGTAGTGATGTAGGATAGAACAAACTTATAGATTCGTCAGCTCGAATTCAGTTCATATTGCTGGGGTCGAACGGCAGGGACCCTGACATTATTTCAGAATTTATTTTTTTACAAACGAAATAAGCCATTTAAAAAATATATATCGTAAACTATAAGTGTTCTATTAAGTTCCGTTGATGTTAAAAAAATCATGGGTGTGTATAAAGTTTTTCGATTTTGAATCGTGTTTTCACACCATGTAGAAATCAGTGCATATCCTCAATTTTAATATGATTTTTTTTCCAAAGCGATTCATTCAACACTTTCGCTGTTATACGGAATCAACCAAAGCCATTTGAAGTCATATTGACTCTTAGGAATAATGACGGAAAAGGGAATTTGAGAACGATTTAAAATGTTAAAATTAAGTTGCCAGGAACCAGAAAAGAGGATGATAAAAAGGTTGGATGACGATGAAAGCTGTCAACATAGTCACAACTTTATGTCCATTGTGTAACCTAAACTAGATACGAGCCAAAACTCGTATATAATAAGAGTCTACCGTCTCTGACCCTGTTTTTCAGAACGATTACGGTCCTTTGTGTTGAGAAAACTAAGTCATTCTTATTGTTATGTTATTTTTATATGATACCTTTAGCACAGACTTCTCAATAGTTACTACGTAACAGATACATCACTCTCATACAAAATCAAAAATACCTACGCTATAATAGCCTGCTAAATCTGAGTAAAAAAAAGGAACTTAAGCATGTTCTCAGAGAGGTGAAAATAACGTTGCCTGCCGTGTGCAGTCGTGCGGAGACAAATGCTCATAAATGAAAGACTTGTATGAGCACTTGCACCAACGTCGGCGCATTAGCGGTAGGCACTTATCGCGTAACCTTGAGTGAGTGACGGTGCGCAGCCTTTAGTATTTTCATTCATTAAGAATACGAAATAGATTAGTAGCAGTACATCTTCTTGTGAAAGAGTTCGTCCTTATATATTTCAGTCGCCCAGCAGCAATGTGAGCATTACTGCGTTCTGGTTTTGAAGTGTAAGTGTGCTTGTGAAACTTCAGGCACATGGAATTTGTCAACTTGTGTTCCAGACTGACGGGCGCATTGGCAGTGCCCCTCAGCTCTTTGTGATATAAAGTTTTAAATGCCAATGCAACTGTTATAGACAGGCGTGTCGCTTAGCACCAGGCGCACGACTTGTTCGTCCCGTTACTTGATATCATAAAAAAATTGCCTAGTGGACATTCCAGTCTCCCATAATGTGTATTTGACATAGTTTGTCTTTATTTATTTCGAGACTCGTACCCCACCTACGGTGGTGTCGGCCTCGGCGTGCGGCGTGTGGTCTGGTTTTGATTACGAGGTGTGCTTATACTGCGGGATGCGCATACCCGGAGCTCGACCAGCCGACAGTAACAAATAATAATAATAATAATATGTTCAATAAATAGAATAAACGTTGAAAATAACAACTGAAATATCATATTATTTAGCTTCTGTACAAATATATAAAATTTATATTTTTGTAGCTATCATTATTAATAAGATGGAGATAGTTATTATGCAAATTGACCAAAATAAATAAATAAATATTTTATCCATAAACAATATGGAACATCCAATGTATTACAATACATTTCCATACATCCGTATTTGAAATAAGGTTATTCAAGTTTGGGGGACAATAAATTATTTCCATGTTAGACAGTTATAAAGGCGACATTCGTCCATGACCTGCCACTGCCGCGCCCGGAACACCCGTTTATGAGATCATATTGCTAATTGAATTAATTGTACATTGTTTTTACTTGCTCCACTTTTGTTGAGTCTAGTTCTTGGTTACGGATTGGTTTACACAGAATTTTACTTAATAAGATTCCTTCTTTATACAAGCTATAACAAAAAGGGGCGACTACTTTTCGTTAGGTGAACGTACTCCGTTGGGTATTTGATTAATTTTGTTTTGTTACTTTAATCAATTCGCGCGAACATGTTGAAATTTATAAAAAAAAATAATTTTAAAGCAATTTTTATTAAATAAATGTTTTTACTCATTGGAAGTAATTATCATATTTTAATGATTAATTCTTCTTATATCGTAAATTATTATATATGATTACAAAATAATATATTTTTTTTTAAATAATAAAAACGTTTATTTATCACCACAAAACTCAAAACAGTATAATTTTTAGTAGGTACATTATAGTAGATATAATAATGTACCTACTAAGAATTATGATGTAGAAATGTAGCATTACATTAGATCAAAATCTCGAACTATGTATCTCCAGACACTTATACGCCTTTTAGTGTTTCATTTGTTTGATGAACATAGAATTATTAAGGACACCTACACCTGAATTGCAATAAATAAGTAAATAAATGTAACATACTGACATCTCAATCAATAATAAAGATATTAATAACTAAAGTTAATGATGAGGGATGTTTGTTCGCTTATTAGCTAAATTACCCTTATTGTGTAACTTTTAAGGCGCCATCAGGGATGTGACGTCACGCAAAGCATTGCCGTTTCTTTCTAACATAAATTTCATATTTGACCATCAATTTATATTAATGGTAATGGAAAGTACATTCTCTCATTCTCGAACATTCTCTGGATGACACAAATATACAATTAATACCGAACATTTTGTATTAAGATACTTTTTTTACATATAGGTCTCAAATGTTTTTTTTTTGTTTTTTTTTTTTGTATTATGATTACGATCAGTAGCTGAAATATGATTATATTACACCCTGTATTGCAAGCGGGTGAAAATGTAGCTAACCGCGTAACGTAGATATTGCAATTCTACACCGCTCCAATATAAAATGTACGAGAAATATACAGATTTATTTAAATAAAAATAGCGTGCGGGGCTGAGCTGGGGGCGCTCGGCCGTTGGTTCCACGTGAAACGTTTACGGTGATCGATCTCTTTCATTACGTTAGGGTTCCACTGAAGTAGCGATTTGTGGTAGCACAAACCTTTCTAAATAAAGTCACCGTTTTTATGTCGTTACGAGTTTACGTTACGTTTACGTTCGGCTTAGATTACTTAACCATTCTGGATGGATAATACTTAGGGAATAAATTATTTTTAACCGACTTCAAAAAAGGAGGAATTTCTCGATTCGAGTGTATTGTTTCGAGATCCGAGAAGTTACGGTCCGAAATGTCACAGGGATCATTTTATCTCTAGGTGTATATGCGGTAATCGTATTTTCTTGGATTCGAATTGAACAGTTCACGAGCGACATCCGAAGTGGGTCCGAATTTTCTAGATTTGTATGGTCTCGGATTCGGAATGAATCGAGGCGCATAATTGCGAGTGATAACTGGCCGATCGGAAACTTTTGACATTTGTAATCGGAAGAGTAGTTAATTTAACTCACAAATTATAAAGATATAGTGGAAATCAAGTTCATCTTCTCGCTCAGAAACCTATCTGATTTCGAGACTAACCGACGGTTCAATTCCGTGCGCAAACGCACTTAGTTTTTTAATCGACTTCAAAAAAAGGAGGGGAATTCCACTGTATTTTTTTGGTATGTACGGTAAGACCGGGTTAGTTGCCCCACTTTTTGAAAGGGCCTCCTAATTTAAAAATTATTCGTTTACCATGAATAATTCCTATAACTAGTTTAATCTTTTATATTACATTAAGACTTGAATTTATTGATCTAACATTTACTGATTTTGAAGAAATTGACTTTTTGCAAATCTATTTTTTTGAGGATAGATGCCTTATATGGATAGACGCCACACGATGAAAATACTAAGAAGGATACATGCTCTTTAGATTAAAATAGTAAAATTCATAATAAATCTTTAATATATTTTATATACATATTACATCTTTAATAATAAATATATACGTATTTAAAATTACTACATACTTCACTTCGTATTTTTGTAGCTATTAAAGCATTCATATAAAAAAGTTCGCAGTTTGAACTATGAATAATTTGTCTTTAAAGTACTTTTCCTTACTAAACTATTATCATTTATTCGTCTTTTTCACTAAAATAATGTATTTTATTATTTTCTTTTCCTAACTATCTTGTCTTTTCCTATACCGTGAAAAATCGAGGCGACTGTCCTGTTCGATATGGATAGATGCCCTTTTATTATTTAACTAAGCTATATACAAAAGAGCGATTATTGACACCTAGGTGCGCAGTTAATGAAGCAGTGTATAGTTATAATAAAAATAAAACGGAATTTATTATAACTTACAAAGTTATGCAACAGTAAATACTTGCGTCTGAAATTTTGAACCGTTTGTCGTGTTCGTCGCGGAGATAAACGCATGCATAAGCTAAACGCGTCTATTCAACACGAAGCCCTGCACGAACTTTGATGAGTGCTGTCTATAGTCCTTATTTAAACTAATTTATTTTTGTTGCGATTTGGGGAAGTTAGGTTTTTTGAAAACGAGGCACCTATCCCACTGCGGCATCTATCCCGGTTTTACCCTATGTATATTACGCGATAACTCCGGCGTCATTTGTGAACTGATTTTGATGATTCTTTCTTTGTTGAAAATGGGAAACCTCACTTCTGCCTCTAAGGGTGGCAAACTAAGGGATGAATGCCTTTTGAGGTCAGTTTTTTTAGTACTCTGAGAGTATATATACTCTCATACAGAAGTGTTACTTGAAAAATTTGGTAAACACTATATGTTTACCAAATTTTTCAAGTAACACTTCTCTCTCTTCTCCCTCATTGCTGAGGATTGTGACTTTGAGCTTGTACACGGCCAATCAATCCTCTCCACCGCACTCTGTCTTTGGCTTGGTGGAGTGCAACATTCACCGCTACTGCCAGATTTTCAGCTACCTGGTCACACCATCTCCTTTCGAACTTTGTCCTCTAGGTCGTTTGCCCTCTATTTGTATCGTGTAACCAATTAATACCGAAAAAATAATTAGGATGGTGATTAAAAGTCACCTGTATATGTTAATGAAGATACATAATCTCAGTACAGAGTCTCTAAAAAACCGACCTCAATAGTCCTTGGAATTACATCTATTTGCCAAGTCTTATTGAAATCGGTTATCGGAAAATGCGCGAAAGCGGATTCTTGGAGGTGGAACATTTTCTTCAAATTTAAACGGGACCACTATTGAGGTTGATATCTTTCCAAGAAATCATCAAAATCGGTTAACAAATGAGTTATAATAACACAGACGCTCATATAGCCCCGCACTAGGGAAACCCTGTACCGCGGGTGCCATGGACACACACATAGACAACCAAAAATTACACCCAAACTCTCGAGAGAAATAAAATGTAGGTTATACAAATATTTCTCTCGGCCCGGGAATCGAACCTGGGACCTCTGCGTGGCAGCATGGTAACCGTTCGACAAATGATGGGAATTGTCCTAACACATGAAATAGTACTTTTAATATTCATTAATATTTTTTTTACTTTTTCTATTGCACATCTTCCTTTCCTATGTCTATCCATGGCACCCACGATACAGGGTTTCCGTAGAGCTGGGCTATGGGTGTGTGCCCGTTATTATTATTATACACTATAATGCTTGCCATCGTGGTATAAGAATTTGCCAACCGGCGTAAGGTGGGTATTCGCCGATTGTTTCTCAGGGTGCGTCAGACGTATGGGAAAGGAATGGCATGTCCTCCGAGGATGCTCCTGTCGTGCACCCCACTCTCTCCTGAAAAATTGTCATTAAACGACGATTTTATTTTATGCAGCATTTAAGCATAAAATCCTGTTTTATGCAGCCTACACACAGCATAAGTACGAACTTAAGAGCATGAGAAGTGAAAAGATGTTTTTCGCAATGGCGGCCTCTCGTCAACGTTTTGTTAATAGGGTTATTATTTTAAATTTCTTATTTGGATAAAACATTTACATTTACAAAGTAATTTTCGAATGTAATAATATAAATTAATGTCAAGATTCGTTAAAACGCTGTTGCGCATTAATACATTTAATAAGCATAGAGAGCTTCTAGGTGCTCCTTCCTCGGTCTTACCATCACTTTCCATCATGTGAAATGGATGGAGGATAAGAAATAGTCTTTTTAAATAATATTCGTGAAGCACTTGTATTTTTTTCTTCATTTATTACGAAACCGAATTAACAATGGTTTTTAAATGTAATCGACTGTAGCCGCCAGACCCAAGTAGAAGATGATCAGGATCTCGACGAACTCGTAAACTTAAAGACGATTTAAGTTGACTGTAATATGTATATTGGCAATAGGTAGCTGGTTTACAGGAGTAGTGCCATTAATCGCTGAACAATGGTGGTTTCTTATAGAAGTACAATTCAAAAGTGAACGTCCTTTTTGAGTTCATACAACAAGTTCGTTAAATTGTGGTAGGGATGAAATAATGTTGATTGGTTCAAAATAGACGCCTACGTAATATAACGCCCTTAACGAGCGTTTAGTTACCGGTTTGAAAATTATATTAAATTTTATTATAAAAATTCTGCTGCGTTCGCAACACTGACCTCGGAATCGCCGTTATTATTATTGTTTAAAAGATTAATTATAATAGTAATAACGTACACACTCGTGGCTCCACACTAGGGAAACCCTATGTCGCAGGTGCCATGAACACACTCATAGACAACCACAAATTACACGCAACTTCACGAGAGAAACGTAAGCCATACAAATATTTCTACCGGCGGCTCGGTAATTGATTCCGGGACCTCTGTGCGGCAGACCAACATGTTAACCATTCGGTCACGGAGACAGTTTAATAATAAACAAAAATCTAACGGTTTTTTTACTAACTCTTTCAACGAATTCATTAGTAATGAACGGAGCACGTCAGCATACAGTAAACATGTCAACGTTATTTTGCAAAGTTATATTAGAAGCTGTCGTATTTAACCGACTTCAAAAAGGGAGGAGGTTTTCAATTCGATTGTTTTTTTTATGTATGTTACGCGATAGATTTGTGAACCGATTTTAGTGATTCTTTTCCCATTTAAATTTGATGTCAATGTTCCGCCTCTAAGAGTGGCAAACTAGAGGATGAATCCGGTTTCCGCATCTCCGCATCTCCGCATCTCCGGCTTCCGTCATCCGCACTTTCAGGTAACCGATTTCAATAAAACTTGACAAATAGATATAATTCCATGAACTTTTAAGGTTGGTTTTTTTAGTACTCTGTTTTGATGATATCTCTAATTAAAAATTCGATTATACAAGCTTCCCTCCGATCCTCATGTATCGGCAGCTCTCGTATTGGACTCCCCATTCACAAATTGAGGGCTCTTGCGTCCCTTTAAGGTGAAAGGGAATTTAGGGACCTTTAAGGCTATGGAGATGCATTGGAGCACCACGCTATAGAGCGGACACAAATGAACAGCGAACCATCAAGTGTCATTGAAACATTGACGCATTATTCGCCATTGTTATGAACTTAAAGAAGGCTTTCAACACAAGTCTTTTATCAGTCGTTTCATGTGTCTTAACAAATTTTGGGCCCATTAAGGGTCGTATTCTAGAACTCTACTCAATGCTCAAGTCAGGATTTGAGCAGACTTGAGTATGATTTCAAGCACTGGAAATACGACCCTAATGGCAAGGACTTGAGTATGATTTTCAGTGCTCATTGCAATACCCTTAGAGCTAATAAAGCAATAGACTATCTTATATTATTTATTATTAATTTTTTCATACCAATACAATATAGGTACAATGTGTTTGAATGTCAACTTATAACTAATTAAATATTTTACATTATACAATAAAATAACATAGCAATCATTTACAACATTGTCAATTAATTAATAATAATAACGCACACACTCAACATAGCCCTGCACTAGGGAAACCCTGTGTCGCGGGTGCCATGGACACACACATAGAGAACCACGTTTTACACCCAAACTGAAGAGAAAAATAAATGTAGGTTATACAAATATTTCTCCCGGGCCGGGAATCGAACCTGGGACTGGCAGTTCGACATGGTAACCGTTCGGCCACCGAGGCAGTTATTGAAAGTTCTTCAACTGAGTAGCAGCATTTTTCCAATAATACAGATCTCAATTTTTGTTTGAAAATGTTTATGTCTTTTATAATTTTCATTTATAGTTTATAGAATAAAAACTTAAAATAGCATAATAGTTGTATAACCTCTAATTGAATTAACACTTCAACTTTAGTAAAGGGACTATTGTTTAATTTTAATTTTTATACATATGGTGGTAAGAGACATTTTGTCGTAAAGGAAAACGACCTTGCGACAAAATACATATCGCTTTGGACATTGTAAATTTCCACCGTCGATGTAAAAGTAATAATTTCGTAGATGTACCGAATTTTGAAATGTCGTAAGCGACTTTTTGGAGTGAGGAAGGTTTTCCGTTCCGACAAAATATTCCTTACGACATTTCAAATTTCCACTGTCGATATGTTAAGTTTATTGGTAGCTGTTCTAAATAAATAAATAAAATAATATATTATTATCATAAGTAATTTTAATTGAAGTCTAAAACACCTGCTGCTTTTAGATGTAAAATATATATTATAAAGAATATCACATAATTATATAAATTATAAAGACGATTGTTTAGACGCGTATATATAAAATTGACACGCTTAGTTCAAATTTCCCTTTTATAATTTCTTTCTTCGGTCATCCACATTATCATATTTAAAAAAAAATTAATCAAATTTCAACTTTCACCTGATCACAATAGAGCACAAGCGTTCAATTTTGTTCAGGATCGATCGCACCAGGGGCCAACCGACCATTCGGGAAGCAGTATGCTTAGTGCAGTCTCTCTCTGCCATCTACCCGTCTCTTACCAATAGATTGATTTGCGTTGCGCAGTAGAGGACCTAGGTAGTCTGTCTACAAATCTAGACAGTCATCCATGGCACTAAATACTGTGTTTAACATATATCCGTCAAAGAATATTTAATTGCGTGTCAATTGTGTGCCAAACAATAATGAGACCGGGTAAGAACATGCAGAAACATAAACGGACAACGTTGACTAAAGGTATGAGGGAAATAATTATACGTGTACGGCATTATTTTGAGATGGAATATCAAAATGGTGGACCGACTATATCGGTGACTCGACCTGTAGACAGGACAGCGGCAGCGACAGGCTTGAGTATAAATCAAGTTAGCAGAGTTACAAAGAAGATATACGGTTTTTCTAATCAAGAAGATGATCAGAAACCTTCTAAAAAGACAAAGAAAAAATCAAAGAAAGATTACAACAAAGAAATATGTCGTGTGTTTATTTACGCTTACGACAAACTTTACCCGTACGACAGTCGGATTCAACTAAGGCGTGCAATGAGAAAAGCCGGTATATACTTTGGAGGTAAAGCATCTTTTTACAAGATGCTCCTGGAGCTTGGGGTGCCGGTCTGCTGTCCAAGGCCAAAGAGAAAGCCAGCAGTTGTGAATGCCGATGCAGAGACGACATATGAGGACCCTAAAGATAATGAAACTACGGAAGAAATGCACAACGAAAACGCGATCAAAACTAACGAAGAAGATCTATTAATGATCCCATCAAGTTCAAGTTCTTTTAAGAATGCTGGGTAGATCATGCTGCCATACATCTGTGAGCTGTGGTAGATTCTCAGATGCCAATTTGTTAGTCAACGATGGCTACGTCAATTTCAATCGCGCATGCGCGCTACCAGTGGAGCATCAAAGAACGAACTTTCGGAAGGGACTAAAAAAATAAGTGACGGACGGTAATTCAAGGGACAAGTTGTTTAATATCTCTTAATTACAAGGTATAATTTATTTAAAATTAATTACAGGCAAGATTTTGGAAATAAATGTGAATAAAAGCATGAGTCCTAAAAAGGGCAAATAAAAAAGATATATCATTATGTGTATACCCTATATACTTAGTCATAAGGTTTTAAATGTGCAGAGTTGATCTTAGGTCAGAATCATGCTCGTTGTAATAAATGTTTAGACGTAAGATTTCTGGTCAAGAAATATATATATATATTTTATCCTTTGTGTAGTTTTGGCGACCTCGGTGGCTCGGTTAGCACTGTAAAATGATGAAGTTGCGGTCCAGTATTCAGTTCCTGGTAGAATCAATTTGGGAAACGACCTTTTGTAAACTAGTCCAATCTGGGTGATCTAAATACTCATAGTACAGGGAATTTCCTAATTTGAGATCAGGTAATTAGTGTGGTTGCCTAGTATAAATATTATCATAACTATTATTAAACGTCTTCGAAGGTGGGACACCAGCAACTGTAGTAATTTTAACTTTATTTAACTTAATTAGGTGCGCTAGGAACCTGGCAGCCATATAGAAAAAAAATATTGACCAACATATTTATTTTTGATAATTATGTTCATAATTATCGAGTTCTTAGGTTTTCGCGACTGTTACACATAGGAAATGAAACTATTTTTCCGCATTAAATCGCGCATATTTGTTTTTTCAAACAAACCGATGTTTCGGGCCTGTTACACTTTAAAGGACCTGAAACATCGGTTTGTTTGAAAAAACAAATATACGCGATTTAAATCCGGAGAAATAGTTTCATTTCCTATATCTTCATAATTATTTGACAATTTTCGGGCATTTAACCAATAATTATTCATGCTGATTCACGGTTTTATCTTTTTAATTTTTGAATAAAATTGACTAACAATAAGAAAAATCTATGGAAAAACGATTTGGTTTGTTGCTTTTTGAGAATAACATTTGATGCGTTTGTATACGTCTCGGATACAAACCATTGCACGACAGTGCTGATAGCATTATGTTGTTACAATAAATTTTATAAATATCATGATAATTATATAACTGCCTCTGTGGCCGAACGGTTACCATTGCCAAGCAGGGGTCTCGGGTTCGTTTCCCGAATCGGGAGAAATATTTTGAATATGGGTGTAATTTATGATTGTCTATGTGTGTGTCCATGGCACCCGCGATTCAGGGTTACCTTAGTGCGGGGCTATGTGTGCGTTATTATTATTATGATATTACCTCGGACCCTGCTTAATAGTTATAGAGTTCTTAGATCTTCGTGACTCGTGTTTCTTTGCAGGCCAAAGCTTCTGACGCAGCAACAAAAACCAATAGGCACCTTTAGATTAGGAAAAAAAGAAGAAATTTCCAATTACTTATCAGTAGGTGCTTTATGACAATTCAGTGTAACAAAAATAGTGACGTCTTTTTTTCTAGAACAGTAGCCGCCATCTATTTAGTTTCAAATGAAGCTTGAAACACTTTATAATTAAATAATCATAATTATTCGACTATATTTCCTAAATGTGTCCATAGATGTACAGTTACAAATGTATACTCGTCTGTATTGGAACTCTCTTAATAAATAATTCAGCATTTCACTTCGTATTATTTTTCATGTAATTTTAATATTATATAAAAATGTAAAATTTCGTCTAGAGTCTGCATTAATTAATTAATTTAATTTTATTCGACACAGAAGACATAAACTTCTATCATTTTTTTTACTGCTAACGAAATAAAAAGAAGGACTCTTTAGTAGCAGTAGAGCTAAACGTAACAGGAGTCGTAAGGGTGCTGAAATTACAGGCACATGGTACTTGTCAAGCGTACGTCTCAGGACGACGGGCGCACTGCAATGGCCCTCAGACTGTTGCGATTTGAAGCTCTGAGCTGCACTCACTGTAATTGAATAGGCGTCTAGTAGTGGTCATAGTGTCATGTATAGGCGTGTAGCTTATCACCAGGCGCACAATTTATGTTTCTCTCTTCGCTTGATATCATATAAAACTCTTTTTTTATTATAGCAAATGACGGGGCGTGCAAGTCGTGCGTCTGGTGGTAAGCGACATGCTTATCCATAACAGTTGCAGTGCCACTCAGAGCTTTTCATTGACACACGCTTGGTCACATGTTGAGCGATGATGTTACCGACCATCGTACACGTTTGTCTTTTAAAATCATAAAAACGAATTTATTTTGTGATTTTAATATACCACGTGGCCAAGCGTGCCTATTATTATAGCAGTAATTTATTGTAATGTCGTTACCTACCTACATAAAGTGCTTTTAACACATGAAAGTAAAAATAATACGAATTACATGAAATAAATTCGGTAGCCGAACGGATAACATGCTGTCCGGCCACGCAGATGTCTCGTTTTCAATTCCCGGGCCGGGAGAAATATTTGCACGGCCTACATTTATTTCTTTGCGATTTCGGTGTAATTTGTGGTTGTCTATGTGCGTGTCCATGGCACTCGCGATACAGGGATTCCCTAGTGCGGGGTAGTGCGGAGCTATGAGTGTGTGCGCGTTATTATTATTATATAAATTATATATACGTGAAATACGAGTATATTCGTATTTATGCATAAAAAAGTTGCTGACTAATTTCGTTCGTAGAATCTTTGAACCTCTCTCTTACACCAGAATAGCGACTTAAAATCATGAAATAAATTTTTATTTGTTTGTATCTCTAGGGTCGGCGGACTAAAGCACATAACTCAAAAAAGTGCTTCATTTGTTAATATATAATTATATATTTTTGTGTTGTTTATAGCGTTGAAAGATGTGAAGATAATGATAAATTTGAAAAAGACGCCTTTAGAATAAAGTTACAAATTTATGGAGTAACAAATTAATTTGACTTATCTTTGACGAATCTAATAGACATTTATTATTTTAATAGTCACTCTCCTTAGGTCTCCTCTAAGGTAATGTTTACGCCATAGCCCACCACACTAGCTCAACATGATTTGGGATTTCCAACGTTCTTATGCTATGCAAGAAAATGATAAGAAGCAAAGACAAACACTCAATAAATTTCTATATTTCAATGTACATAAATATACAACTATCTAGATTGGCCTCTAAGTACTGTAGTTCGCTTATATAGGTACATACATATGACAAAAACGTCTGGAAGCCAGACGAGAGGGCTTTGTGTGCTTAGACTCATTTGTCTCTGATTGTACCTCACTTCACTGGCTGTCGGTTGTTTGTGCGTAAAGCTAATGTGTTGGGATAGTTTTGCAGTAATAAGTACCCTCTATTCCGCACCCCAATGCCACTGACGGAAGACTAGTAGAATTGATTAGCTATTTTGAAAATTTGCGAGGGGAATTAAATTCCTTTTTCGAGTATTTTAAATAATTTTCTTTTTTACAGTCACTAGCTGATGTTTGACTGAATCATCGATTGTATGACCAGAAATAGAGACGAAATAAGGGCCATCCATCCCTGGCAAGTCATCAGGAAAATGGGACTTATATCACTTTTAAATATCAACTCTCGTTTGCACTGAAATCACAAATTAGAAATCTGAAATAGTACAGCGCTCACTACTGACCTGTGTGTTAGTCTCCGTATATTCCAAAAATATTCTATATTTATTGTAATAAAGACAATGTCTCTAACTATGGCTGTTCCATTCGAGGTGTGGGAAAAACAGCAAAACATCTAATTACAAAACAAACGGTATCACATTCATCGGCAATGAAATATGTAATTTTTCAATTTTCGTCCATTATAGCAAAGCTCAAGTTAGACTGGTCGTTTTGAAGTAAAACAATTAACGACACCCGTCAATTGTTTCTAAAACAATTTGATAGAATAGTTTTCAAACAAATTAAATGACTTTTCGTGTCTACTTCCGGTTATATACTCGATGGACTGAATCTATTTACTATTACTATTAATCAGCCTAGTTACGTCCCACTGCTGGTCACTGGTCTTCTGTAAAGAGAGGGATTACGTCCATAGCTCATCACGGTACCCCAATGCGGCTTTGGTATTTTCTGGTCATCTCTGACGTGTGAGAAAGAATAAAAAACTTTCGAACCATCGGGATAGACAGAGACCACACAATCCTTCTTACTACTCGGTTATAATAAAGCCACATGTGATCATACGTCAAAAGTGCTTTTATCACATGTAACTGTTAAAAATAATACCAACTACATGAAACAAATTATGTACATGTGAAATTTTATAACTCTCCTATTTTAAGCTAAAAAAGTTCTCGACTAATTTCGTTTCTAGAATCTTTAAATCCCTCTCCTGTTGTGTTTATGCAGATATGACCTCATTACACCGAGTATATGACCATGTATACATATACACTATACCAGAGATTCCCAAACTTTTTTGTCTCGTAGACCACGTGCCATTATTTTCTGTGTTGCGTAGACCCCTTGCCTTTCTAATACGGATTTATTTGCAAATTCATCAACTTCAAATGTTTTTTGACAGCTCACATAGTGCTACTCATTCTGATAAGTTTAACTGTATAGTGAAAAACTTAACAAAAAACACTTATTAAGTTTTAGACGTCTGTTTAACCGAATATCTTGTTTGTTGTGAAATATTTATTTCATAAGTAATTTGTACGCCTAATAAGCAAGTACATGTACTCTGTCTTCATTTCAGTCCCGTATTAGCCACAGGGCCTTCTTTCGCTACATAAAGCTGACTGACACTGTAACTGTTATGGATAGGTGTGTGTATCGTGTAGCTTACCGTCAGGCGCACGACTTGTTCGTCCCGCCACTTGATGTTATAAAAAAAAACATTTTAGTCACGATCGACCTGCCAGAATGGGTTCCATTCTCATAGGCCTCCATTAACGTCTCATGCATTCCTTATTTTTTCCGCTAATATGGATCTCTTGTTGGTTGAAGCGTACCCCTGGGGGGTCAATTTAGACCACTTTGGGAGTCATCGCACTATACTAAGTATGTTCCTTTGTTATTGCATCAACAACTTATCCCTCTGTCAAGCGAGGATGACTGCCCAAAAAGTAACAATAGATCACTCGCCAAACTATACGCGTACAACATAATAAGGGAAATGAGATTTTGACCCAACTGTCTGCACGCTATCCGAAAAATCCATAACTGTCAAGTTTTCGCCTTTTTATCCACGCATAGCTGTCGGTGTTCTCATAATGTCACTCCCCTTAACAGTGACGTCATAGAATGATGTCGGAATATCGATAGCAAAGCACACAAGGGTCGCTAGGATTTATGTACACCCTCTATAAAAGTAGATCTATTGATGATAAACTTTAGTAATAATATTACGGATTTGTGTCCATGGGGTGGGCTATGAGTGCTAATGCTTCGGAAACTACTTTTCCAAACCCATTTTTTGAAATCTATTTATAGACAATATTATGATCACACTTTTTATGCAATCGTTGTATAATGAGGATTACAATATGAGGTCTTTTAATTTTTTTTAAACCGATGGATTTTTTTGGTCAATTTAATAATTTAAATTTGAAATTAAATGAATTAACAAAAATCCATTGCTGTTGAAAATGATTTTTTTAGCTGTTTTTAGGAATTAGCAAAAACGTGCTTGATCCCTAGACTCTTTCGATGTGTGTAGTTTTAAATAATTCTTATTTAATAAATAAGTAATCAGAATAGGCATTGTACATTTATCTGAACTTTAAATAACATAGAGTGGTTGATACATCCCTCTGAAAAGCCGCATTATTGTATTGTACATAAGTCTATGTTTTTAATGTGTAAATTACTTTAGCATAGAGTATTTAGTTTTGATTGACCATAATCGTTTTTTTTTTTAGATTTTTAAATTTAGTCCTTGAATTTAGCTAGAGCTCCTTGTGAACGAGTTCGTCCAGGGAAGTACAGCCATCATACCTATTTCTGCTGCCAAGCAGTAATGTGACCATTACTGCGGTCCGGTTTTGAAGGGTAAAGTTGCTGGTGAAATTATAAGCACGTGGGACTTGTCAACTTATATCGGGGTGACAGGCGCAGTGGCAGTGCCCCTCACATCTTTGCGATTTAAAGCTCTGTGTGGCACTTCAACTGTTGTGGACAGGAGTGTAGCTTACTACTAGGCACGCGACTTGTTCGTCCCGGCACTTGATATTTGAAAAAGGTTTATTTTAAAAAAAATTATTTATATTTTTATTTTTTTACACGCTTCTATCGCTATAAGTGGTTAATTTTTATTAGAGTTATCAGCTTCGACGATCTGGGTATACCGTGTTTCAACTTAATGAAAAATAAGCCTGTACGTAATATTACTGTACATAATCCATTTCAATGACCATTAACACAGTACCTCGCATCATTGCCTGCCAAACTTTACAGCTAATGCCCTCTCTCTTAAAAAAACCGAGGTCCAAATATGCGTAAATAAAGTTCAACCATCGTTGGTTTGTTTGAAAAAACAAAGCGGCATTGTCACAGTCTTTTTATACATGCTTATTTCATAGTAGAATAAGATACGATGCCCAATTAATGTTTGTACTTGGCTGAGCTACGGAATGTCAGATGTTTTTGGATACCCTTATGTGCAGCAGTGGACTTATTACGTGTATAATATAATGACATTGTTAATACAGTACTATACTAACTCAAAAAGTGTATTTTTTCATAATCGATGAAAAACAAATTACTCGTTTCCCGTGAAAGACCATTAACATGTATGTATACCTAAGTTAAAATTTATTACTTACAATCTAAACAATTTTCTACTTGACAAATATATTTAAAAATAAAAGGGAATAATAATTTCATATTTTTGAGTAGGGACTGCCTTGTTCAGTCACATAAAGTTAGTCTAATTTTGAAAGACTCATAGATATCTTTTGATTGTTTCTTATAATATTTAAACGACAGTTTTGTTAACGTGTAGAGAATCAAATTCACGTATTTTGAGTTACAACAGTATTGGAATAGCAGTGCAATGTCATACAAAACGTTTTTAACCAAAGGTCTACAACGATCTACAGATTGCCAACAAAATCTAAGCAACACCGTCTGCGTCCACACAAAATGGTCCCCTACACTACCTACTTGCAAACAACGAGAGTGGTTCACCCTCACCCCCACGTATGGGGTGTGAAATAATTGCTCGCGTGCAGTGTCTCTGTTTTATGCTCCACGGTAGAATGCAGTACGTGACATTGTTTTTGCTCACTGTTGCATTTGTGTTCTAGAGCAAGATAGTTTTGACCGTTAACCCCACTCAATATCTCGTTTATAAATATTTAAGTCTAAATACAAGACTATTCTCAAATCTACATTCAGAAAAAATTAAAACATTAACAATTTAACAAAAAAAAACAAAAATTTTAATTAATGTGACGTAGATAATTACCAATTAACGTCAATCGTCATCATTACAATTTGTTAGATCTTCAGTGGTACGCGTACCATCGTCATCTCTAATAATAAAAAAAACCAAATTCATCGTCCTTCTTCGTTCACTAAGACTACTGTATAAAAAAGTTAATCAAGGGTAAATAATAATATTAAACCGAACACATATTGGAACGTGTGCTGCCGTACATAAAATTTTGTAAATAAAAAACTATGCGTTTTTTTTGTAAATAAAGAAGATTTTTAGAAAAAAAGACATCCGTAATATTATTAACCTAAATCCAAACTCCTGGTACCACGATTTCGTTTAACTAAGGTAAACGATTCTTTTATGGGGAATTGTATACGTTTTTACAATAAGATTCCGGAGCATATATTAAGATTATCATTTCCTAAGTTTAAAACTTACATTAAAAGTATTTTAATTGAAAAGTCACATGTACGAAATTGAGGAGTGTGTGTTAGATAAAGATGTATGGAAAGACAACATGAGTCTAGATTCCACACAATTATGATTCAAAGTGTATTCCATAGCATTTAAGTTTATTTGAAAAGAGCAATCCCTAGAGTTTCTTGCTCGTTCTTCTCAGGGAAGTCAGCTAAGTAAACGAGCAGCAGCTTAAAATGACGTTTACAAGTGTTATATTTTTAATGTTACATTTTTTTGTATTTTTAGTTGTATGTTTAATGTTACATATGGAATAATTGATTATTTCACTTTGACATTACATTTTCATGAAAGTACTGAGGCGCTACAATAACAATGTTATATAATTTCTTGAAATTTTCTCTAGTGGAAATCCGCGTCTCAAGTTGCCAGTGAGTCTGGCTGGAATTAACAAGTTTACGGACAAAGCAAGTGATATTATTTCAGTGGAGGTAACATTTCACTTGTCGGTGATCTTGTACTCCAGATCGGGGCATTTCTGAAGTTTCCCAATTTCGGCTTTCACGAGATGGGTCGGCCCATCTCATATCATGGTATTTTGCGTGTGGTGGGTACAGGATCCTATCGTGCCACATCTTAGCTTCCTCCTGGATCTGTTGAAGACTTCCGAGGAGCGACTTTGGCACTCCAACATATTTTACACTGTAATTGTCCACTCACGAGCATTGCATTTTCTTTAAGAATTAAAATAATATTGCGTCACACGTTGATCATGTACTTGATTCCATTCCCTCGCAACCCCATCCCTACAGTCCTATTGCATAAATACGCTGATAAATTCAACATTCACTCTTTACAGGTTAAGCTATACAAAATATCAATTTTAACACTGCAAACTTGAATGCTATGTAAATGACGTAAGGTACAATGTTCAATGACAAGTTTAGATTTGTTGAACGTTTTTTACTGTCGCATTTTAAACTGTCAGCGCACAGGCTTAAAACCACGAGGGGGCTGTTGTTCCCGTAATAATTATTATTAATGGTCATTTACAGCTTTATTTTATTGGTTTATAACTGCCATATGTTGAAAGATGTAATTTTGGTTCATTATTTTTAAGTGATTTAAGAGAGTTAATTATGTATGTCAAGAGTATAAATCAAACACCTTTGGACTTTAAATCGTCCACAACGCAAGCGGCATAAAGTTCAATTTAAAACTTAGGCGAGTAGTACTGCAGTCCTATGTTATGTTGTCTTGTGATTGCTTTATCCAATGGAAAGCTAGGCGTTCTGTAGTAGCGTGGCGTGAAAGTTGTCGTTGAAGCTGGAGTAAAACAAAAAACCCTTTAATAGAAACTTTTTTCCCGTTAAAACGGTGCTTACTACACTTAAACAACACAACGCAACACTAGCACACGAGATGCTAATATATTTCATTTCATTATTCTAAATAGTTTATAAAGTAATTAGGAAGTTTTGACCTAATAGTAATGCAATAAATGTATTCTTATTCTTATTCTTTCGGTCGCCATTTCTATAATATTTTACAGCCATTGACTTACAATTATATGGACGTCGGGTCCGCGCTCAAAAGTGTCCGAACTTATAGGGCGTTAAAATCGTATACAGAGCGTCATTCATGCTCTAGTCTTCGTTTGTTCGACTGACAGCGAAGCAAGCAAAATTACACAGTACTGCGATGACATTACAATTTAAATTCAACGTTTTAGCTTTTTCATATTCCTTGAAATGTACTAAACTACGTTTAAATAGGTTGACTTGGGACATTTTTTTTCGTGGTTTTTGTATTAGACCCGTCGTCCATTTATTTGAAAGTCAATGTTTACAGCAGACTTTTGCGAATGTGTGAGTGTATTTTGATGACCGCGCGTAGGTTTCATGCACAGAACAATAAATATAGTAGAAGTGCTTAGTTTGCGTGACACGTGTACGAAAAGTTCGCAGAGTTCCGCAAACTTGAGCTCAGTCCGCCATTTTCGCTTTATATGTCGTGTCAAATCCTCGAGAATCGTAGAAAAATGCCTTGTTTCCTTACGTATAGAGTACTAAAATGATACGTCGCACTTGAATATTATTTTTGATGGTGTTTCGGATCATCATTAAGTCTTATTTTAACATATCAGTAATCATTTGTTTATTATAAGAAACGAGAGTAAACCTTAATCGCTTCTGTTTGGAAAACTAAGCAAGCATCTCGGATTCGTCGTCGTTCAGCTATTAACCGCTAGATGGCAGCACATTGATTGAAATTTCAATATAAAATGCGACGTAACTAGCAATAATAGGTATTGATGGTATTGAACTTTTAAGGATATGCTAACATGGTAAAGTTTAAATTGTATCAATGGTCCAGAATTTGCAATCTTTTTTTACATTTCAACCTACGATCAATCATTATCAAGATTTCATAGTGTTTCAAACTATCAAGGTGTGAGACCAGTTGTCACCAATGACAGTGGTTCTGTAGTTGTTGATGTTGAGGCTTCGAGCACTTCCATTGTTTTTTCTTCAGTAGTTTCATGAATGAAATAGTAGCCGAGATCTAGCCTATCCATTAGGAAGCTTCACTACTCCGTATGTGAATAATTTTTTTAAGTGGCAAGTGACAAATTTTAGGCGAGCCGGTAGGAATCAAGTTATACCGACGCCTGGTGTCTTGTTTACAATAAATTTAGCACATTCTGAATACAGCTGTGTTATAAGTAAAATTAGATATATTTCCATCTGGGCCACAATTCTTGAAAAGCAATACGTGCCTTTTTTTTACTTAAATTATTACGGTCACGTACGCCAAGAGGATAAGCCGGCTCTACTGTGTGTCTTAGGTATAAGCTGACACGATAAATTTAAAGCCTTCCATGATACAGAATTTAAAGAAAATCTAATTTATTTTAGTAATATCTTGAATGTTCATATCGAAAGTCCATACTACTATCGTTTTAAGGGTTAAAACCTTTCAACTTACACTTTAAATTCAAAATGATGTTTGGGAACGTCAGTTAAAATTATTACCTAGGTCCATTGACTTACAAATAAATGGACGACGGGTCTAATACAAAAACCACGAACAAAATGTCCCAAGTCAACCTATTTAAACGTAGTGACATGTAAAGGGATATGAAAAAGCTAAAACGTTGAATTTAAATTGTAATGTCATCGCAGTACTGTCTAATTTTGCTTGCTTCGCTGTCAGTCGAACAAACGAAGACTAAAGCGTGAATGACGCTCTGTATACGATTTTAACGCCCTATAAATTCGGACACTTTTTAGCGCGGACCCGACGTCCATATAATTGTAAGTCAATGCCTAGGTCATATTAATTTCGAAACTTAGTGTCATAAGGTTATATCTGCAAAATGGCAACTTCTCAGGAGAGAACTTTTTATGCCTAAATAGAAGAGTTATGTATAAAACATCACATACATATAGTTTGTTTCATGTTGTTCCTATTATTTTTTGATTTTCACATAAAAGCACTACCGTTGTATGATCACCATAGGTCAGAAAAAGGTGTTCCAAATATATAAATACATGTAGCTACAAGAAGTGATATAGAGTTGTTAAAAACCACCGAAATTTACTGACATCACATCTAATTTTCTACTACTAGTAGTAGTTTTGTCCTACGATGCAGTAAAACCATTTCCGGAAATCTGGAATTCGAAAAAATTAGTGAACTAAAATTTGGTGGATCGCTCTTTGTAGCTATGTTTATACATGTAACTACGTATGTGGAACACCTTTTCCCGATCATTGGTTTCACACTTGGCATTATTAAGCCAAGGTTACGATTTAATAAATAACCACGAAAGTCTGAGGGTCGTATTCTAGAACTCTACTAAATACTCAAGTCAAGATTTGAGTATGGTTTAAAGCACTCGAAATCATACTCAAGTCCCTGCCATTAGGGTCGTATCCAGTGCTTGAAATCATACTCAGATCCTGACTTGAGCATTGAGTAGATTTCTAGAATACGACCCTTAAAGTGTGATTATTTTACAACATATTTTAATCTCTCTTGATTTCATTTAGTCATATTCACATTATGTTTCTGACGATGCGACCTTCTTCATAGTCATCCCAATTTTTTCACTCTCTTTACTGGTTCTTGGCCACTTTAGCTTTGAAATTTCGAATCATTCTCGAATTTCTTTTCTTCATTATTATTACGTTTTGGTTCGTTCCGTCTCCACACCCATCATAATTCTCGAGACGAAAGGACATGTGTATCGATTTATTTTGTAAAACCTCACGTAATTTAACTGTTTTGTGTATACAAGAGTTTTTTTTATAATATCAAGTGACGGGACAATCAAGTCGTGCGCCTGATGATAAGCTACACGCCTGTCCATAACAGTTGCAGTGCTACTCAGAGCTTTAAATCGCAAAGCTCTGAATGGCACTGCACTGCACTGTACCTGTAATTTCACCAGCACCCTTACCCTTCAAAACCGGAACGCACTGCTTGGCGGCAGAAATAGGTAGTGTAGTAAGTGTCTGGACTGTAAGGGAGTGTTTTATACTGTTGTACCTGTTTTTATATTCTTTATTTTTGTTGCAGCCTGTTCTTTCCCTCTTACTCATAATAAATTTATGTGGATCGAGCCTTCTCTTTATTTTCGCCAAGGTTAGGCTACATGCTTTATAACACATAACGTTATATAGCTTTATATGACGCAGCCTTTTCGCTTTTTTTTCACAGCTACAGGGTAGAGTTTAAGACAAAAGATTCAAAATTTACGGTCCCTAAAATAATTTTTATTCAAAATTTGAGTTTGAAATTCATAGACATACTACCAAACAAATGAACTCGAAAATATAATCAAGGGTTGAGACAAATGCACTCGTGCAGTCGTTATGCCCAAAATCACCCCACATGGCCACATGTGGTAAGTGCGAACACAATGGGGGCATATAATTTCCATTAATGAAAGTCTGGGGTTATGATTCAATCGAACCTGTGCCATATATTTATGTATATCTAGTCATGTCTACTCGAACAAATCAGTTCCAGATGTAGGTATTGGTTTTTTGTACATAACTCCGGCCTTTGTGATTTGTGAACCAATTTTGATGATTCTTTTTTTGTTAGAAAGAGGGTACCAATTTATGTAGTGGTCCCATTTAAATTTGAAGAAAATATTTCTCCTCTAAGGGTGGCGAACTTGAGAATGAATCCGGATTTGAAATCGAGTAAAGTTGTTTTTTTTTTAATTTGGGATCTTTATACGTCTTTTGGGGACGGCTAACTGAGAAGGTATTAGTCATCAACCGGTTATGTTTAATATTAATGCAAACCACCGTTTTCAGAACTATGATTACATTTTTTTATTTACCAAAAAACATTTTCCAAGCTACTTACGATTTACAAAATAGTTTTACCAACATGCATTTTTACAGAAAAATAAAACAGATGAATACCCTTTCATAATTTTGACATGATTACCGGGCATTACACAGGCTGATGCATATAAAGAAAGAAAGAAAGAAACATTCATTCGGCTATAATTATTATATACACATAAATACACAAAAAAAATATTAATATAAATTTAAATTAAAGAATAAATAGTTAAAAAAATATATATTACTGAATACATAACATTAGCCGAAAAGGCTATTACTATCTATTTAGTCTGCTCGGCTTAATGGTGAGCTGAGCCACAACGCTGACTTTCAGCTGGAGCCTGAGAAGAAGAGTTACATGGCTAATAGGCATTATTTGACAGAAACTTAAAAGAATAACAAATATTTGAACTGTAACCTAAACATTTAAATCAACAATACCGAATTTAGAATAAAATTATTATAGTATGCAGCGTGCTCTTAAACAATATAAAGTAACATAATCTCAGTATAGAGTACTAAAAAAACCGACCTCAAAAGTACGTGGAATTACGTCTATTTGCTAAGTTTTATTGAAATATCCCCTAGTTCGCCACTATACAGAACTTGACACTGGAGATAATAATAATCGGTTCTCACTATTCAAAATACATATATTGAGAGAAAACGCCTTGAATTGGAGAAATAGCAAAATCAACCATTAAAATAATTACTCCTAAATTAAAGTTAGGCACTATTTATAATAATGAATCTTCATGCGTGATCAGCCACCCTTAAAGATGAATGATTTTCTTCAAAATTAAATGGGACCACTATGGAAGTACCCCCTTTCCAACAAAAAAGAAATCATGAAAATCGGTTCACAAATACCGGAGTTATCGCGTAACATACATACAAAAAAAACATACAATCAAATTGAGAACCTCCTCCTTTTTTGAAGTCGGTTTCTGAGTCATAATAACATTAAAATAAATTAACAACTAGCTTTAGTAATTAATGCCGTTTATTTGTCCTATTAGCGTACACTTGTAGTCGTAGTAGTGTAAGTTGTAGTAGTATGTAGTCTTTCTTTATACATATGAAACAGCGTCAATAAACATAACTATTAAGTATTGTAACTACTACATTTAAAGCCATTAATGAATTTGAAACTTATACGTAGAAGGTTCGATTGAAGTCCAATGCATCACTATAGACACAGTTGTCAGACACAACTATAGTTATCACTTGCTTGCAACGGTCAAAGAAAGCATTCTAAAAAATCCTGTAAAGTCGTAGAACTCGGAGTCATACACAAGACCCATGCCCAACAGTGGGACGTTACGATGTGGGTTTATAATATGACAGGAGATCAAATTTTGCGATACGACATTTGTTAGTAGTCGGGTTTATTAGATTTTTAGAGCATTGTTCTTCTACTTCTCCCCCTCCTCCTTTTTACATGTCCAAGTCTCACCAGTAGTTCATCATGTGAGAATAAGTAGGTAATTAGAAGAATCGCAAAGCTGGGAAATACAAAGAGAAATGACTAATTACATTTTTTGTATTTTATTTAATACCTTGCCAATTCTACAGCCATTCGACACAATACCTGGGTATTCTATATGTATATACAACGCCTAGGAATGTGTATAATAGTTAAAAAATATATTAAGTAACTATTATATATATATTGCCTACAGAAGTACAAACATAAACCTATACAAACAAACCTCTAATAAAAAATAAAAAATAAATTAACCAGTAAACATAAAATGTATACTATATCAGTATATATATAATATATATAATGTAAATAAATAATATAAATATACACAAATCGAAATTTAATTTACATATATGTTTATATAAACTTGTAATACTACTGTTATTTTAGTAACTTCTTATATATGAGACAAGCAATTGAAATGAAACTATCTAACATGGTATGACAATGTATAATTTTGGATATTGTACGTCTATCGGATGGGTGGCACACATGTACACATTCACACATTCCACACAATTATACACCTACAGATACCTAAACACGTACATGCACTCACACAC
>NW_020653743.1:10687001-10746750 GCF_003589595.1 Hyposmocoma kahamanoa | reverse complement strand
TTTTGTTCACAGGCGGACGCCAGCACGGCGTTCCTGCGCGCGGCGCGAGCTGGCCAGATCGACAAGATCATTAGCTTGCTCGAGCAGGGCGTCGACATCAACGTCAGCAATGCTGTGAGTATCTAACATCTCCTCTTTTTAAATTTTTATTGAATTGATATTCAATATTTCTTTATGTGAAATTACCCCATTAGTTTGTTATAATTATTATACAAAGATCGAACACTCAGAAAAGATTCCTTCGATCCGGCCGGATTCGAACCGACATTTTCTAGCATACCGTGCCAGACTAAGCTTAGCTGGTATAGCGTCTGACACGGCACAATGAATAGCGACATCCCTAGCCAGCGCTGGTAGCTGTAAAGGTATCTAACTGGGTGATGAAATACTTAAGATTTCTCATAGACGGCGTTACGGCTAAAAAGTCGTTGAAAAAACCAAATACAAAAACACGACAACAAACAAATAGAAAAACTCGTGAGGTCCGCTGGTTCGTTCCGTTACTTAGTTGGTATAGCGTCTGCACCGTATTCTAGAAGATGTCGCTTCGAATCCGGCCGGATCGAAATAATTTTTCTGAGTGTTTAGATCTTTATTTTAATAACTATCTCCTCTTTTCTGTCTTCCTCCCCTCTTTTCTTTACCCCTTCCTTTTTTCTCTTTCTCTTCTCCTATACCCTTTTCCTATCTTTCATTATTACGTTGATCAAATAAGAATTAAGCGGCAACATTACATAACAATTAAGTAAAAACCTTTTATAAGTAAGTACCTATGAAATAAATAAGTTATGCAAGTGAGTTTTTAGCTTTTTAAATATATTATTATAATAATACATAGATACAATCTTTATTCACCTCTCACGTTTGAGCTCACGACTTGTGAACTAAAACCCTTACTATAACTATAAAATTTAAATACCACTTAATAATAACAATATAAATACAAGATTAGGTAGAAATAATTTGTTTAAATTAGGTCGCTTTGGGAGTCATAGCAGTGTAAACGCGCTGGGCAAAGGGTCAGGGCCCTGTTAAAGGAGACGACAACACTTAACTGTTGTTTGCAACGGTGGCAACCGCTAGTTGTGGTATGCGCAAAGTGAGCGTGCCAACAGCTCCGGTACCTGTCTGGAAAATAGGGAGGGTACTGTACGTGCACCTGAGGCACTAGCCTCTCGAAGAACCGAATGAAGTCAAGTAACAGAGGGCTTGGACAAGCCTGTACACTGGCTAATCTGGGGTCAGAATCTGAACTCTTAAGGGTCCTGTGCGTGCACAGGTTATAGCCTTTCTCGTATATCCTAAGGGTCGGTAGGGAGGGTCTCTATAATCAAAATTCATGTAGAAAGATATGGGGCTGTTTATTTTCATTACATTCGTCTTCAACGAAATAATTACACAAAACCCAACTACGAAACAATAAAAATACAAAAGTAATTTGCAAAAATAAATTGACAATATCCAACGTATGATAAATGCTTATAACTTTTGACATAAAAGCGAATTTTACATGCAGCTTTGTTTTAATAAACTTGTTTTCAACCCCTAAAGCCTTACAAAGAAAAAACACCTTTTACGTTACGTTATAAAGAGTATTTTTAATTGAACTTCAACCGTCCAGCAAATTTTGAACCCCGCGAAATTCTTCAACTAATACAGTTTTTATAACGATTGTAGCAAAGGTTATTTTCGCACAATAGTAAAGCTTAGGGTAAAACGGATGTGTGTTGGACACACGCGAACTTAAGTCACGAAATACAGTTATAGGTTAATGTTTGAGGTTTTTAGGTTTAGTATTATACCATGGAGATATGATAGGTCATAAATTTTATAGAGACATTATTCTACGAGATAACCGTAACGTACTTCCCGGACACTGTACTAATGGTAGCTTTCTGTCTGTTGTGACCACACCGGCAATTACCACCAGTGTCTGGTGTAACACTGCATTCTTGTGCTCCGAATTTAAGGGCCTTTCCGATATTAAGGATATTTCTTTAGTATCGTAAGTATTTGAGATAGCCCATACTGGTACATGTCTTCATTTCTATGTCTGCGATCAACGTTATTCAGATGTTCATTTCCGAAGGCTTTACAAATGTTACAGACAGCAGACGAAGTTTCTGTTATATATGAAGCAATCTTTTCATTGATCATCGTCATTAGCAGTTGATGCTTCACATTGACATTCTGCAGTTTCGATGGTTGAAGAGCTTCTATTTGAACTTCTATAGATGGTTTTACAAGTTGCACTGTTTCTTGATTTTCGTTTGTGAATTTGAAGTCAGTAGGGAGACAGTAATGTGTTGATGATGGCCGGTCATACATAGACGGTAAATTTGCATTGTTTCATAGTCGCTACCTTAGTTGTTTTAGTATTTTAATAACACCTTATTTTCGGCCTTACGATGCCATGTCTGAAATTTCGAATATCGGTATTTTATTATACAATGCTGACGTCACTGGCTAGACGCAAGTAGGGCAACTCCCGCCGGTTCGGCGCGGAAATGCCTACACCTCTCACGGAGCGTAGGATTGTTATTATATTTTATTTATACCTACAGGATGTAAACATAATTTGAAAAAAATAAGGCGTTCATCACAGTACTCTCGTGCTATATCGAAATAACCTTTGTTAAATGCAGTAGATACGCAGGATCGTGGATTGGCATCTTGGTTATGGAGTAGATTATAAATAGAAATTACTTAAATGTAAAAATATACATCATTTCATTAAGAAAGAAGATATCCATAATAGTAACCTTAGATCCAAGTCCAAACTCATGGTACCACGATTCGTTCAGTAAAGGTGATTCTGTTATGGAGAACTGTGTACGTTTTTACAATAATATTCCGAAGCATATATTAAAATTGTCATTTCCTAAATATTATATATTAAGTAGTATATATATATATATATATTCAATATTTTACTTGAAAAGTCATATTACAAAATTGAAGACTACGTGTTAGATAAAGATGTATGGAAAGACGACATTCCACACAAATTTGATTCAAAGTGTATTTGTTTGTGTATTGTTTTGATTCCATAGCATTTAAGTTTATTTGATAACAACAATCCCTAGCGTTTCTTGCTCGTTCTTTTCCGGGAAATCAGCATAATGAACGAGCAGAAGGTTAAAAAATTACGTTTTCAAGTGTAATTTATTTTACCTATAGGATAATGTTTCTTTGACTTTGAAAATGCTGAACAATTCTGAATTTGAGGCACTTTCGTTCAAACAACAATAAAAGCGTGAATGGCATTGAAAAACATTTTTAAATACCGAACGAACGCTTCAATTTTATATGAATGGCACTTGAGACAGCACGCACCGCGAGATTATGCGAATGTGTGCGTTCGGAATTAGCGCGTGGCGGACGTGCACACAAACAAGCCACGCTGCTACGTTTGTATGGAGTTACCTTACTTAGTCTTATTCAACTATGGTTTTACGAAGTATTGTAGAGGTGTGGTGCGGTAAAAAGGGGCCGCATGCTCAAGGTTATTGGCTCGAGAAAGCGCTTTAACAGTGTCCATTAAAAACGGAAATCTTGAAAATCGAATCTTGCAATTGATACTTTAAGTGGTCAGTTATAAAACAGGAAAATGTTTGTCATTGTCAGTTATGACAATTTTCAAGGGAAGTTATTTATATAGTACAATTATTTTATTTTCAATTCCATGTTCTTTGTAGATTTTAAGACTCGTAATTTTTCACTACATTATTATCAGTTACACGAGGTTACAGACTTCGTAACCACGTTACGACTTTTCCTTATTATCATTATGATCATTATTATTGTTATAAATAATAATTATTATAACGACTACGATTGAGTTTGTTCGCGAAAATGCCCAGTGAAAGTGCCCTTGAAGATGTCGGATTTTACAAATGGAATAAAACAAATCTAACACTCATTTATTTCAGTCAAATAGAGTCCATAAATTTATAAAATTTGCACAATTATACAGTCATGGAGTCCCATCAGGATCTACCAAAATGAAAGAACCAAAAGAAAAATACAATCCTCAAATTAGGCGCGAATGCAGTCTCAGTCATGCAATGAAGTATGATTGGGCAGTCAACCCTACCAGCCACAACGCGAAGAATGTCATTTGAGTTGCCACGGGTACGGCTTAGCAAGGACGTAGTTCTCTTTCTAAGAATAGCATGAAAACCATCCGTGTGAGCTTCAGTGAAGGCATGTTCACTGAAGCTCACACAGATGCGCTACAATACAGTGGCAACCCCAGCAACACTCTAAACGCGTCATTGCACTGAATGTGCAGGGCGTTAATTATTCTTCTGCAAGCCCTCGACCCACAGATTACATGTATAAAAGGTTTGGCAGAATGCTTTGAAAAGTATCACTTTAGCAGGTAATCCCCGTGCACATCTGCCTGCCAACATATTGCTTCTAACAACCAACGCCCGGCGCTCTCTCTCAACGTTCTCATTATCCCTGAGGTTCTCGTGATAATTTTTACATTACGCTTAACCACATCCAAGTCATGTAAAACATACCAAACACGTGTAAGCATAGGAAGTTTAATTCTCGAATAATATAATAATTCACACCCCAACTAATATAACCCACATTCGGGTTACAGACTTTTATAGCATATCTTTATTGCTGACAGCTATATATAAGAGCGTTTATTACTAATCGATTTTGAGAAGTTTATAAGAACACGCTGAGTTTAATCAAGATGCGTAATCGATCACAATGTGATAAATTCATTATTTAAAATGATTGCTGTAGTCATTGTTTGATAAGCTAAGAACATGTACAATGAAACAAGTTATTTGATCACCTGCAACATCTTGTCAGTCATTCTCGGTTTAGAGTTCACTGAGTAATTTTTCTGTGGCAATTGACATAAAATATTTAATATCCTGAAATATTAAATAATAATACTCGGGACGGCCGAGAAGGCGTCGGCGGGACGATCTTGATGGGTTTGAGAAGGACTGGTGGGAACACGCCAAAGACGGAGAGCAGTGGAGGATTTTAGGGGAGACTTTTGCCTAGCAGTGGGAAACATTAGGTTAAAAAAAAGACCTATTGTATTAAATAATATTTCACAATTCTATATTGGAACACTTAAATAATAAAATTGCCATGGAAGTTAAGCAGAGGGCACTAACCCGAAAATGTTTCTTGTGTATTTAAATCATGGCACGGTGACTTCAGCTGGTGCAGCGGCTGAGTCCGCTACTCGCAAGAAACGACACGGATATCGAGATTTGGAAAACCGCTACATTTTCGATCTGCTTGCTATTGAGACGGCGCGGCGGCGGATTGTTGGGGTAGCGATGTGAAAAACTTTGTAAGAATGACTCCTGCGCCGGGTTATTCTTGGCATAAAGATTGTCCATTGCCATACAGCGAGGAAATGCGGCAAGCGTGTTGGGCACCTTTGTGCCAGGGTCAGTCAGTAGTAGTAGTGGTAGATAGCACTAAACCATGTAATTTGTAATTTTTTGATTGTTATTTATGACTATACTATGTATTTTGAAAGTTTAGTTTTTAATATTTCTAAATATTTGTAAAAGAAATTAAAAAAAAAAACATTTAAAATAAAGAGAAAAAAAATCTAGTAAAGTACGTATACCGTATACCCGTGCACATGGTCTTTACCATGTGACGGCGGAATGTTCACGGGTTGAAGCAATAAATTTGTTTCCTGTAGTTTGTGCTATCTTTATGATACACATGTTCCTTATTACACCAAGGGTACGATATTACAAGATCCTAGCAAAATCCGAACTCAACTACTACTTACTCTTTTTATATTCTTAGAGGTAAAAAAATCCTTTTTGAATTTTGTGTATTATATATTGCGGACATTTGCTAAGCTTTTGTTACGACAATCAGCCGTGACCATGGGACCAGCGAAGGGTCCGAAACGTTGTATGTTGGAAAATAAAATGTACACAATGAAGTGTCGAAAAATTTGTTTCATTTCCGAAAATGTATTTTCGAGTTTATCAAAATCATCTACCAATAATAAACATTTTAACCAAGCACCATCTTCCTCAGAACGGCCTCAACGCAATCCACTTGGCGTCGAAAGATGGCCACGTGGAAGTCGTCCGCGAGCTTCTTGACCGTGGTGCCTCCATCGACGCGGCAACGAAGAAAGGCAACACCGCGTTACACATCGCCTCACTCGCGGGGCAGGAGGCCGTTGTTAGACTTCTTGTGCAGAATGGGGCTCAGGTAAGAATCAAATATCCAATCTTCTCAATCGATAGGCTCAAATTCATGTGGTGGCATGTATTTAGCCGGTTTAAGGTGTGACGTTCAAGTAAGCCAACTGCCACCATCTATAAACCACCTACTCGTCGAGATCAGTTCACTGATCCCAAATACGACTATTCTGCTGTAAATAGTTGAGAACTTGAATAGTCTATAGTCTGTCCTGGTAGCAGCATCAAATCAAGTTTACTATATTATTGTAATGTCATCGGATTTCCATGGTATATCAAATTTCAATTCGATTTCATTTTATGACAGATCCTTACACTAACAGGAAAAATATGTTCATCAAATATAGCCTAAGGCTGCTAACAGATTAACTGCATGTTTGCAGTTAATGTGTGAAGCCGTTATCAGCTTCATGCAGCCGAGATCACGACTGCATGAAGTTGACTGCATTAATTGCATGCTACCAATCTCGGTTGCATGAAGTGGGTTTCGACTATTAATTCGTGAAGTCGTTACCAACTTCATGCGTCGAGGTCTCGGATAACGATTTCACGTTTTAATTGCATACAATTTAAACCGACTTCGTACATCCGAGATAGAGTGCATGCAGTTAATGCGTGAAGTCATTCGGTCGAGGTCTGGGCTGCATGAAGGTGATTACGACTTTACTGCAAACTTGCAGTCAATCTTTTAGCGCTCTAAAAACAATCCCGATTAGTATTCAAGTAAAAAAAAAACTACTTTGATCAGATACAGAGTGACAAAGGCTTCAAAATTATAACTCCCCTTTTTGTGTCGAGGGTTAAAAAATAATTTGATACGCAAATAACTGCAGAGATCAAAATGTAATTCCATCAACATTTGCGCACCTGTTTTTGTTGATTATACAATGTACCCTATTTTAGGTAAGATCTATAATATTCTTACTGTATTCTGTCAAATAAACATCCTCTATTCTATGACGAGTTTATACTCCTTTTATAACCACGTAGTACTTTCCAAACTATAAAACATTATTTAATAGTGAATAATGAGTTAGGCGAAAGATAAACCAATTGTTTTCGCTGATAAACCGGAAACGCATTAACGAAACCAAAACTTCTCATCTTTCAAATCATTTATCAACATTTATAAACTGTGCTCACAAACTGTCGAAGCTGAGTGGATATCATTTACGAGTACAAAGTAAACAATGACAAGCTTTAAACTAGTAGAAGTCGTGTCAAATTAGACGAGGTTGGATAATTTTCTATTCGAAAGAATGATTCTCCCGACTCTCAATGTTGCCGCCGTTAGCTGAAACTTGTGACAAAAACTCAAAACCGAGAAAATAAAGTTTAAAGAAATAAAAAAATATATCTACTTTTTTCTTGCGGTAACTTCATACCTTATATACAAAGGAAAAAATAAGAACTGACAGATCGGCCTTTTGTTACTGATCACAGCAGTATACCAATTTTTATAAAAAAATGTCACATGCATCCTCTCAACTACCAGCGGCAAAAAGGCGACGAACATCGATAAAAAAAATCCGTCGATCTGACTTGGACTCGAACCAGTGCCATGTTTAGGCAACCGAAACTGGTTCGATAAGATCGAATGAAATTTTAGTCGTTTTTGTTAGATTTTTGCATCAATAATACGCGATTCTTGATCCGGAAAAAATTGTTTTACTTCCAAGAGAAAAGAGTGCATAATATTCGTATGTTACTTGTTCCAGGTGAACATCCAATCCCAGAATGGATTTACCCCACTGTATATGGCTGCTCAGGAAAATCATGACGGCGTTGTCAAGTTCCTTCTTGCTAATGGGGGCAATCAGAGTCTTGCTACGGAGGTGAGATAATTAGGCGAAATTTTTTTTAATCACTCATGCACGTTTTTGATGTGAGGACGTATTTTGAGAATCTCATGTCACGTTCGGGTAACAAATGTAGAAGTACTCAATAAACTGAAGAAAAAGTAGAGCTTCTGAACACCATTAAATGCAGGAAGATGTTGTACTTCGGCCACGTCATGAGGAACAATAAGTACAAATTACTCCAGCTTATCTTCCAAGGCAAAATCGTTAGAAAACGAAGTGACGGTAGAAAGCGGCACTCCTTGTTAAAGAATTTGGGAAATGGCTCGACTACCGTACCACATCGTTTTTTAGGACGGCAGCCCCTAAACTCATGATTGCCATGATGTTGTCCAACCACCAATAGAAAGAAATTGGAGAAAGAAGTTGGAGGTTAGGCGTGCAAGTTACATGCATTTATAAATTATCTACCTTAACTCATCTAGTTACGGTTGACAATTTCATCAAGAGTCACACCATGAAGCATCGTACCTAATAGACACGAAATGTTTTCCCTTTGGAAACCATGCTTATTATTTGGCGGAAGTAGCTTCCACGCCTCCGGTCAATATGGGCTTGTCGTGGATATGGACTAGTCGAACTGAAATCTCCTTATGGAGATCCGTCTGTGACCGTCAGGGGCCCAAGGTTTTCCCCGTAAAATGCAAAAAGCAGTAGCATTTGCTGAGGTTTGCATATTTGAACCTCTGGCGGTTCTCGGCTACTCTGCTGATTATAATCAAAAATATACAGCTAGTATCTTTAGAACAGGAGTGGAGACAAAAGTATTCACAAATCTTAATAGTTCCACTCATGTTATGTAGCAGAGACTGAGTACTATCAAAATCCTTCTGGACCCACTAGTGGAACAAATAGTGAAACCAACAGTCCGGAAGGAAAAAAGATTGATCTAAACTGGGCCCCTTTCTATATGTAAGGGTGTCGAAAACAACCCGCTTGTTGTCTGCAGCAGATTTCACAAAAATTTTCCATGTGAAGTCCTCATTGTAAAGAAGTTTTTTTACTTGTTCCAACTTAGAGCTTCTGCAATATTCCGTTTTAAATAACTGTGAAAAACAATGTTGAAGTCAAGCTCAAAAATAAACGTCTACGCTGGCCTCCGAGGAACGAGTCTACGAAGAACTATCATTAATTCTCTGTCATTGAACAGGACGGGTTTACCCCCTTGGCTGTGGCGATGCAGCAAGGTCACGAACGAGTGGTAGCAGTCTTATTGGAGGCCGATACACGCGGCAGAGTCCGTCTGCCTGCGCTGCACATCGCGGCCAAGAAAGACGATGTTAAGGCCGCTAATTTGCTGCTTGAGGTCTGTATTTTGCAGTAACAACTGTTTCATCAAACACGTATCAATTACTTGGTCTTATATTAAGGATTTCTTTTTATTTTACTATCAATACAGGACACATTTTAAGGATATCAACCAAAAGACTTAGATTAAATTAGTTCAATCAGATGTACACTAGAACTTTTGCATGGTTACAGGGAATCAACCACTTGGATTTGGTTAGGGCCTTAGATGGATAGAAGAAGCCTAGGGTCACATCTTGTAGCATTCTATTTATTCATGTGGTTTCAGAACGAGCACAACCCGGATGTAACATCAAAATCCGGATTCACCCCCCTCCACATCGCAGCTCACTATGGCAATGAGTCTGTGGCGCGATTGCTTCTGGCCAAAGGAGCTGACGTCAACTGCGCTGCAAAGCACAACATCTGTCCATTGCACGTGGCTGCTAAGTGGGGTGAGAAATTTTTGTTTCCAAATTCAAATTCATTACCTCTTTGTGATAAATTGGTTGTTTAAAGTGGTATTACAAGAATGCATTCAAGTTATGTGCTTGCGTAAACGCTGATGTAGCGCGACAGCCGAAGGTCTGTAACGCTAAATAATTGTGACTGTAAACGTAGTGTGCGTGCGCTTGTAGTAGAGCCACTGCAGCGTTTATGTTAGCGTCTAATTTGAAGATGCTCTTAGAGCCTTTGCACCATGTATGGCGGGTGCCATGGACACATAAACAACCACAAATTACTCCCAAACTCTCGAGAGAAATACATGTAGGCTATACAAATATTTCCCCTTCAGCCACGGAGGCAATTTATGACTTTCATGTGATAAAACCACTTTTGACGTATGTAATATCTTTTTTAATAATAATATCTTTTTATTGAGTCAATACAATTACATGGTATCTTAAAAATTACATGACATTATTTAAGGAACATTTTAAGTATGGTTGATCTATAGCGCCCGTACTAGTTTTTAATAAAACTGTATGACAGACGCTACGTCTTCCTCCAGATTTCTTACAGACATTATAATGCCAAAGACATTTAACACGACAAGAGAGTGCAGGTAATGTATGACAAATAAATTATAATAAACTATGTGTGGTGTGAAGGAACGTGAGTGTCTGTGTATGAGTGTGTGTGTGTGTGTGTGTGTGTGCGTGTGTGTGTGTGTAAGTGTGTGTGTTAGTGTGTGTGCGTGTTTGTGTACGTGTGTATTCAGTCCATAAAAATCAGTTTATGTATATATATGAACTATGTATATAAAAGCTTTACCATGGTTTAGTAATTAAGTCCTCCGTTGCAGCAAAACTTAGTTTCTGTAACCAGTCCTTCAATGTAGGTTTAAGCTTTCTTAATGGTAAGGTGTAGATATCCAGAATTTTGTTTATTTTATTATATACAGAGGAACTGCGAACATAGTACTGTCTAGCCGCAAGAGAAGTTTTATGAGGGATGGGTTGACATACTCTATATTTCATGCGTTTGTTTATTATATTGACATCTAAAGGGAGAGAAGAGTGTTTACGTAGTATCAATTGAAGGACATAAAGTTGTCTTACTGTGAGAACTTCACAGTCCATGTACAGCTTAGTAGTTGGATATAGGAACGATTTTTTGGTTATTAATTTAAGGACAGTTCTCTGCGCTCTTTCCAGCTTTAGAAAGTGGGAAGCACAAGCACCACCCCAGGCCGGAATACAATATGTCAAAATAGACTGCGCTAGGGCAAAGTATACCATCTTTAATGTGTTCCAATCGGCAGAAACTCTTAATTTTCTAAAAACAGGCATGAGTTTACGAACACGAGATGTCATAGTATCAAGATGTGTCGACCAGCTTAAGGTGCTATCGAGGTGAACGCCGAGATATTTAATAGTTTCTGTACGAGTCAAATTCAGGCAGGCACAGGAGTCTTCAAAGATATCGCAGTTATGCATTTTAATATTGAAGGTATCTATTTTAGGTTGAGTAATTTTAGATGCAGAAAAGGTAATATATTTAGTTTTATTGACATTTAAAGTAAGCAAGTTTTCACTAAGCCAGTTAGCAGTTTTACGCAGTGCATTCTCAGTATGCTCACGGGCATGTTCCCACGTGACCCCATGAGTCAACAGGACTGTGTCATCAGCGTAGGTAATTATGTTACAGTTTGGGATTTTCATTTGACAGAGATTATTTATATATATCAAGAACAGGGTAGGCCCAAGCACACTTCCTTGAGGAACGCCGTAACTTACATATTCATCGTCACTAACAAAAGCATCCACCTTTACACACTGTCTACGTCCCATGAGGTAATCGTGAAAAATATTTAGAGCCACTCCCCTTATACCGATAGCCTCCATTTTGTGTGTCAGTATGGGTACAGAAACGGTATCAAATGCTTTCGATAGATCAAGGAATGTTCCAATGACTTTATATTTTTTATCTATATTTTTAACAATGAAATCGGTGAGTTTAATAACCCCATCTTCAGTTGACAAACCTTTCCTGAACCCATACTGATTTTCAGACAGAATATTATATCTATCTAGGAAGCCGGTCAATCTCACATTTAAAATCTTTTCTAAAATTTTCGACAAGGAAGTGAGGACAGAAATGGGTCTGTAATTATTAAGATCCCGCTTATCTCCACCTTTATGTATAGGATGTACCAATGCTCTTTTAAAAACGTTTGGGAAGACCCCTGACCGAAGACAAAGATTACATACATGTGTAATAACAGGAGTAAGAGGGCCTCGAGCGGATTTGAGAACAGTAGATGAAATTCCGTCATATCCCACGGCGCTGTCAGCACGAAGACCAGCGATCACATTGTCTACTTCACTTTCAGTTGTCTCCAGGAGTGCCATGGAGTTACCTAGCAAATTCATATTATCAGGTAGAGACGGTTTGTTGAAACTAATTGTCGAAAACTGTTGAGCCTGACGGACTCCGGATGCAAGGTGGTAGCCAATGTTACCAAAATATTTATTTACCATATTTAAGGATGTTTTAGGTGCACTTGTTAGATTTAACAGCTCTTTAGACGGAAGGGATTTAGTGCGTAGGTTACTTATATTTTTAATGACATTCCAAGTGGCTTTCGGATTGTGCTTAGCTTTTTGTAGTTCATTTTGCTCATAAATACGTTTTAATTTTTTTAAAAGCTTATTACAAAAATTACGATACCTAAGGAATGTAATTTTGATTATTACATTATTTTTATTATTTTTTACCATTTTATGCAAACGGTCTCGATTTCGGATACACCTTAGGAGTCCCGGGGTGATCCAGGGTTTTATAATCCGTTTCCTGCATGAGACCCTGACAACACTGGTATTATGTACTATACACATCGATATATTTGACACTAACATTTCGGCAGCAATGTTTGCATTTTTACAACTGAGAATGGGTGAGAAATCAGTTTGCGCTATTTCATTTACTACGTTTTGGTAGTTAATACGTGAATGTATGCTAGAGTGAGAAATATTCTTATTTTGATCAATGCATGTGAGAATCGGAGCGTGATCTGTGAAACCAGAGTCAAAAACTAAAGTAACAGCTTTTCTGTTAGACCGAAGCATGATATGATCTAGACAACTTTTATCATGAGTAATAAACGAGTGCGCAGGTAACAGACCATGAGATGCGAGGAGATTCAAATAGGACTCCGATTTAGGATCGTTTGTATCACATAAAATATTGATATTAATGTCGCCAATAACCGCAATTGTTTCGTAAGCTGCAAGAGAAGTAATCAAATTATTTAAAGAGATCAAGAAATTGTCAATATTTTTGTTTGCAGGCGAACGATATACAGCCACAAATGCAATGGTATTTTTATAAGTGAACGTAAGACCGCTAGCATCACACAGGCTTGACACTAATACGTCACAAGTAATCTGCGTTTTGACAAATATGATTACACCATCATTTTGATTTTGTGTAGTAGAACGATGGGAGTTGAAGCCAATGAGGTCCGGAATATTAACCACTTTGCTGAGCCAACACTCGGTTAAAATAATTATATCCGGATTTAAGTCCAGTCTGTTTAAGAATAATGTAAGTTCATCAAAATTTCGGTTTATGCTTCTAATATTCACATGAAAAATTTTTAGACTATTTCGGGTAGGATCAATGTACGATAAACACTCATCTGGCGAACAATAGAAAGAATCGTAATGTTGTAAATCATCTACGTCATTATTTAATTGGTCGATATTCATAATAAATTTGATGAATTATATTTGAAGCAATTTAGGGGATCATTTGAACAGTTAAATTGTATATCTTTAGGTGTGGTTGTTTTTATTTTACATTTTATAATTTGAGCATATGTTATTTTATATGATGGACTGCAAGTATGGAAATGTGTTTCATGTAGTGGGCAATTATTTGTGTTTAAGATGTGTGGTTTGGAGCTTGGGTGTGTAAGACTGTAAAGTGTGTGTGGATGGTTGTGTAACTTCAAGTTTTTTAGTGTATAGTGTATTTGACAGTATGTTATGTGCAATTTGATAAAATATTTAAAAATAGCTAAGAAAGAAATGATTAAGAATCCAAGAAGGCCAAAAAAACTAAAAAACAGTAAATAGCACAAAATAATTAAAAAAATTAAAAGGAATGCGAAAAGGAAAGGTCTCTTATTGTCCTGGTTAACGAAAACTAGTCACTTCTTCTTCTCCAGTTTTGCTAGATCCGTTTCGGAGTCTACACGAGCAGTGTTTTCACCCTCTTTTTTTCTCAAATATATCCTTCCACGGGAGGTCCAGCAGAAAGAGTAGCCATTTGTGTTTGCAAAACTTCTCGCGAGAAAGAATAATCTTCTCATTTTTGGTGTTAAATTCTCAGAAATAAAAATAGGCTGAGAAGCCCCCTGGATATGTATATGTTCTGTACTGAATTTATTATCTCTGTGAGCATTGTTAAAGTTCTTTATGCTCGTTAACACCTTTTCCTTTACAAGTATACTATTTAAGTTGCAAACAATAGGCTTGTATGTCGGCACCTTAGTGCTGACCCTGTAAATATCACAAATATCTGAAGGAGCCGCATCAACGTTCAAAGCTAATATAATTTTTTGAAATAAGTTTAAAAGGTCTTCCTTTGTTTCAGATTTAGGAACTGGAATGTTACGGATTTCAATGCTAGATGACCTATTTTGTCTTTCAAAAGTTTCCAGTTTTTCTTCCAGGTTTCTAATATAGGCACTATTTTCTTTCTGCTCTTTCTCCATCTTGAGAACCTTTTCCTTCAGTTCCGTGTTTTGCTGAGAGAGAAACTCTATGGATGAATGTATATCCTCGTTCTGTTTTCTTATTTCTGTGATTGAATTTTGAAGAGAATTTATTTTTTTATAATAAAGCCACATGTGTATACATGTGGCTTTATTATATCAAGGGTACGACCGTTATTGTACAAACATTACTGCGTTCCGGTTTAGAAGGGTAAAGGTGCTGGAGAAAACACAGGCTTGACTCTGAATGACACTGCAACTGTTAGGAACAAGCATGTCGCTTACCACCAGGCGCACTGTTCGTCCTGTTAATTGGTATCATAAAAAAACGTTTCGATGTTTTTTTATCTATTTGCTAGAATCATTTTCTCGTAGGCATTATTTTGTTCTCTTTCGGTTTCTTTTTTATTGTTAATGGTTATAAACACAAAAATTTTAAATATACAAAGCGTTTAAGTGTTATGATCTGAAGAAATGTACGATACTACGGTAGCGTTGTAAATACGGTAATGTAGGTACGTTATTTTTATTATTACATGATAGAAAGAGGCACTTTTACACAGTCTTTGTTGAATTCCCCAATTTATGTCATGTTTTATGGAGACGTGAATTTTTGACGGCCGTAATAATTTCGCTATATGTCGCATTTTACAACGCCCATAACCACGGTGAGTGATTCTTCAACATACAAACAACTTGTAGAATACGGTACCTACCCCACAAATCGTAAAAAGTAACAGTTACATTACATGGCGAGGCTTTGGTGGGGCTCAGTGCGGAGCAATAGGATTTTATTCATATAGGATACCTAGTAGCGGGACGAACGAGTCTTGGGCCTGGTGGTAAGCGACACGCCTGTCCATAACAGTTGCAGTGCTACTCAGTGCTTTAAATCGCAATGATTTGAGTCACACTGAGACATAATATGACAAGTTCCATGTGCCTGTAATTTCACCAACACCTTTACCCTTCCAAAGAGGGACGCAGTAATGCTAACATTACTGCTTGGCAGAAATAGGTAAGGTAATATAGGTAATGATAGTATAGGTAAGGTAATAGGTAAGGTAGATAAGCAGTAAAAAAGTAAGTAAGTAATAAGCTTGGCAGAAATAGGTAAGGTAATATAGGTAATGATAATATAGGTAATGATATATAGGTAAGGTAATAGGTAAGGTAGATAAGCAGTAATGCTAACATTACTGCTTTGCAAAAATAGGTAAGGTGGCAGTACTTTCCCGGACGAACTCTTTCACAAGGAGCTCTACAGCTATTTACTTGCAGTTCGTCCAGGGAAGTGCTGCCACGCTGCTGTAACGTAAACATTATACTGTCTTTCGATTTTGCATAGCAAGGAGGCTGATGAAATTACAGACACGTGGGACTTGTCAGCTTATGTCTCAGGGTGACAGACGCATGAGTTTTAAAGCTCTTAGTGGCACTGGAACTGCTATGGACAGACGTGTCGCTTAACACCAGGTCCACGACTTGTTTGTCCGGTCACTTATCATGAAAAACAATGATCTAATACTGGTGTACCTAAAAGAGCTATGCAAAGCGTATTTTCAACTTTATGATTTCTTCCAACAGGCAAAGACAATATGGTGACGCTTCTGTGCGATAACGGCGCAAATGTAGAAGCTCGTACCCGCGACGGCTTGACCCCTTTGCACTGCGCGGCTCGCTCCGGACACGAGAGGGTTGTTGAAGCGTTGCTGGACAGAGGCGCACCAATTACCAGCAAGAGCAAGGTTATGTGACGTCACTATGTATAATATAGTTTAGCTAAGGCTTGATGGTAGCTAGAGGGCTCTTGACTTTGTTGTACGCAGAGCTAGAAAACTTATTGGCGACGATAAGCTCGAATCTAAACTTCATACTTTAGCCCACTCTCGCAAAGTTGCCTGTCTGTCGGTTTTCTACAGAATACACTTCGGTGATTCTACCCATGAGCTTCGTCTACTTATTCCATCTTTTATCATCGGATATCCAGACATACGGCGGGATATCATTCTTACTTGGTCGATATCGCTTTTCGACATCTTGTATTATGCGCACAGCCGAGGAATGAAATTGCATATCTGCGACGTATTTCCGAGCACACAACCCGAGTATCTTTAAAATGCGACTGAATAGGCATCTTCTGAGTGAGCTTATTCCATCGTAGACCCTACTTTTGCTCCAAGGCTAAGTAGTGGCCAAGAGCAAGTCCATTTACTTTAAAAAAAAATTTATAAAATTTTGTAAATTCAAGCACAAAATTGCCAACGTTTCGCACAAACTTAGGTATTTCCGTTGTTCTTTAAGCACTTACAGCAGCTCCCTGTCTTTGAGATTACCCCTTTATTACTATTCCGCCTGGCAAACATGGCGATTATAACGTCGCCAGTTTGTTTACCTTATGTCTTGACAATGTTACTTCTCCCTACAGAATGGCCTTGCGCCACTCCATATGGCAGCGCAAGGAGACCACGCAGAGGCTGCGCGCGTGCTACTCTCGCGACGCGCACCCGTCGATGACGTCACCGTCGACTACCTCACTGCTCTGCATGTAGCTGCGCATTGTGGGCATGCTAAAGTCGCTAAACTGCTGCTTGATAGGTGAGTTTACATATGTACACATTCTAGAAACATATAAAAAGTCTAAATATGTTGGTAATGCCAGTACATTCTGGTATCTTATCACCTTATTACACATATAATGATAACTCACATCGAATACGGGACAGTAAAGAGAAGAAATAGTGGCGCTACAGAGTACCCTTCCCGAGATCATAAGCTGCTTCCACCAATTCTCTCCCTTCCATCATCTAGAGCTCATCAAAAGTAAAATACCCTAACAATCTAAAACATTCCCCTCCCGCTCTCTCTAAAACATCAGAGATCCGTGTCTCTGGCGGTAATACTACACTCCGCGACTGTCTCTCAATTAGGTAAAGTATATTTTAAAATTTTATCTTTCATTAATAATTTTGTTTCTCCAACAGAAATGCAGATGCAAATGCGCGCGCTCTGAATGGCTTTACACCTCTACACATCGCTTGCAAGAAAAATCGAATCAAGGTCGTTGAACTGCTGCTTAAATACGGAGCCAGTAAGTATTTTATAATTGACTGGTTCCCTATCAATCTAAAACCATTCAATATCTTCTCTGACGGTCATAGAAACCATGGTAAAACCACACTAAAAGACGGTGTTGCCCACTCCTGGTATTATCCAGTTATTGCTGTTTATCACATCCAATCAAGATACTGGATACAAGACCAAGAGTGTACAGTGTTGCTGTCCCTAAACAGTACGGCAAGAAGTAATTCTTCTCGTGAGCACTAAACACGCTTAACTGGAACACTGGATGCATTCAAAGCTACACAAAAAATACACACTGTAATCTTAAGTTAAGGGTCCAACGCATTAACGGTACGTACGGTGCGCGGCGCGGCAAGGTTTTATTATACGACAATATGCACTTGAATAAAGCGAGCAACTCCAAAAGGAAATTGCGGCTGGTTTTGTGCCTTTCATGAGATAAAAGCACTTTTGATGTAAGATCACACGTAACTTTATTATACTAAAGATACGAATTATTAGCGAATTATTAAAATTTTTACAACTTAAAATTCTTCCGTCCAGGCATTCAAGCGACAACAGAATCAGGCTTGACACCCTTACACGTTGCGGCATTCATGGGCTGCATGAACATCGTCATCTATCTCCTCCAACACGAGGCCAACCCTGACGTGCCCACTGTTCGTGGAGAAACTCCTTTGCATCTTGCCGCAAGAGCCAATCAGGTGTGTACATGGCTTAATTAGAAATCAGCAAAACTGTATTCATCTTCTGAACGGCTTTGGTTGAGCAAAAGTTAATATTTGTATGGATACTTTGAAAAAGATTCTTTATTTAGTTTAGCGGTTTTCCGCTGCCAGTTTGGATCTACAAAGGTTAAAATTTACTCTACATTGTTATGTTATTTTAGCTTAGTGAAAGCGACTGAATTTCTGTTAAAGTAACTTTGATGAAATATACCCAATAGTTTATCTAATAATTGCTTTATTGTATTTAATTATAGATATACTCGTATAATTAGTTTTTGTTTTCCGAGAAACACTGCAGATTGCAGGCGACACTCGATTTCTATGAATGGCTACAGAGCGACAACTCTCTTCTCTCCCCTCAAAATCATCTAGTTGAGTGTAGTTTCTCTTCCATAAAATGCCTCTCCATTAGGTCCATTGTTACCAATACCTTCCTGCCACTTCACCAAATTCACGTGACTGACTTCCACTATGACCTGTTCGCAGTCTCTATTTCAGCATTTTTCGTACCTCGTCTTAAATCTACGGCATATATGACTTCCACTTTCTTTTAGTTATCATTTTTGCTACGTCCATGTCGTGTTGTTGAATCAATTTCATGAGTAATATAATAGAAACTAGTATCACTAAACCGCAGTTGCCTACTGTCTGTCTGTCACTGCTGCGTTACTCGGAATAGCACCTTTAAGTCTAGGTACGTAGGTAATTAGAAGCTTCGTCACAATAATTCTAATAATGTAGTTATTAGACTTTTACTTCTTCTTATAAACATTGAGCTTCATGAAACATGTATGCTTCCATAGATTAAAATGATTAAGATATGACTTTTTACAGTTATAAAAATAATGATAAATATTCTCACCAGACTGACATCATCCGCATTTTACTTCGCAATGGAGCTGCGGTAGAAGCAAAAGCAAGAGAACGTCAAACGCCATTACACATTGCATCACGACTTGGCAACGTTGATATTGCTGTGTTGCTGCTTCAGCATGGTGCTGACGTCAGGGCGATGACTGCTGACCATTACAACCCACTGCATATTGCTGCTAAACAGCACAATCATGATGTAAGCATTACACTGTCATAACGAATGGAATTTTAGGGAATGTCTAGGAAAATTATTAGGTACTCAATTACCTTTCTGCTTGGCATATTTGTCATGTTTTACATATTATAAAGGACCTGTAGTAATTATGGTACAAATATCATAGGTGGCCGCTGCATTGATAGAGCACAACGCTCCGCTGACGGCTACAACCAAAAAAGGATTCACAGCCTTGCATCTCGCTGCAAAATATGGAAATCTAAAGGTATACAAGCTATGAATATGAATATCCAAAAATAGCTATTATTATAATTGATTTATGATCATATTTAATTGATCTTCGTTTCATGATTATAGGTGGCGAACCTTCTACTCGCCCATGGGGCCTCACCAGACCAAGCAGGCAAGAACGGCATGACCCCTCTTCATATCGCTGCACAGTATGACCAACAGCAGGTTGCTACTACTCTATTGGAGAAGGGAGCTGATGCTAAGGTAAATGTCTCGTTGAAATCCATTCAGAGATATCATCAACTCATTACACGTACCGAATCTCCTCTCCGCCACGCTGGCTTAATATGCATATATGAACTTTCACATGTTTTCTAAAGGATATGAACCTTCGACATGCAGGTTTTATCACAATTTACTTTGGAACGTCGAACAATCAACAACTCGTGAGATTGCCCCGTGTTTGTAGTAGCGTTTGTGTTATCTCTTTTATTAGTATTATTCATAGGGAAAGCGGGAAAATTACTGCATGAAAAAAATTCAACACAAGAGCAGCTATTTCACACAATTTAACCTTCAAATTTAACTGGACATCTTCAATTCAAATCCAATATTTTATTTGAACATCGTCAAGAAGCAATATTTTATCGAAACTCCAGTTTTGAAAATATTACTTCATGACGATTTTTGTTTTTTTTTCACACACTGTTTATGTTTTTTTCGCCAAAGAAAAAATTTTGCTATTGAAAGGAGAAATGAAGCTAGCCTTCTAGCCACGATGCCTCAGACCGCGCTCATTTTGTATTTACAAAGTTTCCAGTTTTTAAATTTTTATAATAAGTCTACTTAATTAATGAAATAAATTACCTATTTTCGAATTACTGTTCTTTCAAATTTACATATTTTTCGTTAACAGGCTGTAGCTAAAAATGGTCACACGCCTCTCCACATCGCGGCTCGCAAGAACCAAATGGAGACAGCGGCTACCCTGCTAGAGTACGGAGCTCTCACCAACGCAGAGTCCAAGGCCGGATTCACACCGTTGCATTTAGCCGCTCAACAGGTTAATAAAAATATTATTTCTTAATATTATATTATAGTATGCTAACATGTAAGTGACTAGCTTTGAAAAAAATTCCAATTGAACTAACAGAGGACAATTTTATTTTTTTCCTTTTAAATGCAGGGTCACACAGAAATGTGTTCATTACTTATCGAACATGGCGCAGAAGTTGACCATCAAGCCAAGAATGGCTTGGCAGCACTACATCTCACCGCTCAAGAGGACCGAGTGCCTGTTGCACAATTGTTGGTCAAGAACGGAGCAGAGGTAATGTGCAAAATGTACTTTTATTTAATTAGCACATCCAAAGTAACGCTTTAGGCAAAATTATGGGTTGAGTATTGTACCTTGTGGGTCACTATGGGCAATTATTACCAGTTTTGCTACAAGTCTTCGTTTGCGGGGATCAATTGCAATGATGCTTTTGCTGTTAAGATTTGAAGAATACACAATTTTTTTCAAGAAGTAAAGTTATGATATTTAATACAATATTCATGAAACTTACGTCGACAACTTAGTCGGAAGCCTTACTTCAGTCGTTGATTTCTTTTTAAAATATGAATTTAAATTTCTTGTATACCAGGTGGATATTTGCACCAAAGGCGGATACACCCCACTACACATAGCCAGTCACTACGGGCAAGCCAACATGGTGCGATTCTTACTTGACAATGGAGCGTCTGTCAAGGCGCAAACTACACATGGGTACGTTAATATAAGTTTTGAACAATCGGGGAAAAAACTGTACAAAATATTATTTCATTGCTAACAGATGTTTTAAGCGTCCTGTAGTTTTAACTTTGAACGGTTATTTTAATTAACTACTATCGCATCTGCTTATACAGATACACAGCTCTGCATCACGCTGCTCAACAGGGCCATATCAATATCGTTAATGTTCTTCTAGAACACAAAGCTGACGCCAATGCTACCACTACCGTAAGTTTGTTACTTTTCAACCCATGTAAATCCTAGGCACAAGTGTCCGAAAATGATGGTTTTAGATAACTACTTGTAGTTTATTAAAATATATGATATGTTCCTCTAAATACTGCAGCTTAAACAGCGTCTTCAGTCATTATTTGTAGATATCTAAATGCTGTTTTATATTCATATTCTCTTTTAAGTTGTTATTGACATCTTTGTCAAACAGACATTTAACCAATAACTATAAAATATTTATTTAATACTAATATTTATATAAAATATTTTTTCTAAATGATCTTTATCATCTTGGAACTGAATACTGTTTTCGCCATCTTGCAGAATGGGCAAACCCCTCTAGACATAGCGTCAAAACTGGGCTACGTGACAGTGATGGAGACACTCAAAGAAGTGTCCGAGCCTTCGATCGCCCAAGCGACTCAGGAGAAGTACAAGGTGGTGGCCCCAGAAACCATGCTGGAGACTTTCATGTCTGATTCTGAGGAGGAGGGAGGTGGGTGTCTTAATCTACATGAAAATTTAGCTTAAAGTATATGCTTTAAGAATCAAAGATAGAACGAAGAAAAATACTTAGTATAAAGTTAACTATTATTAAAACGTCCTTCAATAAAATGTCCCAATATTGATATAGATATTACTTTTATTTGAATAGTTATATGCTGGATTTAATAAAGATGCCGTACTCCTGAAGTTTCTTTCCAGTCCCTCATTGCTCAAATAGTGATTGTAAGATTCTATTTTGAAATGTATTTAAATTTTGTTTGGACTAAACTAGAATAATTTATTGCAGGTGAAGATACGATCTTGAACGATCAGCCGTATCGATACCTAACAGCTGATGATATGAAGTCTCTAGGAGATGACTCTTTGCCGATAGATGTGACAAAGGATGAGAGAACTGAGTCCGCGCTGAGCCATAAGAATATAATGGAGTTGTCGCAATGTAAATGATTATTTTACTATGAAAATGTTATGTTATTTCCCATTCTCTAGGAATCCTCGTAATTTTTGTTCAATCTTCTTCGCGAAAAATGTTTCACTTAAAAATAAAGTCATTCACTTCACCAAAAATTTTTTTCTTTAGAAATTATAATGAACTTGGTTACAAATACAAACATTAAATTTTGCTTACATTGCGTACAGCCTCCGGGATGAACGGAGTGCCTTACCAGCCGCAGCAAGAGGTGGTGGTGAAGAGTGTCAGCCGCTACAGCACACAGGCCACCGAGAGCTACTGCTACAACGTCGACCCGGCTATTCCGAAGTCAGTATTAAATCTAAGCTAGGATATAGGATAAAGTGGATAATCCATAGCTGTCGCTGCGTTGTCGAATTTTTTGCTCAAACCCTGTAATTTCAATACATCCATTTATCTGTCCCTTTTTGTCACAGCCAATACATACAATCGTGACTTGTCTCTGCTGCGTTGAAGTTGATGATAGTCGTCACATTAATTTGTGTTGTCCTCTTATGCACGCTATCTGGATATGGAACTACAGGAAAAAGTTACAGTGGAAAAAGTAAGTTCAATATATGCTACGTAAAATTCCTCTCTATTTCTATCAATTCTTATCATTGGTTGTATTGATACAACCAGATAGAATTACAATAGTTGGAGGACGATGCATGTGCGCTCAAACAGAACGAAATTTGTTTATTTTTATAATCGTTACCTGCTTATACCTCTTGTATACTTGTAATAAAGGAGCTCCGTCTTCTTGTTTCCCACAAATGTTATCTCAAACAATACTCTTTTATGTTCTACAATGATTAATTTTTGTTTAATTGTCTTACCGATTAGTTCAAATCACCTCATAACTTGTATTCTTTGATCAGCTTCCTGGTGTCGTTTTTGGTGGACGCCCGCGGCGGAGCCATGCGAGGCTGCCGCGGCGGCGGGGTCCGTGTTATCGTGCCGCCGACATCAGCACAGCAACCCACTAGGATCACTTGCAGGTGAAGGGATACAATGCCATGATCTTGCCTTTAAAAAAAAATCACTCATAAACTTTTTAATTTTAAGTAGAATTGTAATATCTGGAGCAGCGACTGAATGAACAATCGATTTTCCAGTTTCATCAAATACTTCTCACAAATTTAATTATCAAAGTTCATCCGACTGCTATAAAATATCGAATTCAGTCAAAAGTAATAAGCGATGTCCTGATGCATTACAGATACTTGAAACCGTCTCGAATCAACCACATGCCACCTCTGATGGAGGGAGAAGCTCTCGCAGCCAGGGTTCTCGAGATGGGACCAGTAGCCGCCAAGTTTTTGGGGTGAGTACTATAAATAACACTTTTCTCTTTTTTATCAAATTTTCATGAACAGATTTTCTGATATAAAAGTACCTACGACTCTGAATTAATTTGGCGAAATACATGCTAAAAGTATTTCTGTTTTATTTAAAAAAAATGATTCTTTTCTAAATCTTACAGACCCGTAATCCTGGAAGTACCTCATTACGCATCACTGCGCGGCAAAGAACGCGAGATCGTGATCCTGCGTTCAGACAACGGCACCAGCTGGCGGGAACACAACGCTGACGCTACTGACGATGTCGTTCAAGATATACTACATGAGACACTTGAGATTGAGGGTAGGTACCCACCCTCTAACTAGAACAGGTATTAGGAAGTCCACGATTCGTTTTGAGGCAAGTGATGGCCTAGTAATATCTCCTTAGAGGTGATTTCTTCCCTGTGCAATAACAGCCATTGGTTGATATACTTACAGTACCACAAATTTCTTCCGAACAAGAGCACTCAGAATCACGTTTATTTTATATTGTGTTATCTCCAATACAGACACAAACGACGAGGACAAAGGCTGGGAGAATCAGCGCGTGATCAGGATCTTGACCCACGATTTTCCGCAGTACTTCGCCGTTATTTCTCGCATCCGGCAGGAAGTACACGCAATTGGACCTGAGGGTGAGTACACAATGGTTAACTCCGTGCTTCCATAATCGATCAATTAGTCATCGGGTCGGTATTCCGAATCGGTGTGTCCGCGGACTAGGTATACTGCACTTACTGATCAGATATGGGCCAACTTCTTTATACAGTATCTCCAAAAGTGATGGAAACTATGTAATAGTCTTCCATAATATGTTAAATTAAAGAATCCTGGTCAATAAATCTAGTTGTATGCCATAATGGAGACCGACATTTGCAGCGAATCGGGTCAGGCTTTGAGGTGATGTGGTGGTTATAACTGTCCTTTTACTTTCTAGGCGGAATGGTATCCAGCTCAGTGGTACCTCAAGTACAAGCCGTTTTCCCGCAAGGAGCTCTCACAAAGAAGATCAAAGTTGGCCTTCAGGTAAACCTATTCAAACCTCGTAAAGGTGTTAAGGATAAGAATCTCAAAAAGATCACTGTCAATAATGTTTCCAAGAAGAAACGGTTCTCTTTAATTTGGTAGTGTGGCTACCTAGAGCATTTCGATAAAGTTACTCGTCCGGGTTACTTTTGTGGTGTTATAAGAAGTAGTATCATAGCAATTTTGACCTGTTCTTTAAGTGTTTGCTTATAGCCAGTAATGAGACCTAAGGCGCTAATGAGCGTTTTTTAGAGACGATTCAAAATATTGATATCGAGACACTGACAAATCAAGTTGAACAAAATCATACATACCTTGAGTTTTGAAGCGAGACAATAGTGACGTCAAAATAGAGTTTCCCTGAAACCATCAGAAAGTGCCAATGAATTTAGTTCTGTCAAATTAGGCTAGGTTTAGAAATTAGGATCATAGATGCGACCATTCCAACAGAAATGTTAGCGTTCTAATAGGATTAGAAAAAAACTATAAAAATAGCATTGAAGATGCAGAATCAATTTGAACAATGAGCACCTAACAAAGTATAATTAATTGATATCGATTTGTCAAATAAGACATTAGACTATCGAAACCTGATGTTTTATTCTGGTATAATCAGTAAATATACTTATAACGTCATTAATGAAACCTTGGACAATTCACTATTTTTAATTCTAATGTAGACATTAGGGAATATATTCTTGTATGAGGGTCTGTACTTGATACCGACATGGTCGGGTGAAATACGATACGTACTTATGAAATTAAACGAAAAATAGTTACCATTTTGTCTTATCGTCTTTTAAATTAATTAGTTGTAGCTTTATACTTTATGTGTAATGTGTAATTCTAATATAACGAACCGGTTGCTGTAGGAAATTCTAACCAATCAATCACACGGTACAACTTTGTTTAATACCATGTTATTGGTCAATTTGAATTTGCTTTAAAATTCCAAGTCATACAATTGGTTTGTTTGAATTTCGTATTGTAGTATTATCGCGAATGGTCTTCTGTGTTCCACACACGCCTGTAACTTTAAGCTCTATTACATTGTGCTAATGTGTATCCGTCTCCAACCTTTGGTTTAAAGTACAATCGGTCAAACTTTATGTTTAAAGTGAACGACAGTTAGTTAGCTAACTGAAATTAGTATAATGTGCAAGAGAGTTTGTCTCTTTTAAGAAAAAAACTAGTTGCAGAGTTATTTTTCTAGTCGATGTTTTATCTTCTCCATTAGCAAAGAATGATTTTTAAGAACAATCAGGGCCCCAAGTCTGCCAATTTTAAATCACCTCAATTGAGTATTGATAGTGTCAGTGCCTGGATTTTGTACATTTGGTATTCTGCTAAAAATCAAAACAAAAGCTTGTCATAGGCTAGCCATAGAGTTACTACGCAAATGCCATTGCAATTTCTTGGGATTCTTCTTGGCGAGTCGATGGCACATCCATGATGTAGTCTACCAATCATTTAACATAAAAAATACATTTAATATGAAGACTAAACGATATATAAGATATAAGTAGTAGTAATATGCGTAATAGTATTAGTAAGGTAACATCGATCGTTAATGATTGAATAAATGAATGCCATCAGTGTCATTCCACTTACAGTCTATTGAGGCTCAACTGCCATTTGATCTAGATTTTAGCAGAATAGCAAATATTGTTACAGGAAATGAAACTATTTTTCCGGTTTTAAATGTTGTGTTTTTGTTTATTCAAACAAACCAACGTTTCGGGCCCTTTACATGTCCCATGGACACGATTGACTGAGATGGTACAGTCTTCAACCAGTTATGTCTAATATTAATGCAAACCACCCTATTTTTTTTAATATAGTTACAAAAGGTATTAATTAAATACCTTATTTTTAGTTTTACAAAGTAAGGGGCCCGAAACCTAAGAACTCGACAAATGTTGTTATTTTAAGTTTATTGATTATTGCGATCTTTTACTACCATAATATTTAAGTGACGAAAGATTGTCGTAGATTTCTCACAATTGGCGCTACGACTAAAAAGTGGTTAAAAACAAAGATGTACAACAAGCACGTAAAAAAGTTCGTAAGATCTGCTGGTTCGTCCCGTTGCTCAGTTGCGAGAGCGTTAAAACGGTATGCTGAAGACGCTGGTTCGAATCCAGCCGGATCGACGGAATGTTTCTTAGTGTGCGGTCTTTGTATTAATAAATATTGTCGTTATTTGCAATATAATAGCAATGTAATTACAATGACTAGTGATTTAAAATAAAATAGCAGTATTTTGGGCCTAAGTAGACTCGAGTTTTTTTGGAATATGTGTGGACCATGTGAGAGACAGTTGATGCCCTTGGTTTCAAATCGTTAATAGATAATCAAAACCATGTGTTCAAGTAATTGTATATTAATTTAAAGCCAAAAACAGTTGTGTTCTAAAAAACGTAGTCCGCATTATATCACGAACAACATATAGTACAAAATTGATTGCCAAATTTGTTATTACCTTTTTTTAATTTTATTGAATGCGTGTTTCGGATTTGCGGTGCCTGGGAATTTTTATATTTAGTTTGTAAATGTCCCGTACATTTTTAGAAAGTATTTCTACTCATTTTAATACGTCACGATTTCAAGTTAGCGAGCAGTTTGTATTTACATAATTAAACTATATAGAGCTCAAAAAGCCCAGTCGGCGATTATTTTTAGTGGAAAACACTCGCCGTTCGCATCACTATTACGTGACTAACTTACTTTAGTAAGTTTAAACGAGTTAATAAGTGGTAAGTAAGCAGTACATTCCTTGTTACCATTAAAAAATCTTTGAACATGTCAAAGTTGCCAATCAGTACCTACACTTCTACTTGTTACTTATTTAACTTATTTTAAGTAGTAGTAGAGCTCCTTGTGAAAGAGTTCGTCCAGGGTATTACTGCCACCTTACCTATTTCTGCCGCCAAGCAGTAATGTCAGCATTACTGTGTTCTGGTTTTGAAGAGTTAAGGGTGCTGGTGAAATTACAAGCACATGGGACTTGTCAACTTATGTCTAAGAAGGACGGGCCCTGTGGTAGTGCCGCTCAGATCTTTGCCATTTAAAGCACTAAGTGGTATTGTAACTGTTATGGACAGGCGTGTAGCTTACCATCAAACACACGACTTGTTCGTCCCATCACTTGATGTTATAAAAATAAAAAAAAAATACTTTACACATGTAACTTTGAATGAAAACTCATTTAAACTTTGCGCGATTTAGAATGAAAGACTTCTTCTGCAGTGTAGAGTACACATAGATACTTTTTAAGTAGTACACTAAATTGGTCAAGTGATAGTGAAGTAAACGGATTAAGTTTTCCGTCGAGCATAATTCATAATCACATATCGTTAATCATAATTGTAAAACGTAGTTGTCACATGTCATAAAATTGTATTTTTAGGACACAATTTTGAATAAATGCTGGGCCTTTAAAATATGTGTACACGGAATAAAAATAGTAGATACTTATTTAACAAAACAAAAGAAAGCCAAATGAATTAAGGTTCTGTCTTTTAGACTTAATAATGCTGTTTATATCACTGTTTTTACAAATTAACTGTGAAAAGTTTAAGGCTAATTATACACGGTACCGTAACAACAGCGGCATCGTAGTTGTAGTTTATTACCTTGCATTTGTATACATAACTTCATACACGTATCGCGCCGGGGGCGTTACTTGATATGGCGGCGAGCGTTGCCTCAATTCTCTACTTATGTCAGATTGTAGAAGTAGAGTTCCTTGTGAAAGTTCGTCCAGAGAAGTATATATATGTATATACATCTCAGGGTGACAGGCGCAGTGGCAGTGTCCCTCAGATTTTGCGGCGGCCCAGCAGCAAAAAACGCCGCCGCGGCGCCATGTGTAATTAGCCCAGATATTTAGAACAAACAGTGTCAAGAGTTGTCTGATGCGTAAAAATAATTGCCACACTGAAACGCGCGTTTCAGTGAGCCTGGGTTCGTATAAACTCGTACATTACAAAAATTCCGGAAATTTAAAATTACGGAACGCTTCGGCGGCCGCCTCTATATGGCAAGAGCATTAGTGTAATAAAGCCACATCTGCAAAAAGACAACTTAAAGAGAAAGGCTTAAAGATTTTACAAACGAAATTTGTTAATAACTTTTTTATGCTTAAATAAGAGTGTTATAAAATTTCATATTTACATCACTTGTTTCATGTAATATGAAGTTTATTGACTATGACGATGTTTACTACCATGATATTCAATTATTTTTTGTAAAATTACTCGAGCTATTAGTTGGGAGAGCGTCAGCCTATTATGCTTAAGACGCTGGTTCGAATCCAGCCGGAACGAATGAATTTTTCTCTGTATTCGATCTTTGTATTTATAATTATAACAAACTAGTGAAGTAATTTCACAAAAGAATAATTGACTATCGTGGGAGTAAAACATCGTCAAACAAACTTCATATTACAATTATTAAAGCGATATTCCTAGTCAGCTGCTGGTAGCTGTAAAGGTACCTGGCTGAAAAGAAAAACTATCATAGATTTCTCACAGATGGCGCTACGGCAAAAAATCGTTAGAAACCAATAACAGAGATCTGCAACAAGCACAGAAAAATTCGTTGAGTCTGCTAGCTCGTTCCGTAGCTTAGTTGGGAGATAATCGGCCTGATATTCTAATGACGCTGTTTCGAATCCAGTTGGATCGAATGAATTTTTCTCTATGTTCGATCTTTGTATTAATAATTGTTTCATGTAGTTCGTGTTATTTTATAACTTTCATTTTTCATCGCGTATAATCACATTTGGCTTTATTGTACCAAGTGTACGAAGTTTATGAACAGTAAATCCTGCTGGTTTACGCCCGGCGTTTTTTCTGAATTGTGCCTAAAATAGGTAACCACTTAAAATTTAAGAAATATATATTTTAACATTCTAGTTTTAAGATTTGCGTTACTCCTATAGGGATAATGTAATACCCAATAAATTTAGTATTTCCTTAAAAATATGTAGCCATTTCATTGTAGAACGATAATTGAATAAAAGTCGTGTTTATGTCACAATTTGTTTCAATAATTTGAAGCAAATTTGGAGTATATGAAATCACTGTAATGAAAAAAATAGGGTTTTCTCACACAGCGTTTATGACGCCATTTTGAATTTTGTATTGTTGTTGGTCTTTAGGCAAAAAGCATGAGTTTGTTAATGAATATGACTATACTGTGTATGATATACAAGACTTTTTGTACATATATTATAATTATACTGTATATTATATTTAATTATATTATAAGATTTGGAGTGACGTATTTACATAGTTAAATAGTAAATATATTTTGAAGTTTAGCTAAATTTATTGGGTAATGTTTGCTTTATCGATATCTACTCGATTATTATGCGAATTATATACTTTATATCCTAAAGACCAAACGTGAAAATTGCATGATGTATTATTATTTGCTGTTTTTTTTTTCAGTGTGTTAGCTTGTTAGTGTGTTTTTGGTTTTGTACGCATGTGTGAGAAATAGACTGTCATACAAAACGAAATGTATGGCAGATGACATTTTCCTTTACGCTTTGCCCGTGATTTCATATGTTCATATCTGCTTCGTATTGCACCGACCGCCTTCTGCCACAGACCTGTTTTATTTTTTAACTAAATTAAGATTTGTTTCAAACTTCAGGCAAATAAAATCAATAAATTTTATGGCCTGAACAGTGAACGATTATCTACTTATACCGTTACACTAATTCATCCTTTTCGTTATAAATAAATACATCAACTAGATGTTGTTATAGATTGACATGCGATGAGTATCTATAATGACGTCACTAGTAAAACGCTACAGTAAAACCGTTTTTATTCTTAAGTACCTTGAAGGTAAGTAGTAAGGCTTTGAAAATGCAACAACGGTAAGTTACAATCATATACTTAGTCATTTTCATATGCACCAAAAACTGTTCGCACACAAGCATGTGATATTCGTGTTTGGTCTTTAGAATAAAAAACAAAGGGGAAGCAATAAATACAAAATTACCCCGTTTGAAACAATCAAATAAACTAAGGAAAATATACTTTAAAATGCAAACCACAACGCACAATTATCATTTCCAGGCTCAAATTATAGACTCGGAACTGACAGCGAAACTCCTCGGCCGCGGAGTAGCTGTCTCTCCAGTCGTTACCGTCGAACCTCGAAGGAGGAAATTCCACAAAGCTATAACCCTGAGCATGCCAGCTCCAAGGCCTCATACTCAGGGCATGACAAATCAATACAGTACTTCATCAGCACCGACTTTGAGACTACTGTGCTCCATTTCAGGTAATTTTGTGGTATTTTGCTTCTCTTTTCCTGCGATTTTCTTTAATTATTGGAAACACACCGTTAAAGGCTTATTATCTAACTTGTTTTTGTCCTTAACTTTGTTCGCGATCGGAATTAAAAGTACTCAACTGTTTCAAAACGAGATTTACCGACAATGAATTGACCAATTCTTCAAGTCTGTTCAGCAAATTGTTGAGTATTCAACATTCACACATTTATATCGTTTACAAAAGACGAGTACAAAGAGCTGATGATCTGTAAATGACTAAGCATCTACTTATTGATTCATCAAACATAACCCAGAACTATCCCGATTAAACCAGCCCTTAAATAATAAAGCTTCTTTGATCAGTCAGATTAGATCAGATCGGTCCTTCCGTTTGAGAGCTGCGATCCCGCATACATTTTGACATGACATGCCACAGACAAAGGCTTCAAATTTATAACTTCCCTGTTTTTGCCTCGAAGGTATTAAGGAAAGAAGAAGATTGAAGATGTAACTATGCGAAGCCTCATTAGATTTTGAAATTATATGCATTTTTGGAGTAAATTGTCGAAATAGGTATGTTCACTGCAAGAACAGACGGTCCAAAAATTCTCCCATATCTGGAGAATTTCTTGATCTTTCAAAATATAAAGGGCATCGTTATTACGTATGGACTGCCCTTAATTAATTCTACAAACATTGGAAGATTTGTGCCACAAATGAAATCACTTTCTTCATATCATGTCGATGGAATACACTATGCTATTGTGGCCCAGAACTCAACCCCTTCGACCGCGTCACTTGTTAGGGCTTGCATTCCCTGGGCACCATATGAGATGGGCCATCCTTTGAATAGCACCGCACAAACAATCCAAGTTACAACCATCCGAAAACCCCAGCTGAACAAATTGTCCTTACTCTGGCCAACCTGAATCCGAAGCCTATATTTAAAGACTTCCGCCAATGGGCCATAGCAATTCGTGTCCAAGAGGAAAACTCTCAGAAAGCGGGACAAAGATAGATGAAAAGGCCCGACCTAAGAGATTCATCATGAATTACTAACGATCTATGCTTAAAATATGTACAACTAAAGAATGGCACGAAAACCGAGCTATTCTTTCTCGAAAATAAAGTGTTGCCACATAAAAGTTTCCTTTGAACGATCAATGCTACAGACAGTTTGTTTCCAATAATTAAACATAATATTGTCAAGTGTTGCAATGGAGTATGGCTTGTGTTTGCTACAATCTTGACAAGATCAACGCTTTGCGTACTCAGGAGGTAAGTTAGCCTATTTGGTAAAATACTGGGCTTTAACAGTACTATTTTGCTATTATTTTTTAGGTATACGTGTGATAGTTAAAGTATATTTCATTATAACACGTTAGTGGTGTAGAAGGGTTAGTAAAGAACCATAACTATGTCGATCGATAGTGTAGATTTTAATAATTTTTCCATTTGTTGGACTCTATGATTGATAGTTAAAACTCAGTTGACATAGAATTTCTTTGATTTTTTTGGATAAATGTATCAATAATTATGTCATAGAGTAGATAGGAGGAGACGGTTTTAGTACAAACAAACTCCCAAGTTTTTGCAAAGGGATGAGCATGGTTCGAAATTTTTAGAGTAGTTCAGTATTTCATTCAAACTCAAAACTTGACAAAAGGGGGTTATAGTCGATAAATGAGAAAAAAACAAGCGCTTATAGCAAATACACCGCATAGGCTAAAGGGAATCGTCCCTGTGTGTGCGTTTTGTGCGTGTCTACATTGTCTTTGTTCCCGTGTGTTTGTGTGTGCACGCTAACCATTGCGGCGCTAAATTATATGCTGCCATCTCCCTGCGCGCACCTACAGGGGTATTTCGCAAACGATCTCTCGAAGGTAATCAATAGACCTATTAATTCAACTAAACAAAATCGAAATCGGTTTAAGTTCCATAATTATATTCCTCTTCTGTTACTTTTATTTTCTAATCACGTTATCCTTGTCTATTCCATACGTTTTAAGTTTCCACGAGTCATTTCAATGTGATATTTATACTCTGTTTTTGTTATTGAGTATAACTGTCAGAAACATAATGATTTTCTACCGTCTATCACTTTTTGAATGCTTTTTCCATTTGTTGCTTCTCATACATTCTGTCTCTTTGCACGGGCTGAGAAATTTACGCTTTGTTGATCACCTCACTCTGTATCATAAAACCATTGAAATCTTGGGACGTCAAGAGAATGCACTGCAATGCTGTCACTGGACGTTTTCGGTTTAGAATGAATTATAACAGGAATTCTGGACTGCATTGGCACATTATAAGATCTGAACACGTTAATGTTTACTTTAGTCTAAGCGTTTATAAAACATATTTAATTACCGGTGCCATGGTCATGCTCATTTCATATATCTGCGTCAATATTCCCTGTCTTTTGTTATTTTGCTTGTACTACTCGAAGTTCTTTTCCAAAACGGCCTAACAGTTCTGTTTCACATCATCTTCTGTTACATTCCTCATTTCTGTTTTTGTCATTATTTCACTAAACACGTATTAGTTTCGTTTGTTTTATGGATTGGACTTTGGGTTTTGTTTTTCAGTGTCCTTCGAGAGATCTTTCGAAAAACCAGACAATGGCAATTAGAAATGTAGAATCATTTTCATTTTGAAATATAGCACTGTTATTACGTAAGAGGAGACCGTACACTGTGTGCCACATTTAGTCACATTTATTTCAAAAATGAGTACGGGATGGTACATTTTTATTGTTTTTCGTGTGATGTGTTGCCCTTTGCTTGTCGTGTGTTTGCTATAGGCCGTTTTGGAAACATTTTCTTTAATTTCATTATTAATTTTTAAACCTTTCTTTCTGATTTCCGATCTTTCTTCTACATCGGTTCTGACTAATCTTTGACATTTAATTTTACACAGTTTTAATGAATTATAAACTTAGGTATCTATATTTTCTGAACTACACATTTCAATACACTTACATTTATTAAAAAATTAGTTTAGCATTTATTAGTAGAAAGAATCTAGTAACTCTAGTAATGAATTATGTAATTATAAAAGCCTGCTTTGGCATGCGATGAAGTAGCCACTTAAGCAGTTGAAAACGATCTAACCGCCAAAAACTGCCTATTTAGCTTTGAGAAATCTGATGAAGACATAGCCATTATTGTAGAAAACGATCATAGCATGCCCTAAGATCTTGACAAAAACATTATTTAAGAAAATGAGACATAATCTTTAATGACAGGAGGCACGAATCGCGCTCATTGGGAAGACGTGACTGAAAACACGCCGTTGACGTTTGTGAATGATTGCGTGTCGTTCACTACGACTGTATCCGCAAGATATTGGCTGATCGATTGTCGGCATATTGAGGACGCCACTAAGATGGCCACAGAGCTTTACAGGTAAGTTTATAAAATGAATTTAGGTGTTCAAATATTATTAGCTTATGAAAGGGAAGACAACAAAAATGCATAATATATACAGGGCAATCTTGTACTTCCAATGATGCGACAATGTTAGAATTGTCCCCATATAGGCCCTTGGCGTAATAAGGTCTCATCTGCAAAATGACAAATTTTCTGGAGAGAGATTTGAATATTCTAGAAACGAAATTAGTCTATAACTTGTTGTGCTTTTTTAGTAGAGTTATAAAATTTCACAACTTTTGGGACAGGATCACATGTGGCTTTATTGTAATGTACGATGTAAGGTACGATGGCAGCCTTAGTTGAACTACTGTTTCAATATCGTTGCGGGCACGTTCCAATCCAAGGTCACATTTTTTTGGCACTAACAAAGGTAATAAGGTCCGGTTTAGCAAATAATTTTCTTATAATTTCAGAGAAGCTATCCACGTGCCATTTATGTCTCGCTTCGTGGTGTATGCCAAGCGAACAGATGAGCTCCAGGCCCAGCTGCGAATGTTCTGCGTCACCGATGACAAAGAAGACAAGGCTCTGGAGAGGATTGAAAGGTTCCTGCAGGTTGCTAAGAGTCGGGATGTTGAGGCAAGTTTCGTAGGACATGTGGAATCCAATTCTTTTTAAGACGAATAGTTCAATGTCGTTACTTACCATCAAGTAAGAGCTTATATCGCAAAAGAAATTTTTATCTAGATATTGGCTACCTGATGGGCTGAAACTAAACCAGGGTTTGCCAGTAGAGGGTGGGTCGTTTGTGACTTTCTGAACAGTAGTCCATGCTCTCTTACTATTCCGCGTCATATCAACATTAGAGATTGTATTCGTCCGCTTTTCTCTCCGGCTTTGATTGACAATGAGTAAGAGCTCATTCCCAGACATCAGGGTATCCTCAGAGAATGGATCAGCAGTGTTCCCATGTCACCAAGCGCGCGACTTGTTCATCACGTCAATTCATATTATTAAAAGAAACTGATTTTGGACAACTAGATTAAATAAATAAAAAGCTGTTGTCGTTGTTTATGTCAGGGATGAAGGTGCCATTATTTGTTCATCCATCGTATATTCGGCAAATTTCACTGATTAAATTTACTGATTGTGTAAAAAGTGTATTCGTGAAATAAGTGCAATGGAATGCTCTTTTACTAATTCGTGCGTAGTCCTCTCACAAATACTTCTTTCTCTTACAAGCTCTTCGTTCAAAAACCTAGCGCGAAAAATACAGTTAGTGTATGAGAACGAGGTTAGAAAATGGAAAATATTCCACACATCTACAGAGAAGACACGCAAACATGCGCACACACTCGTAGCCGTAGTCGTAACACTGGGGTAATCTTGTATCGCGGGTGCCATAGACACACACATAGACAACCACAAAATACACCCAAACTCACGAGAGAAATAAATGTTGGCCATATAGATATTTCTCTCGGCTCGGGAATTAAACCCGGGACCTCTGCATAACAGTCCAGCATGGTAACCGTTCAGCCACGAAAGCTTGTGAAGTCGTCTCGCGATTTATATGCTTTGAGAAACGATAAACTGTACAGGTTTCCAATCTGCAGTATCTGTAGGATTACGGATGCTAGCCAGCACCACATGCTGCAATCTTGATTGATAGGTACCGACGCGAGAATATTGGTCGGGCGCGGACTTTATGGACAAGTTGAATGCCCTTGATATTATGTACTTCACACAAAAGTTTGGCGGTCTCGTAGGATTTTGATTATTTTGAATATTTTTGGGAACATCGAGCATCTCTGCCTTCTTGCTTTGGTGAGCGGGTCGAAACTAGCTCGTAGTGCTAAAGCCCACCTGTCTGATATGATAGAAATATAATGATTGTTTCTTCATAGGTTCATGAAGGTAAACCGATCTACCTAGAATTCGGTGGTAACCTGGTCCCAGTAGCAAAATCAGGAGAGCAACTATCAATTCCCTTCCGTGCATTCAGGGAGAACAGAGTTGCGTTCCCTGTGATGATCAAAACTCAGGACCTGGAGCCGATGTGCCGATGCCAATTCATGAGGGATCCGAAGGTCCAAAAAGGAGAACCCTCGCCGGCGCCTGTAAGTATTGAAGAATTAATTGACTAAATACCTTCCTTGTCATTTCACTTTTTAGGTTAAACAACAAATCCTTCAGTCGATCATGGTATTTGGTCTGTGATAATGATAGTAATAATTATAATCAAAAGTAGTAGTCAGGAAATCTTTTTTAGTCTGAAAATCTTTGGAGGAAGCCTATGTTCAGCAGTGGACGTCTTCCGCTTGATATGATGATGATTATCAAAAGATCAACATAGGCGTACATATCTGAACCACAATGAGAATGTTCTTGAGGCCTGGTCAAAAGTAATAAAAATGTTTAAAACTGCAGGACCGCAGCTAGTGGAGCCGTAGTCTCTGTGTATCTCTACATGTCATGTATGTGTTCGATGAAGAATCCATTAATTAAATACTACTATTTAGACTTTCAAGTTTAGACTTTCGGTATTCCAATCAGATCGCAGTGCTAAACATCATGGTTCCCGATGAAGTGGCGGTAGATAGGAGTTCGCCGCAGCCCACTGACAGCCTTCCACGGCGCACCGCTGAACAGGAGCTCATTTGGAGACAACGTCTTAGTGATCCTAGGTAATTTTGTTAATTTGGAGTATTATCAGTATGTTACGCGATAACTCCGAAAATATTCCACCTGTAAGGATGGCAATAATTTGCAACCCCTAATGAACACGGCTTATTGGATTTCACCTACTTTCCGTTTACCGATTTCAATAAAACTTGGCAAGTAGATGTAATTATTTATTTATTTAATTACTAAATTTAATATTTATTTTGGTAGCTACCAATGCCCTTTTTTATAGGTATATGAGAAAGTGTGGCTAAAACTAGTCCATGCAAATTTTTCGAAATTCGTTCTTACAGTTTGTTAGAAAAGGTAAGGTAAGACATGAATAGAAATAGTCCACAGAATAACAACAACTTTAACGTAATTGAAAATGAAACATTTTTCTTTTTTTTATAAAAAATAAGTACGCATTTGACCTCCATCTCACCTGATGGAAAGTGATGATGAGGTCGACGATGTAGCATACACACCTAAACAATGCCTATTCACTCTCACCTTGAAAAGGTCCAAGTTATAGCGTTCGGGGGACAAGTCCGCAGGTAGGGAATTCCACTCTCTAGCCGCTCGCCATATAAATGGGGAAGCGAAACGCTTCATGCGAATCCTGGGAATATCCACGACATAGGGGTGGAATCCCAGCCCACATCTAGTCCCCCGATGATACAAAAGGGGAAGGCGGAATCAAATTACTCAATTCCATCGCACGCTCTCCGTGATACTATCATCAAAAAAAAATCATATTGTTAAAATAAAATAAAGTACTTAAATTAATAACTTTACTATTTTGAACTAGAGTTCAGAATAGGGTGTTTGCATTAATATTAGACATAACCGGTTGATGACTTTACCATCTCAGTCAGCCGTGACCATGGGACTCGAAAAGGAACCGCGAAAACCTCAGAACTCGATAACTATCACAAACATTTTTATTTTGCTGGAAAACATTTGGTCCTCTCTACTAATATCCGTTTGATTATTTGCTTCTGTGGTTGGGGCGATCAAAATCTTATTGTTACACGTGCTGCTAAAAAGTCGGACCTTTTGTATATACTCTGTATATATATTAATTATATAACCACAATATATAATCTGACTTTTCAGACTGGAAGACATCTGCAACCTTCTAGGCAAGGATTGGGTCGCTCTGGCCTACGAACTGGGAGTAAGCTTGGCCACTGTCAATCAGATTCAGGCAAAGAGAATTACTGCGCCGGAGCAGGCTCAGCTTATGCTGAAGCTGTGGAAGACGCAGTCCGGAACTAAGACGCAGGGTAATATTGAGACAAATAAAAAAACGTTCCGTGTCTTAGTTGGCACAGCGTCTGACACGGTTTCCTAGAAGACGTCGGTTCGAATCCGGCCGTATCGAAGGAACTTTTTCTAAGTGTTCGATGTTTTGTATTAATAATTATAACAAACTAGAGGAGTAATTTCACAAAAAAAAAATTGAATATCAATTTAATAAAAATTTAATAATACAGTGAATAGCGACATCTCTCGCCACGACTGGTAGCTGTAAAGGTACTAACTGGGTGACAAATCGTTACGTGGCTTAGTTGTTATAGCGTCTGCCACGGTTTGTTAGAAGACGTCGGTTCGAATCTGGCCTGATCGAAGGAATTTTTTCTGAGTGTTCGATCTTTGTATTAATAATTATAACAAACTAGTGGAGTAATTTCACAAAAAATAATTGAATATCAATTCAATAAAAAATTAAAAAGTCGTTGAAAACCAAATACAAAGATCCGACAACAAGCACATAGAAAAATTCGTGAGATCCGTGGGTTCGTTACGTGGCTTAGTTGTTATAGCCTGACACGGTTTGCTAGAAGACGTCGGTTCGAATGCGGTCGAATCGAAGGGTTTTTTCTAAGTATATGGTATCTTCGTATTAGTAATTATAAAGAAGTTAATTGGTAAAAGTCTATGGAACAATCTGAGAGGACTGCTGACTAAAAAACATTGCCAGGTTTCAGGAATGGGAAAGATCTATATGAAAGAGTAGTTTCTGAAGAGCCTATTAATTTGATTAACAACGTGATAGTTAACATTTAAGAAGCAACAAGATGTAAACTTACATAAATTAATACTTACAGACACATCTCTCGAGTTGGCGCTTTGCCGCATCGGTCGTGATGACATTATCGCCCCACAGTCTGACGTCACCAATGAACGACGTATACAGCGCAATATCTATCAGGAGAGACAAGCGTCTGAGGAGATAGAAGCTTATAAAGGTAAAATAACTAATACGTATTTTATTTCGCAACGAACTATAAAGTGGCGGCAAGTATAACTATAATCAAATAGTCACTGAACGTAATGAATGCTAACCTTTTCTGTGACTTCGTTTGAAATATTAGTAGTTTAGGTACTATCTAATCTAGGACAAAGATCAATTCAACTTCAACTAAATCCATATAGCCGTTTGTTGGCGCTATTAACTAAAACGTACACATATTATGTTCAACCCTTTGTATATTTATTAATGTATATTGAAATCTTGAGCAATGTCTAAAAGCTCACATGATAGCATTTAAGCGACATTTAAGTTTTAACAACATTTTCGTTTCGGCAAATCTGTCACTCGTGTACAAATTGGTTACAGCGGAGGAAGATAATAAATTAAAGGAGAAGATTCTGGAAGAGAATCAGATTGCGGAGCGCATGCGTGAGACTGAGCACGATCAAGACGAGGCTAAATATTCTCCGGAAGAAAAATCCGTCATTGAAAAGAGCGAAATTGAGAGGACTCCTACGCCTAGTGAAGAAAGTGAGGAAGATGAAGGTATATCATGTTTACTTACTACTGTTTACTTAATACGGTTATTACATTTGCAACCCGATGGGATATGTTAATCTAGGAACGTATTCGTTTTTATGTGTTCATTAAACTTGTAGCATAGTTTTAATAATACATATACTTTATACTCGTGGGTAAAACGTCTTAGGAAAGTTTTAAATATAAACTAAAAAAAATATTTATATTTTCCTTTTTTTAGACGTAAAACGCAGCGTTGCCGAAAGAAAAGAACAAATTACAAGAAAGCTCAGTTCCAGCAAAATTCCAGCTTCGAAACAAAAGAAAGAAATACGTGAAGAAATCATTGAAATCAAGACTCAAATTAAACCTGATATTAAAAAATTCCACGATATAGAACAACAAGTTAAAGTCGAACCTAAATTGGAAAGAACTAGATCTAAAACGTCCCCTGAATCTGTTGAAGAAGAAAAAGAGATAGATGTGCACCAAGCAGAAACTATTAAAAAAGGAGAAACAAAGTCTGTAGAACGGCCTGTTGAACAATTTAGAAAGTTTGATCCTTCGTCACCAGGAAAACCTACACCTAAACACTTACAGAGACATATGAGAAATGAGTCAATGAGATTTCCTTCTGGAGATTTTTCTAATATCACTGTCACACCTAGAAAATCAGTAACTGCAGAGACTAGTGAAATGAAACAAACAGTTGATAGTAAAGTAGAAACATTTACGAGAGAGACTATATCTCAAAAAGAAATTTACTCATCCAGAGTCGAAGAAAAGTTAGACGATGGTGATCGGTCGCCGGATTTGGAAGAAGATGTTAAAGATGTTGCTTTAGCTCCTCTCAAACAAAAGATCAGTTCTTTTGAATCTAAAATGTCAAAGGAATCGTCTATAGACTTGCCTAAGGCAACTGTTAAGTTAACGAAAGAAGCCTTGAAAAAACATACAATGGAACAGGGACAAGGTATTGAATATACACAAGAATTTGTTAGAAAGCAATCTGAACAACTTTCACATATGGAAAGTATCGATCGCGTAACTCAAAAAGTCTCCATTGAAAAGGAGCAACACGCTGAAATTGTGAAATCAGTTAAAGAAACGATACAGCGATTTGATTCCAAACCAAAAATTGACGATAAAGTAAAATCTTTTCCCAAAACAATGAGGACTGATTCTACTTTAGTTCAAGTATCATCTGAAGAAGACAGTGAATTTCTTAAGAAATCTACTGATTCTGAAACGGAAACAGAATCTCAGACCACCGTAAAAGTCGATATAGAGGAAAGAAAATTTAAAGGCAAAATAGATGGCGATGTTTTCAACAAGAAATCTGAAATTAAACCTAAAAAAACTCTCAAAGATAAAGAAAAGCATGAAAAACCTAAAAAACCTGATGACGATGATAAGAAAGGAGGTCAAGGTGTTGCTGTTAAAGTTCAGAAGATTGAAAAGCAAATGACTGAAGAATTAAGATCCAAAGTCAGTGAAGAAGAATTAACTGAAACTTTTGAAGAAAAGGATGTGTCTATTTGCCAGAAAACCAAAGACAAGGTAAGTATATTCTAGTTAGTATTTAATGAAAACTTCTTTACTCTATACCCAACCCTATTTTCCTTATTGTCTTCTTTTAGGTTGAAACCCAAGCTTCTGTAGCCTCTCTATCTGATATTAGTAAATATACAAAAACGGACTCCATGGGGTCTGATTTAGCAAAAAAAATTTCCCAAGAGTCTCCTATACCGTCTATCATAGACAAGACTGACTCATTTACTGATTTGCTGCAAAGCACAGAGAGAGACTTGGAAAGTTTTGTTTCTCAAACCGAATCAAAGGTATATTCTAAAGATTCTAAACATAGAAGTGACTCACTTGATGAAGCGTCACAATTTTCTGACCTAGAAGATCAAATGGGAACAAGTCCTGCGCAAAGGCCTTTAAAAACTGTTCTAGAATCTGTGGCTAAAACTGGCGAACAACATGCCGAAAAGAAAGAAAAATCAACTAGAGATCAAACTCTAGAATTCTTAAAATACGAGAGTGAATTTAGCTCACAAACGCATGCTCCTGCACTTGCACCTAGAGAGTCTGATAAGGTATCCTAACATTTCTTTATTAGAGCTTTCAATTTAGTTACTAAAATATACTCTTACTTATTACATTCAATATTCTAGGTATCACCAAAAGAGTCTCCAGTTATTAGCGCCAAAGCAAGGCAATTCATTGAAACTGTACCCGAAGATGATTCAGTACAAGAATGCTTCTTTTCTAAAAGGATTTACTCAGATTCCTTAGAAGATTCCGAGCACACTGATTCAAGACGCCACTCGGAAGCTGAATCTCTTAAATCAGACCAATCAGATATTAAAGCTAAGGTATCGTCATCAGATTTTGATGAACGAGCCGAGTACGAAGAAACAGCTGATTCTGGTAGTGGTTTTGGAGACGAAAAATTCGAAGAAAGCGTTGGATTCACTGCAATAAAGATAGACCCAAAAGTTTTAATTGAAAAGCAAGATTCGGATTCCGATAAAGAACCTGAAGTCATATTCAAAAAGATGACACCAAAACGCCATTCGAGAACAGAGTCTGTCTCCATTACGCAAATAAGTGATTTGAGTGACATTGAAATTCCTAAAACTAAACAAGAGTTTCAAATAATTGTTACTGAAGCTGAAGAAGTGGACAGATCAGATAAAGATGAGCCTTCAGACAAAATTTCTTCGGAAAGCAGCAGGGAGATCGAAGTATCCGACCGAAAATCTTCTGAAGGTAAATCGGATATGATTAGCTCTGAAGACGCTGTAACAGACAAAAAGACTTCTTCTGAGGAATCTGCTGCAAAGGAGGGTGAGCAACTATTAGAGCTAGGTAAAGAAAGAGATATAGTTGTTACAATTCATGAAACAGTGAAAGAGATTGAAAGAGTAGACGTAAAATCGCAGATAAAAGATGAAGTTGATATAAGTAAGTATAATTATATTAAAGCAGAAAGAAGTTTAGTATACTTCCCGTTGCATAACATTCACGCTTGTATGGTTTTAGTTGATACAGTGAAACGCCAGTCTGTTACTTCAGCAGGCTCAGGATCCATAGGAGAGCTACGCTTAGAAGAGAAACGCCTGTCAGACGCTCATAGTCTCACTGAGTCTAGAGATTATACTTTCGAAGAATCGGAGGATGATATAGGAACTCAAGGAACGCATGTAGATGTTTCACACAAAGTAGAAAGTAAACAAGAAAGTGATCCGAAAACTAAAGTGGCTTTGGGTAACTAGAATCGATTAAAAGATACTAATACAATTAATCGTAGTGCATTATAACATTCTGGTGTTATAATTTCATTATTTTGTGCAAGGTAAAACAACTGAACCATCGAAACTTGCCAAGTTAACACATGGAGATTCATTGGACGACGTGGAAGGTTTCCCTGAAGATCATGTCACTGATTATGTCCATAAACTACCTCATATTTCTGAAATTGGGTATGTTACATTTAATAGCTTTTATGTAATTGATATTGCATAGAAACATGGCTAATAAGATCATTAATTTATTTTGTTAAATATTTCCGACTAAAGTATACTATATTTATGTTTTAGCGCTGCGTCTGACAGGGATATCACTATAGATTTCCTAAGTAGAGAAAGAGATGAACAGCTGAAGCGTGAAACGGTAGTAGCTTCTAAAGATGTTACCGAGAAAGTTTTTACTACCGTCAAAGACCTAAAAAAGGAAACCAAGGAATCTAAGTTCGATGTTTCCAAAATCCGTACAGATACTTTAGGCAAATTCGAAATTAGTGATTTAGAAGAAGAAAAGGGTTCAAAACGATTCGTACCAAAAGATTTAGACTTAAAAGAAACTACAGAAATTACAAAAGAGCAAGTAAAACCTGTTATTGACGATATTCTTCAAAAAGGAACCATCGCTGCTGCAGCGCGAAGTCCAGTTTTAGATAAAGACGTTAAAACCATTACAAAAGATATAGTTGAAACTGAAAAGCGATCTTACGATGCTAAAGCGCCACATAAAGACGAGCGCAGACATTCCTGCATTAGTCCCGCTATTTCATTGGAGAGAATAGCAGAGTCTGATGTGGAAGACGATGAGGATGCTGACAAAGTCGCTCCTGTTTTAGTTCCTGAACCTCAAAAAGTGGAAAACAAAAGTACTACCATTAAAAAATCCGATTCTGCTATGAAGCAGATGGCTGACAATATAGAAATCATTATTAAGCAGGCATCTGAAGACGTTGACTTATCTTCTGAAGAAACTGTGCCTCCACAGCCCACAAAACCTCAAGATATTGCTGACCAAGTTTCTGTAGATTCCATAATAGAACAAGCAGTAACAACTGTAGAGGAATATTTAGATTCTTCCAAAGATATAAAGCATCAAGAGTTTGAAGATAAGAAAGAAATTAAAATTGAAGAAACGAAAATATTTGCTAAAGATAGACCGGGTTTAATGAAGTCCCTTTCTAGAGATAGCGGTGAAATAATGATTATGCCAAAAAAGAAACATGCCAGAACATTTTCAGTGCAAAGTTCCCCGGAAGAAGTTGAAGAACAGATTTATACTGACTCTGAGTCCGGTTAGTGTACATTTATCAATATTTTCTTGTAACAAAATTTAGTATAAAGTTATGCCGTTGATAATAACTGGATTGAGTAATAGAGCAAAATAAATTGGTTCAATTTGTTTTCATTACGTTTTTTATCTTTATTTATTTAGGAAAAAGTTCCTAAATAAATAAAAGTATACAATGTATATGTCAGTTCCATCGTACCCTAAACTAAAGCTTACTTGTCTGGGCGGCGCTGTTGGAGAGCCGATTCAACAAATACTAATAGTGATTTTGCCTGTTTCGTGGGGATTACTTAATATACAATTTATAGCACCTAAGGATGTTCGGTTGATCTGCAGGTCTCTCGTCAATGCCGCCCTCTATTGTTTGTACCGGACACATTCCAGTAACAAATGATATGCATCTTCTACTACTCCACATAACTCGCAATTAAGAGATTTTTTTTTTCATTAAGAAAGCAAAACTGTTTGGTGGAACGTGTCCGGTTCTCATCCTTAGTGCGATGACAGCTATTTTTCTACCGTAGTCGCATTCTGCAAACCAAGGTAAACGAAGGGGCTGACACTGAAGACACACGCGTTTCATATCTGAGTATTTGCATAATACATTTTACACGATAATATTGACATAATATTATAAAAAAGAACATCATTTATGTAGCATATCTAAAAAAACTGTTTTAGATATGGACAAGGCAAAAGTTTTGGAAATCATTGAGCCCAGCTCTGAATTCGATGGAAAAGTACCAGCATCCAGTTTTGATACGAGAAAAATACGAACGGATTCACTAGATGACGCTGATGACTTCCCTGAAAAAGAGGTAAAATTTGTTATTAGCGTTCAATTATAACAAAGTCCTTGTAACTCTTCTGGCTTGGCATAACACACAAGTGCAATAATATAAAAGTGATAATGACCATTTTAGAGTTTTAAAACTTGTGTTCTTTGCACCCAAAGAGTGTTAGAATACTTAGTACTACATTTTATACGTTTTTTTAGATTGAATTTGATGGTGAAGAAGATCCATTTAAATTTCAAGATAAGTCCCAAATGCCACAAGGTTCAGAACCTAGCACCAGCGCTTCCCAACCCGATATTGATGACGATAAATCCACAGATAAGTACCCTAAGAAAGCTCATTTCGTAGAAAGTATGCTTCGTTCTGATTTAGTCTCAAAATCTACGACGGAGTCATCAGTTACAACAGTAGTATCCACTCTTACTAAATCATCAGACGAGGAACAAAAATCCGTTCTTGAAGATGCTACTTCGGCAGACTTTTCTAAAATCAGTGGTGCTGATTTAGCCAAAGACCCTTCTAAAACATCTATCGAAACAAAAGACGATTCAAGATTTGAAGAACCGGTTGAAGACCGAGGTACTCCAGATTTATCAAAAAAATCCATTGATCTTACAAAAGATTACTCAAAATCTTCTATCGATAGCAAAGATACATCAAGAGATTTTGCAACTAACGAGCTGTCTAAGGATTCTACTGTAGATCTGACTAAGGATTACTCCAAAGCGTCGATTGAGAGTGTCAAGGAAACGTCAAAATCAATTGACGAGAAGACGTTTTCGGAAGATCATTCTTCCCTAGACGTATCAAAGACTTTAGCCTCTGATGCATCAGAAGGTATAACAATGAGCAAAGACTATGTAGCAACGAGTTCGTCGCTAGAAACCTCAATAAAGACTGAAAGTAAACTTGTAAGTGAACATGACGATAAGTCAATGGAAAAGGTTATTTCAGAGAAAGATATCATTGGTGAGATTGAAGAACAAATTGCACACTTAAAATCTGAATTCCAAAAAGAACATGAAAGTATGAAAGAGGAATCTAAGAAGGAAGCACAAGAAAAGGAAGAATCAAAAGAAAAAAAGACAGATGTGGACGACGCAGCTCCTGATATGAAAGAACTGAATAGAAGATGCTCTAATCTTCTAGAAGATATTTCGCAGGGTGCTCTAATTCGAATTGATTCTAGTCATGTTACGCATGGTAAGAAATTTTTGTAAGCCTACTTTTTCTTATGTATGTTATTTTACAAGAATTAACAATATTATGTATGTATACTTATGTAGCAAACTCCGCAGAACGTCTTCTCGTTTGTTCGTATTGTTCAACAAGGGAATAAATATTAATTACTGACATTATTTTTAGATCTAGCTGCGAAATTTTCAAAGACTCCACCCCCGTCGCCTGTTGATTTGATTGGGAAAGGCAAGATTAAGACGGAGGAATGTTCTGGCGATAGGCATACCGGGCTACAACTAAGAGGTTAGTATAGAAATAACCGCACAGGTGGTGAAATCGTTGCAGAAATACTACGCCGGGATCGGTATAGTCTGTCACAGGAGGCACAAAAGACAAATAATTTCAACTAATTTTATTTTATTTTTTATAACAACGCACACACCCAACATAGCCCCGCACTAGATAAACCCTGTATCGCGGGTGCCATGGACACACACATAGATAACCACAAATTACACCCAAACTCACGAGAGAAATAAATGTAGGCCATACAAATATTTCTCCCGGCCCGGGATTCGAACCTGGGACCTCTGCGTGGCAGTTCGGGATGGTAACCATTCGGCCACGGAGGCAGTTTCCCCTCATGACACTACCACATAATTGGTCTAAAACCAATCAATCCCGTTGCGGTTGTCCATTAACTTGTGCATTAAAATTATTAGTCAAAATGAATTTAAATTCCTTTTTAACTAAGATGGGGTACCGCGACTGAATTCATATTAAGTAAAATAATTATGCTCATTATAATGATATAACTATACACAACAGTCGTAATTTCGAAACTACAAAATACTAACTTGAGTTGTACAAGCGTAGCACTTGACACGATAGTCAAAGTCAAAGTCAAAGTCAAAGATGATTTATTCCATAGGTAAAATAAATTTACACTTGAAAACGTCACATTTAAGGTACTGCTCGTTCACTACGCTGACCTCCCTGAGAAGAACGAGCAAGAAACTCTAGGGATTGCTCTTTTCAAATAAACTTAAATGCTATGGAATACATTTTGAATCAAATTTGTGTGGATTCAGGAGCCATGTCGTCTTTCCATACATCTTTATCTAACACGTAGTCTTCAATTTTGTAATATGATTTTTCGATCAAAATATTTTTAATGTAGTTTTTAAACTTAGGAAATGATAAACTTAATATATGCTCCGGAATCTTATTGTAAAAACGTATACAGTTCCCCATAAAAGAGTTGTTTACCTTGGTTAAACGAAATCGTGGTACCATGAGTTTGGACTTAGCTCTAAGGTTAATATTATGGATATCTTCTTTCTTATTGAAATTATGTATATTTTTACGGGCATATAAAATATTTGAGTAAATGTACTGTGATGCCACAGTCATGATACCAGTCTCCTTAAACTTTTCTCTGAGAGATACCCGAGAGCCTAGACGGTACACAGAACGAATCGCTCGTTTTTGCAATACAAATATGGTTTGAATATCTGCCGCTTTACCCCACATGAGAATCCCGTAGGACATTATACTATGGAAGTAACTAAAATAAACTAGTCTAGCAGTACTAACATTGGTAAGCTCACGTATTCTGCGGACTGCGTATGCAGCGGAGCTTAATCTGCTGGCTAGGGACGATATATGTGGAAACCACTGAAGTTTACTATCTAAGGTCACTCCCAAGAAGACTGCTTTATTAACAAGGTCTAACTTTTCTCCGTTTATTTCTATGCTTGGACTAGTCGATTTTACGTTAGGTAATTCAAATTTAACACATTTTGTCTTCTTGGCATTAAGCAATAAATTGTTAGCATTAAACCAATAAACTACTTTAGAGAGGGTATCATTAATACGGTCATAGTTAATGTCATGTCTGTCTGTTTTAAAAATCAAGGATGTGTCATCAGCAAACAACACTATTTCGCAATGGTCCTTAACAAAGAATGGCAGATCATTAATATAAATCAGAAATAAGAAAGGTCCAAGTATTGAGCCCTGCGGAACACCCATTTTTACTGGAGAACCCAAAGAAGTCGCTCCATTTATGCCTACTTTCTGAATTCTACCGTTGAGATATGATGAGACAAGTTTCGACGCCTTGCCATTTACACCGTAATGTTCCAGCTTACTAATAAGAGTATTATGATCAACGCAATCAAATGCCTTTGAGAGGTCACAGAAAACACCAATAGCGTTCTGGGATCTTTCCCAAGCATCAAAGATGTGTTTTAGTAACGCTACCCCCGCATCGCTAGTCGATCTACCACTAGTAAACCCGTATTGTTCACTATGAAAAATATGATTCCTACCGAAATAGGACAGTAATTGAGATAGCATAACCTTTTCGAATATTTTACTTAAAGCTGGTAAAATTGAAATGGGCCTATAGTTGCTAGGATCAACTTTCCTACCGCTTTTGAATAAGGGAATAACCTTGCTGTATTTCATTAAATCGGGAAAAACACCTTCGTCAACGCACCTATTGAAAGCTACAGCTAACTGTGGGGAAATGAGATTAATAACTGAGTCTATAACTTTAGTTGATATGCCCCAGAGATCTTCAGTTTTTTTAACATGTATTGACTTAAAAGCTTTTATGATGTCTTGTGGATTAACATGACGAAAATTAAATAAACTGCCACAAACGTTAACATTTTCCTTTAGGAGATCAATAGCAAGTGAAGGGGAGGAATTTAATGATTTTGTAGTGTTCACAGCAATTTCCGAAAAGAACGATTCAAAAGCTTGGGCTACTTTATCTTTAGATTTTATAAGTTTGCTGTCTAATTCTAAAACTATATCTCTATCGTGTAGTTTAACCCTGCCTGACTCTTTATTTATTATGCTCCAAGTAGTTTTAGATTTATTTATCGATTGTCTAATTTTGTCGCTGTGAAACTTAACCTTAGCAGCTACACAAACTTTTTTAAATATTTTCGAATAAATTCTAACATATTCTATGAAATTGGAATTATTATTATAAGTTTTCATAGCATATAGCTCATACAAACGAGACCTACTCTTATGAATACCTACTGTTGCCCAGTCGTTGAATTTAGTCTCTCTATGGAAAGTTAATGTTTTCGATTTAAATATATTGTCAAATTCATTTTTAATTAAACCAAATATCGTGTTATATAAAGTATTTGGATCCTCCGGTATATGGGATAGGGAATTTAAACTGTTGCCGATATTATTTTGAAATCTAATTATTCGTTCTGTGGTAATCGGTCTGCAGAGAAATTGGTCTACCTTCTTGCTCATTTTACAATTAAAAGAAGCCAATTGGCCACTATGGTCGGATCTTAAGCAATTTATTATTGATTTAGACACTGCGTCTGTGTTACAAAAGATGTTATCAATACAAGTAGAAGAGGAGGCAGTAATGCGAGTTGGTTCTAAAAAAAGATTAATCAAGTTAAAACTTTGAAATAAATTAATGAGTCTTGCAGAAGTAGAACAGTTTTCCAACAGGTTTACATTGAAATCTCCACATATTACTACGTTTTTTTTGGTTGGAAAAATCCGCTTTAAACTGTCTTCCATAATTAATTCAAACTCGTTAAAATTAGCAGAGGGGGGCCTGTATACACATAAGACGACAAACTGATCCAATTCCACACATGAAATCTCAATAGATAGATATATAGATACGGCAGAACACACAGTGTATCTAGAAATCACAGTAGACCTACTATAGCCAGTAGAGCGCTAGATGTAGAAGCTAACAATCCATAAAATTTAGGTTCCGAATCTTCGTTCCTGGACGCAAATCGTCAATCTCCAAGAGCATCTTCAGCTGGAGACAGTATGTACAGCGAAACTGAAGCTCATCAAAGTGGTCAGTATTACTAATTAGAATGTAGTTTTATTTCATACTGTTTGTTTAATTTTTTTAGTTTGAAGGACTTGGTTGTGTAAATTACTTTTGGTCTAAGTAACGTTTTAACGTATTTTTTAAGTCGGTAAGCGCGTCGTATATAATGTATTGGGTTACATAATTATATACTTTCTCTTCAATTACGTAGGATTTTACGTTCGTTTACACAAATAAGTAACGATTTGAAGATGAAATAATTAATCATATTGCAAATAATCATATGTACTTTACACAGTCAAGCTTTATGAAAAAAATCCAATTCCAGTAAAGATTATTAAAGATAATAATGTAAGCTTATTTGCAAATTTACGTAGTCTAGTGGCAAAGTAGAGTCATAGCGAAACTTTACTCCTAGTCCTACTCGTAGTAGATCATACGAAAATCCTTGTTTTGCCACGATGTTTTTGTTGGACGCCAATTATCGCATGTTTATTTTTTCATCCAGATGTACACGTAGGTAGAAATCATTATATTCTTACCAAATAAGGTAAAGAACTCTGATAAATCTCCAGCAGCACAATAAATGTTGATGAACAATTGTAAAACGCACTAACACTTCCGAAAACTTCAAGGGGCCAAAAATTTCATAGAATATTCATAGATCTTTGACAAAGTTGTGAATTGTTAGCCACCCGTCTCACTACGTCCGTAACGCAAATATACGTCAGCACAGTAATTTTACTTTCTTTCTTGCGGAGCCCTTACGTTGCAATAGGTAAGTGGACCCACAAGCAAAAAGATCATCGTTTATTTTATTATTATCGCTTTTTTATTCTTCTACAAAACATTGATTTCCTTCAATTTGATTCGCAGTTTTTCATTCACCTTTGAGTAATGTTTCGCTTTGATTCAAAGTCTTCTATCGTTTGATTTACCATTTCACGAGCTTGCGTTGTTATATCATCTCTCATCCACCTGACGACAAGCATTTATGCTTTCTTTAGGTGCTTCGATTGCCTATTTTCCCACAAATTGTATATATTAGGTGCACCTGTAAACAAAGAATCTTTTCATGAAATCTAAAATATTGGGACTAGCATAATAACTACTTTACAAAGACTGCTTGAGTCTCACGAGTCAACAATTGATCCCAACACATTATACATACTAATAACCTTAAATCTTAAAAGCGTCGACTTATTTATTTATACAGAATTTTTTTCTTTACAGAGGTTCTGACGGGGGCGTCCAAGGTACTTAGTACAGCTGCCAGACCAAAATCTCCGACCAAACACTTACCCGACAACATGTCTTTCATTAACGTTGACCAACCGACTATAACTACTGGAGCAAGAGAACTTGTAGACAGAACCATCGAAAAAAGCATAGATGTGATTGATCAGATTAAAAAAGAGCAATTAGCTGTTCAAATGGAAGAAATGCGAAAAAGTAGTTCTTCAGATACTTTTTATTCCGAATCTCGTGTGGAAACATCAACTTCGTCGTCTTCTGTTCATAAAATCGAAGGTGGTGAGCTTAAATTTCAATCTATTGATCCCCGATCTATGATGTCCGATATGGTTGCCAAATTTGGAACCACAGATGAATTTAGCACAATTTTAACCCATAAAGAAACTGAAACTAAAAAGATTTCAGGACAAGAATTCTTCATTGAAACTAAACAGGTTTCCTCGTCCGATGATGATTCACTTATAATAAAAACTGAAACGACCCATGAATTGCGTGGACAAGAACATGAGGTAAGAGAAAAGACTGTGGTAAAAAAAGATGGAGATCAAACCGAAACTTCGCAAAAAAAAGTGGAAAAAGCTCACGAGGCTGCTGCTAAGAGGTCTGATATAGAAACGAAGACTGTGTTACGAAGCACAGATGACACGGATATTATCAAAGTAGAACGGGAATTTTCTGAACAAGGTTTATATACGGGTCGTCAAACTAAGTCTGAAGAGAAAATGACAGCCATTAAAGATGAAACTATAAAAAAGAAACATGAAATTAAGATTTCGGAACGAGATATGTCTCATGAGCAGTGGGGTAAGGAATACTTCACACAACCCGGAGAATTAGAAGATATCAAGGAAGATGAAGATAAATCTAAGACGGCATTTGTGGAATCTGCTCTTAAAATAGTAGAAAAGGATGAAGTGGTGTCTACTGTAGAGCTATCTGAAAAGGGAAAAGTTGTTAGTTCTAAAGTGGAACATCACAAGGAAGAATCAATAATTGAAAGCAAAGAACATGATGATCTAAGTTCAGAAGCATCCTATGCTCCAAGTTTCAAGAGTGAAACTGCAGATCGTCGAGGATCTTCTGAAACCAGTCCTAAAAGTAAATCGAAGTCTTTCAAAAAGGATAACGAGGTGTATGAAGTAGATTTTATCAAAGAAATAAAAATCTCAACGTCGCCTGTTAAGAGCACCTTTAGCCGAACTGGTAGTCAAGAAACTCATTCAGAGTCTGAAGCAGCACCAGATTTGCCTCAGGATGCAGATACTCCAAAAAAAGATAAATCCACAAAATCACCGATTAAACTCCCACAACAACAAATTCAAGATCAAGTATGGGAAGTGTCCTTACAAAAAGCTGATTCATTCGAAATGGCTGACGACATTCCGAAATTTTCGAATATAAAAGCAAGCATCGAGACAAGCAGTGTAGCAAAGAGTTCCGATAGTGATAGCGATAAGAACTTAGAACTTAAAACTGTTGTTGAGACTAAAGCGGAAATAACAACCAAAACCAAAACTGATATGTCACCCAGCATTTTAGAAATTTCCGATGATTTAAGTACAACATCCAAAGACATCATGATCAAATCTGGGGAGAGCATCGACACAGAGTGTATGGTTAAGTCGTTAGAATCTCATGAAGGAGAAATATTGCAAAAATCTATTGATTCAACTATGAGCGCTGAAACTTTACACCCATCTGAATTTTCAACTGAAGCTGATTCAGCTTTTCTTACCGGAACAGATCAAAAAAGGGAAGAAGTGAAACTAGTGAAGGAAAAGAGCCTTGAAGACATTTGCAGCAGCGGTTACGATACCGATCTTTCCTCTGCCGAGTTTCATGCAACGAAACTTGAGTCAGAACGGGTGGATTTTGATTCATTGATGTCTGCTCAACCACTGACTGACTTATCAGTTTTGGAAAAAACTATAGATGAAGTCAAGCAGTCTCTTGAAGCCGCACAAGTGGAAATTATAAGTGAGAAAAGCGATGGGAGTAGTAAGTACAAACAGTCGCCTTCAGAATTTCAATTTAAACTTCTAATTAGCCCAGACCGACCTGAAGTTATTACTGAAGAACCTCTTCATACGGAGGAACATGTTGTTAAAACTGTTTCACAAAAGAAAAAAGAAGATAAAATTAACGATAGCCAAAAGTCAGAAAGTGTTTCGCAAAAAGTAAGCTCTCAAGATGAAGCTACAATTTCTGATGAAGACAAAGATACAGTGCAAATAATGAAAGAGTCCAGTCCACCTTATGATGGTGGTGATATTTCTATCAGATCAGACAGTGGTCCTCACTCGATCTTGGAAACTGAAAGTGAAATCATTCTTTCGGACCGAGATGGATCATCCAAAGGCAGCCCTGAAGTCAAATTGAGAGTGCATAACCATTTAAAAACCAAATTAGGTGTTGGGGAGAGACGGTCAGCTTCTGAAGTGGAAGGCTGGTCAAGTTCTGGCTCAAGCCATTATCACAGTTTCGAACACTCTGAAGGCAGACCATTATCTTCAGATATTGAAGTTATGATGACTGCCCAGAGCGGAACTGAATTTGAAACCGCCATGACAAGTCATGACGTTTCATCTCAATCATTGAGAACTTCAAAGGACTATTATACTGCAGCCAGCTCACTTACTTCAAGAGATAGTATGAAAAGCCTTGATTCTGATGGGTCGAGTCATGTCGCTAGTATCGATATATCAGACGCCTCTGAAACTCTTGTTCCTTCGGCTAACGAATTGAAAGAGGAGTTGATGGAAAGTAGTACGTATATTGAGCAGTTCCTTCACGAAGGTGAAAAAGCTCCTGTAACAAAATCGAAAGAAGTTAGTGACGAAGAGTCTGTTGATGACGAAGAACAAAAAGGTGACATCCTTGAGCCAATAGGCAAAATGAAACGATCGCACGAAATGCGGTTTCAGCCCAAAGAAATGATTCCCGAACATTTCCCAATCGAAGTTGCTCCGCAAAGTGTTGAAGTTGAAGAAGACAAAGAAGGATCCGACACTACCATATCAAGCCAGTTAAGGACTGATGAAATTCTATCATCGTCCATTTCGAAACTTGACATATCCTCGTCAATATCTCAACCTGGCTTAGACAAAGATGAAATACAAGATCAAGTAACAAAAACATCATTTCATGAACAGCAAGCTATACCATTCGCCGTCACTAAAGTGGAAAAACCCAAACGAGAGTTCGTTGACGTTGAAACTGAGATTATTCCCGTTGGTTCAAGTAAGTATGAAGAAATTATAAAGCAAGGTAGTATTACTACTGAAAGTAAAAAGATCCCTAAAAGTGAAGCAATGATAATCACTAAAACAACTGTTCAGCTTGAAGAAAGTGCACCTAGTGAAGAACCATGTGAAGCAAAAGAAGAATGTAGAAAGACGGTTATCAAAGAAGTGACGATCGTGCCAACTAAAGAGTTTCCACCCAGCCCAAAAGAATTTATATCCTCAAGACTTGACATGTCCTCATCTATGTCTGAACCTGATTTAGACAAAAGTGAAATAAGAGAACAAGTAACAAAAGTATCTATTCACGAACATCATGCAATACCATTTGCGGTTACTAAAGTGGAAAAACCGAAGCGGGAGTTCGTTGACGTCGAAAGTGAGATAATTCCATTTGGCTCAAGTGAGTACGAGGAAATTGTAAAGCATGGTAGTATCACCACTGAAATTAAGAAGACTCCTAAAAGCGAAACAATGAAAATCACTAAAACAACGGTTCATCTTGAAGAAAGCGTACCCAGTGAAGAACCATGTGAAGTAAAAGAAGAATGTATAAAAATGGTTGTAAAAGAAGTGACAGTCGTGCCATTCCCAATAACAGAAATTCAACCCAGCAAAAGAGAGTTTGTTAACGTTGAAGAAGAAATTATACCCATTGGATCAAAGCAATATGAAGAAATCTTGAAATCTAAAAGCGATTCTTCTGTTCCAAAGACGAAAACTGAAAAAGCCATTGTTAAAACTCCTGACTCTGAGCTAGATAGTAAACCTAGTTCCACGTCAAGTTTAAAAACTCAAGAACATTTGTCAACGTCACAAACACCCGTGTCTGCTCCTAGCCAGAGTTCAATTTCGACTGATAATGGCAAGGAATATGTTTTGGATGATATGTACGATATTTCTGAAACACCTGAGCTAAGATCAGAAAAGGCAGAAAGCAGCAAGTCCGAACTAGTAGTAACGACAGAAGAAAGTACTGTACGTTACGAAAAGGAGCAAGATTCACCTACAAGCGATGAATTTGAAATGGTCGATAAACCAAGCGAAATGGATGACTTTGTTGTAATTGAAGAAGTTGCTAAAGAAGCTCAAGAAACAGATACTGAAGGCAAAAGTTTGCACATTAGGGCACAAAAATACGTTAAACGACATGACACGGAAGTAGAAGAATATCTTTCTAAAGCATCGAAAAAACAAGAAAGCACAAGCAGTGCATCTGGGTCTTTATCTGACGAAGAGTTACTTCAGTATGAATTGGAACAGAAAAGGTTGCAGAGTCAAGAATTAGCTGAGATAGAAGCTGGAAAACGTTGGATACAAATGCAATTCGAAGGTGATCCAAGGTATGACTACGAAAGAGTTCCATTAGAAGATATAAAAGAAGAGGAAATGACTGATTTTGATGCAAGCAGGATAGGCAGCTTAAGTTCTCAAAAGGAATCAATTGGAAGCTACGGTAGCTTCAGGAATTCTTACGGAAGTCTCTCCGAATCTGAAATGGCTTCTCGCATCAGATTTAGAGTTCGAGGTGAAAACGATGATATTTCAATTAGTTCATTACAAGAATTTGAAAATCTTGAAAAAGCCTTGATGGAACAATATCAACAACACTCTTCATCGTCTCAAGATTCACTAAATGGTTCTTTACCCAAGCGTTACGTACTGAGTAAAAGTTCAGGCGATGACGTTTCTGTATCAAGTCTGAAAGAATTTGAAGGGCTAGAATCGGCTTGCTTTGAAGCCCTGAAAGCCGAAATATTAGCTAAGCAGAAAGAAGCTCTCTTACTAGCAGATCCAAAGGTTGTCAGTAGTAGTTTTCTGGAACAAGAGAAACGTAGCAGCAGTTCTGATGGCAGTCCACCACAGAAAGGAGGCAGTCCAAGCCAGAAAAGTGGAAGCCCATCTCAAAAAGGGAGTCCTTCGCAACGAGTTGGAAGCTACGGCAGTCCATCGCAGAAATTGCTGGCTGAATCGGTTACTATAAGAAAACTAATCGATCAAACAATGGCCTTGGAACAAAGGATGCAAGAACAAATCACACCAAAAGTGGTTACTGTAAAGAAATTTGATGACAGGGGCGCTTATTTTGTGCCAGAACCTGATACTTCTGTATGTAAGCCTGGTGAAGTGACGGAAGAGTGTAAAAAAGCATCATCATTTATTTGCGCTGCAGCACCAAGCGATGGCTCAGCTGAATCTATACCAGGAGATTGTGAAGAGATGATGAAATTATTAGAAAAAGAAGAGAAATCCCAACAAGCTTCTGTTTCAAGAACTGTTGTTGATAGTGGTGTTATAGAAGTTGTGAGAACAACAACGATGATCCAACAAAAGTTCGTCGATGGTAAGAAAGTTTCGGAGACTGTAACGAGCACAGATGGGGAGGGTGGTGTTGATATACCAGCAAGACCGAAACAATATGAAGAAGGTCCAATGTCTTTCGGATCAGAAATGTCTTCTTCAGTGGCATCTCAACCTTCTGAGCTGGACAGTTTGATGACAGTTATTGAAAGACATTCCTCTGCAGGGGAAATAGTAACTGTGACAAAGCAAACAATAATAACAACAGAGAAACCTGAAGATTTGGATTTTTCAAGAGAAGCGAGTGTCGTGCGTGAGCTGTCTCCTTCTTCAGGAAAGTCGATAGCTCACAGCGTTATATCCTTCTCTGGGAAACACTTTACAGATCCAGCAAGCGGTTCTTGGAGCGGACAGGATGAGGAGCTCAGCTCATCAGGGAGTTTTAGCAAGTAAGTACATAAACATACGTACCTATATACCTAATGTATGGTATGGAATAGTGCAACAGGATGATATCCGCAACTCGCCGCCGTAGCATCCATTTTGCGCCAATATGTTATGTATGTAGTTATCTTTTTGTAAACGAACCAAAACTTAACAACATAAACATTTTCACAAATCTGTGTTTTCTCTCCCGAGGCTTATTTTTTTTTAATCTGAAGCTACACAAAATTTATTAATTTTGAACCCAGAAATAAATGTTATCCGACCTATCTAACCACTGAATCCAACTAAGTTGAAAACGATTTAGCATGTCGATTTCCAATTATGCCTTGTCTTCAGGGGTGCCCGCGCAGACTTGATGCTTGGCAGCACTGACAGCTTGGAAGCCACCAGTTCGAATGCCACTCGTGCCACCTTTAATTACGAAGTCGATACGCCTATGACCGGGAGTCTTACTTCTGGAGGTAAGCCTCACACTTCATTTGCACTTTTTTTTAATATTGTTTAAACATACAGAAAGAATCTATTTGTATAGTACTTAAAGTTGAAAATGAAAAAAATTAAACTTAAAAGATTTAAATTCAGAAAATTTTATCAATAGAATTCTGGCTTCGTGTCCTCTATGGATCGTAACTTACATACATATTATATCATCTGCCTGTCTCCCACAGTGGTAGAGAGAGCACGGACCTTCACTCCCATGAGTCGCTTCATACATGCCCTTTTATTCTCGTATTCTTGATACTTTTAAGAGTCGACTCTACCTCAGCTCGAAATCTAATTTTTCCCGTACTAATACGGTAAATTTTGCTTAGGTCCGAGAGGCAGGGACACTGACTTCTTTTCAGAATTTATTTTCCTATACACGAAATTAAAGCGTTTTGAAAAATGTACATCGTATATTATACGTGTTCTATGTAGTTCAGTTGATATAAAATCATTGGTATATGGAAAGTATCTATTGAATACAGCGGTTTTCTTGTAAAATTTCGAGGTAAGTTTGTGTTTTTTTTTCTATCGTGCAAATTTTTAGGAATCGTGTTTTTACACCGTATAGCAATCAGTGTATATCCTCAATTGTACTATATTTCTTTTCCAAAGTAATTGATTCAACGCTTTCACTGTTGTGCGGAATCAACCAATGCCATTTGAAGTTGTATTGACTCTTACCCCGTCCTTTTTGAGCATTTCCCCAATCTGATTGATATATGTAGGCCGAGGTCTATTCTTATCACGCCTCCATCCACATTCACTCTATTAAATTTATGCCGTTAAACTACCAACATTCATTCTTTCTATATGACTAAACCATCGAACCATCCCCCTTTGTCCTGGTACATAGAATCTTTCATGCCACAACGCACTCTTACTACACAGATATAAAGGCAATAGATTATTTAGTCGTCCACGTGGGTTGCTCTATTTGCAAACAGTATTTTTAAGCAGTTTTCACGGGAGCATGTGTTAGGTTTTTCAAGAATGTTTTAAAATATTTACGTCCTGTTTTAAAATTCAATTTTGGTGATTTCACAATTTGAATATCAATTAAATATTTTGAAACAGTCGTTAAAACTTAAAACATGCTCCCTGAAAAATTTAACGTCCTTTTTTACAATCTTCGAAGATATGTAGAAAGCGAACACTGAATTTCCTTAAAATTAGGTATGATCACAATGTATGTTTGTTAACGTATGATTTGCCAAATCATTTTTGTTTATTATAATTATTCTGAATCATTCACATCTTTCCCCATTTCTTAATATTCCGCTTAATACGCTGCCTTAACAATATTCCACCATTTATAATTCACTATAAAGTATTCAAAACTTCCAGCTTTGCCAATCCCTAGCTTATTAAAACATAACTAACAGTGTAAAATTAAGAGCAGTTTTAATAATAAAAATATCACACTGTTAATATAGGGTCTTTCAACAAGAACTTTGTTTTCTAAAACAAAATAAAACAA